>NC_136267.1:69955732-70337326 GCF_964187855.1 Myxine glutinosa
AAAGTGGTTTCCTGCACCAACCCAAGTGCGAAAAGTGGTTGTTCAACACTAACACAAGTGCGAAAAGTGGTTTTTCAACACTATCACAAGTGCAAAAAGTGTTTTTTCCACACTAATACAAGTGCAAAAGTGGTTTCCTGCACCAACACAAGTGCGAAAAGTGGTTTTTCAACACTAACACAAGTGCGAAAAGTGGTTTTTCGACACTAACACAAGTGCGAAAAGTGGTTTTTCCACACTAATACAAGTGCAAAAGTGGTTTACTGCACCAACACAAGTGCGAAAAGTGGTTTTTCAACACTAACACAAGTGCGAAAAGTGGTTTTTCAACACTATCACAAGTGCTAAAAGTGTTTTTTCCACACTAATACAAGTGCAAAAGTGGTTTCCTGCACAAACACAAGTGCGAAAAGTGGTTTTTCAACACCAACACAAGTGCAAAAAGTGGTTTTTCAACACTAACACAAGTGCGAAAAGTGGTTTTTCAACACTATCACAAGTGCAAAAAGTGTTTTTTCCACACTAATACAAGTGCAAAAGTGGTTTCCTGCACCAACACAAGTGCGAAAAGTGGTTTCCTTCACTAACACATGTGCAAAAAGTGGGTTTTCAACATTATCACAAGTGCAAAAAGTGGTTTTTCCACACTAATACAAGCGCAAAAGTAGGTTCCTGCACCAACACAAGTGCGAAAAGTAGTTTTTCAACACTAACACAATTGCGAAAAGTGGTTTTTCAACACTAACACAAGTGCGAAAAGTGGTTTTTCAACACTAACACAAGTGCGAAAAGTGGTTTTTCCACACTAATACAAGTGCAAAAGTGGTTTCCTGCACCAACACAAGTGCGAAAAGTGGTTGTTCAAGACTAACACAAGTGCGAAAAGTGGTTTTTCAACACTATCACAAGTGCAAAAAGTGTTTTTTCCACACTAATACAAGTGCAAAAGTGGTTTCCTGCACCAACACAAGTGCGAAAAGTGGTTTTTCAACACTAACACAAGTGCGAAAAGTGGTTTTTCAACACTATCACAAGTGCAAAAAGTGTTTTTTCCACACTAATACAAGTGCAAAAGTGGTTTACTGCACCAACACAAGTGCGAAAAGTGGTTTTTCAACACTAACACAAGTGCGAAAAGTGGTTTTTCAACACTAACACAAGTGCGAAAAGTGGTTTTTCCACACTAATACAAGTGCAAAAGTGGTTTACTGCACCAACACAAGTGCGAAAAGTGGTTTTTCAACACTAACACAAGTGCGAAAAGTGGTTTTTCAACACTATCACAAGTGCAAAAAGTGTTTTTTCCACACTAATACAAATGCAAAATTGGTTTCCTGCACCAACACAAGTGCGAAAAGTGGTTTTTCAACACTAACACAAGTGCGAAAAGTGGTTTTTCAACACTATCACAAGTGCAAAAAGTGTTTTTTCCACACTAATACAAGTGCAAAAGTGGTTTCCTGCACCAAAACAAGTGTGAAAAGTGGTTTTTCAACACTAACACAACTGCGAAAAGTGGTTTTTCAACACTAACACAAGTGCAAAAAGTGTTTTTTCCACACTAATACAAGTGCAAAAGTGGTTTCCTGCACCAACACAAGTGCGAAAAGTGGTTTTTCAACACTAACACAAGTGCGAAAAGTGGTTTTTCGACACTAACACAAGTGCGAAAAGTGGTTTTTCAACACTAACACAAGTGCGAAAAGTGGTTTTTCCACACTAATACAAGTGCAAAAGTGGTTTCCTGCACCAACACAAGTGCGAAAAGTGGTTTTTCAACACTAACACAAGTGCGAAAAGTGGTTTTTCAACACTATCACAAGTGCAAAAAGTGTTTTTTCCACACTAATACAAGTGCAAAAGTGGTTTCCTGCACCAACACAAGTGCGAAAAGTGGTTTTTCAACACTACCACAAGTGCGAAAAGTGGTTTTTCAACACTAACACAAGTGCGAAAAGTGTTTTTTCCACACTAATACAAGTGCAAAAGTGGGTTCCTGCACCAACACAAGTGCAAAAAGTGGTTTTTCAACAGTAGCACAAGTGCGAAAAGTGGTTTTTCAACACTAACACAAGTGCGAAAAGTGGTTTTTCAACACTAACACAAGTGCGAAAAGTGGTTTTTCAACACTAACACAAGTGCGAAAAGTGTTTTTTCCACACTAATACAAGTGCAAAAGTGGTTTCCTGCACCAACACAAGTGCGAAAAGTGGTTTTTCAACACTATCACAAGTGCAAAAAGTGTTTTTTCCACACTAATACAAGTGCAAAAGTGATTTCCTGCACCAACACAAGTGCGAAAAGTGGATTTTCAACACTAACACAAGTGCGAAAAGTGGTTTTTCAACACTAACACGAGTGCGAAAAGTGGTTTTTTCCACACTAATACAAGTGCAAAAGTGTTTTTTCCACACTAATACAAGTGCAAAAGTGGTTTCCTGCACCAACACAAGTGCGAAAAGTGGATTTTCAACACTAACACAAGTGCGAAAAGTGGTTTTTCAACACTATCACAAGTGCAAAAAGTGTTTTTTCCACACTAATACAAGTGCAAAAGTGGTTTCCTGCACCAACACAAGTGCGAAAAGTGGTTTCCTTCACTAACACATGTGCGAAAAGTGGGTTTTCAACACTATCACAAGTGCAAAAAGTGTTTTTTCCACACTAATACAAGTGCAAAAGTGGTTTAATGCACCAACACAAGTGCGAAAAGTAGTTTTTCAACACTAACACAAGTGCGAAAAGTGGTTTTTCAACACTAACACAAGTGCGAAAAGTGGTTTTTCAACACGAACACAAGTGCGAAAAGTGGTTTTTCCACACTAACACAAGTGCAAAAGTGGTTTCCTGCACCAACACAAGTGCGAAAAGTGGTTGTTCAACACTAACACAAGTGCGAAAAGTGGTTTTTCAACACTATCACAAGTGCAAAAAGTGTTTTTTCCACTCTAATACAAGTGCAAAAGTGGTTTCCTGCACCAACACAAGTGCGAAAAGTGGTTTTTCAACACTAACACAAGTGCGAAAAGTGGTTTTTCGACACTAACACAAGTGCGAAAAGTGGTTTTTCCACACTAATACAAATGCAAAAGTGGTTTACTGCACCAACACAAGTGCGAAAAGTGGTTTTTCAACACTAACACAAGTGCGAAAAGTGGTTTTTCAACACTATCACAAGTGCTAAAAGTGTTTTTTCCACACTAATATAAGTGCAAAAGTGGTTTCCTGCACAAACACAAGTGCGAAAAGTGGTTTTTCAACACCAACACAAGTGCGAAAAGTGGTTTTTCAACACTAACACAAGTGCGAAAAGTGGTTTTTCAACACTATCACAAGTGCAAAAAGTGTTTTTTCCACACTAATACAAGTGCAAAAGTGGTTTCCTGCACCAACACAAGTGCGAAAAGTGGTTTCCTTCACTAACACATGTGCAAAAAGTGGGTTTTCAACATTATCACAAGTGCAAAAAGTGGTTTTTCCACACTAATACAAGCGCAAAAGTAGGTTCCTGCACCAACACAAGTGCGAAAAGTAGTTTTTCAACACTAACACAATTGCGAAAAGTGGTTTTTCAACACTAACACAAGTGCGAAAAGTGGTTTTTCAACACTAACACAAGTGCGAAAAGTGGTTTTTCCACACTAATACAAGTGCAAAAGTGGTTTCCTGCACCAACACAAGTGCGAAAAGTGGTTGTTCAAGACTAACACAAGTGCGAAAAGTGGTTTTTCAACACTATCACAAGTGCAAAAAGTGTTTTTTCCACACTAATACAAGTGCAAAAGTGGTTTCCTGCACCAACACAAGTGCGAAAAGTGGTTTTTCAACACTAACACAAGTGCGAAAAGTGGTTTTTCAACACTATCACAAGTGCAAAAAGTGTTTTTTCCACACTAATACAAGTGCAAAAGTGGTTTCCTGCACCAACACAAGTGCGAAAAGTGGTTTTTCAACACTAACACAAGTGCGAAAAGTGGTTTTTCAACACTAACACAAGTGCGAAAAGTGGTTTTTCCACACTAATACAAGTGCAAAAGTGGTTTACTGCACCAACACAAGTGCAAAAAGTGGTTTTTCAACACTAACACAAGTGCGAAAAGTGGTTTTTCAACACTATCACAAGTGCAAAAAGTGTTTTTTCCACACTAATACAAATGCAAAAGTGGTTTACTGCACCAACACAAGTGCGAAAAGTGGTTTTTCAACACTAACACAAGTGCGAAAAGTGGTTTTTCAACACTATCACAAGTGCAAAAAGTGTTTTTTCCACACTAATACAAATGCAAAATTGGTTTCCTGCACCAACACAAGTGTGAAAAGTGGTTTTTCAACACTAACACAAGTGCGAAAAGTGGTTTTTCAACACTATCACAAGTGCAAAAAGTGTTTTTTCCACACTAATACAAGTGCAAAAGTGGTTTCCTGCACCAAAACAAGTGTGAAAAGTGGTTTTTCAACACTAACACAACTGCGAAAAGTGGTTTTTCAACACTAACACAAGTGCAAAAAGTGTTTTTTCCACACTAATACAAGTGCAAAAGTGGTTTCCTGCACCAACACAAGTGCGAAAAGTGGTTTTTCAACACTAACACAAGTGCGAAAAGTGGTTTTTCGACACTAACACAAGTGCGAAAAGTGGTTTTTCAACACTAACACAAGTGCGAAAAGTGGTTTTTCCACACTAATGCAAGTGCAAAAGTGGTTTCCTGCACCAACACAAGTGCGAAAAGTGGTTTTTCAACACTAACACAAGTGCGAAAAGTGGTTTTTCAACACTATCACAAGTGCAAAAAGTGTTTTTTCCACACTAATACAAGTGCAAAAGTGGTTTCCTGCACCAACACAAGTGCGAAAAGTGGTTTTTCAACACTACCACAAGTGCGAAAAGTGGTTTTTCAACACTAACACAAGTGCGAAAAGTGTTTTTTCCACACTAATACAAGTGCAAAAGTGGGTTCCTGCACCAACACAAGTGCGAAAAGTGGTTTTTCAACAGTAGCACAAGTGCGAAAAGTGGTTTTTCAACACTAACACAAGTGCGAAAAGTGGTTTTTCAACACTAACACAAGTGCGAAAAGTGTTTTTTCCACACTAATACAAGTGCAAAAGTGGTTTCCTGCACCAACACAAGTGCGAAAAGTGGTTTTTCAACACTATCACAAGTGCAAAAAGTGTTTTTTCCACACTAATACAAGTGCAAAAGTGGTTTCCTGCACCAACACAAGTGCGAAAAGTGGTTTTTCAACACTAACACAAGTGCGAAAAGTGGTTTTTCAACACTATCACAAGTGCAAAAAGTGTTTTTTCCACACTAATACAAGTGCAAAAGTGGTTTCCTGCACCAACACAAGTGCGAAAAGTGGTTTTTCAACACTACCACAAGTGCGAAAAGTGGTTTTTCAACACTAACACAAGTGCGAAAAGTGTTTTTTCCACACTAATACAAGTGCAAAAGTGGGTTCCTGCACCAACACAAGTGCAAAAAGTGGTTTTTCAACAGTAGCACAAGTGCGAAAAGTGGTTTTTCAACACTAACACAAGTGCGAAAAGTGGTTTTTCAACACTAACACAAGTGCGAAAAGTGGTTTTTCAACACTAACACAAGTGCGAAAAGTGTTTTTTCCACACTAATACAAGTGCAAAAGTGGTTTCCTGCACCAACACAAGTGCGAAAAGTGGTTTTTCAACACTATCACAAGTGCAAAAAGTGTTTTTTCCACACTAATACAAGTGCAAAAGTGATTTCCTGCACCAACACAAGTGCGAAAAGTGGATTTTCAACACTAACACAAGTGCGAAAAGTGGTTTTTCAACACTAACACGAGTGCGAAAAGTGGTTTTTTCCACACTAATACAAGTGCAAAAGTGTTTTTTCCACACTAATACAAGTGCAAAAGTGGTTTCCTGCACCAACACAAGTGCGAAAAGTGGATTTTCAACACTAACACAAGTGCGAAAAGTGGTTTTTCAACACTATCACAAGTGCAAAAAGTGTTTTTTCCACACTAATACAAGTGCAAAAGTGGTTTCCTGCACCAACACAAGTGCGAAAAGTGGTTTCCTTCACTAACACATGTGCGAAAAGTGGGTTTTCAACACTATCACAAGTGCAAAAAGTGTTTTTTCCACACTAATACAAGTGCAAAAGTGGTTTAATGCACCAACACAAGTGCGAAAAGTAGTTTTTCAACACTAACACAAGTGCGAAAAGTGGTTTTTCAACACTAACACAAGTGCGAAAAGTGGTTTTTCAACATGAACACAAGTGCGAAAAGTGGTTTTTCCACACTAACACAAGTGCAAAAGTGGTTTCCTGCACCAACACAAGTGCGAAAAGTGGTTGTTCAACACTAACACAAGTGCGAAAAGTGGTTTTTCAACACTATCACAAGTGCAAAAAGTGTTTTTTCCACTCTAATACAAGTGCAAAAGTGGTTTCCTGCACCAACACAAGTGCGAAAAGTGGTTTTTCAACACTAACACAAGTGCGAAAAGTGGTTTTTCGACACTAACACAAGTGCGAAAAGTGGTTTTTCCACACTAATACAAATGCAAAAGTGGTTTACTGCACCAACACAAGTGCGAAAAGTGGTTTTTCAACACTAACACAAGTGCGAAAAGTGGTTTTTCAACACTATCACAAGTGCTAAAAGTGTTTTTTCCACACTAATACAAGTGCAAAAGTGGTTTCCTGCACAAACACAAGTGCGAAAAGTGGTTTTTCAACACCAACACAAGTGCGAAAAGTGGTTTTTCAACACTAACACAAGTGCGAAAAGTGGTTTTTCAACACTATCACAAGTGCAAAAAGTGTTTTTTCCACACTAATACAAGTGCAAAAGTGGTTTCCTGCACCAACACAAGTGCGAAAAGTGGTTTCCTTCACTAACACATGTGCAAAAAGTGGGTTTTCAACATTATCACAAGTGCAAAAAGTGGTTTTTCCACACTAATACAAGCGCAAAAGTAGGTTCCTGCACCAACACAAGTGCGAAAAGTAGTTTTTCAACACTAACACAATTGCGAAAAGTGGTTTTTCAACACTAACACAAGTGCGAAAAGTGGTTTTTCAACACTAACACAAGTGCGAAAAGTGGTTTTTCCACACTAATACAAGTGCAAAAGTGGTTTCCTGCACCAACACAAGTGCGAAAAGTGGTTGTTCAAGACTAACACAAGTGCGAAAAGTGGTTTTTCAACACTATCACAAGTGCAAAAAGTGTTTTTTCCACACTAATACAAGTGCAAAAGTGGTTTCCTGCACCAACACAAGTGCGAAAAGTGGTTTTTCAACACTAACACAAGTGCGAAAAGTGGTTTTTCAACACTATCACAAGTGCAAAAAGTGTTTTTTCCACACTAATACAAGTGCAAAAGTGGTTTCCTGCACCAACACAAGTGCGAAAAGTGGTTTTTCAACACTAACACAAGTGCGAAAAGTGGTTTTTCAACACTAACACAAGTGCGAAAAGTGGTTTTTCCACACTAATACAAGTGCAAAAGTGGTTTACTGCACCAACACAAGTGCAAAAAGTGGTTTTTCAACACTAACACAAGTGCGAAAAGTGGTTTTTCAACACTATCACAAGTGCAAAAAGTGTTTTTTCCACACTAATACAAATGCAAAAGTGGTTTACTGCACCAACACAAGTGCGAAAAGTGGTTTTTCAACACTAACACAAGTGCGAAAAGTGGTTTTTCAACACTATCACAAGTGCAAAAAGTGTTTTTTCCACACTAATACAAATGCAAAATTGGTTTCCTGCACCAACACAAGTGTGAAAAGTGGTTTTTCAACACTAACACAAGTGCGAAAAGTGGTTTTTCAACACTATCACAAGTGCAAAAAGTGTTTTTTCCACACTAATACAAGTGCAAAAGTGGTTTCCTGCACCAAAACAAGTGTGAAAAGTGGTTTTTCAACACTAACACAACTGCGAAAAGTGGTTTTTCAACACTAACACAAGTGCAAAAAGTGTTTTTTCCACACTAATACAAGTGCAAAAGTGGTTTCCTGCACCAACACAAGTGCGAAAAGTGGTTTTTCAACACTAACACAAGTGCGAAAAGTGGTTTTTCAACACTAACACAAGTGCGAAAAGTGGTTTTTCCACACTAATGCAAGTGCAAAAGTGGTTTCCTGCACCAACACAAGTGCGAAAAGTGGTTTTTCAACACTAACACAAGTGCGAAAAGTGGTTTTTCAACACTATCACAAGTGCAAAAAGTGTTTTTTCCACACTAATACAAGTGCAAAAGTGGTTTCCTGCACCAACACAAGTGCGAAAAGTGGTTTTTCAACACTACCACAAGTGCGAAAAGTGGTTTTTCAACACTAACACAAGTGCGAAAAGTGTTTTTTCCACACTAATACAAGTGCAAAAGTGGGTTCCTGCACCAACACAAGTGCGAAAAGTGGTTTTTCAACAGTAGCACAAGTGCGAAAAGTGGTTTTTCAACACTAACACAAGTGCGAAAAGTGGTTTTTCAACACTAACACAAGTGCGAAAAGTGTTTTTTCCACACTAATACAAGTGCAAAAGTGGTTTCCTGCACCAACACAAGTGCGAAAAGTGGTTTTTCAACACTATCACAAGTGCAAAAAGTGTTTTTTCCACACTAATACAAGTGCAAAAGTGGTTTCCTGCACCAACACAAGTGCGAAAAGTGGATTTTCAACACTAACACAAGTGCGAAAAGTGGTTTTTCAACACTAACACGAGTGCGAAAAGTGGTTTTTTCCACACTAATACAAGTGTAAAAGTGTTTTTTCCACACTATCACAAGTGCAAAAAGTGGTTTCCTGCACCAACACAAGTGCGAAAAGTGGTTTTTCAACACTAACACAAGTGCGAAAAGTGGTTTTTCAACACTATCACAAGTGCAAAAAGTGTTTTTTCCACACTAATACAAGTGCAAAAGTGGTTTCCTGCACCAACACAAGTGCGAAAAGTGGTTTTTCAACACTAACACAAGTGCGAAAAGTGGTTTTTCAACACTATCACAAGTGCAAAAAGTGTTTTTTCCACACTAATACAAGTGCAAAAGTGGTTTCCTGCACCAACATAAGTGCGAAAAGTGGTTTTTCAACACTAACACAAGTGCAAAAAGTGGTTTTTCGACACTAACACAAGTGCGAAAAGTGGTTTTTCCACACTAATGCAAGTGCAAAAGTGGTTTACTGCACCAACACAAGTGCAAAAAGTGGTTTTTCAACACTAACACAAGTGCGAAAAGTGGTTTTTCAACACTATCACAAGTGCTAAAAGTGTTTTTTCCACACTCATACAAGTGCAAAAGTGGTTTCCTGCACAAACACAAGTGCGAAAAGTGGTTTTTCAACACCAACACAAGTGCGAAAAGTGGTTTTTCAACACTAACACAAGTGTGAAAAGTGGTTTTTCAACACTATCACAAGTGCAAAAAGTGTTTTTTCCACACTAATACAAGTGCAAAAGTGGTTTCCTGTACCAACACAAGTGCGAAAAGTGGATTTTCAACACTAACACAAGTGTGAAAAGTGGTTTTTCAACACTATCACAAGTGCAAAAAATGTTTTTTCCACACTAATACAAGTGCAAAAGTGGTTTCCTGCACCAACACAAGTGCGAAAAGTGGTTTCCTTCACTAACACATGTGCGAAAAGTGGGTTTTCAACACTATCACAAGTGCAAAAAGTGGTTTTTCCACACTAATACAAGCGCAAAAGTGGGTTCCTGCACCAACACAAGTGCGAAAAGTGGTTTTTCAACACTATCACAGGTGCAAAAGTGTTTTTTCCACACTAATACAAGTGCAAAAGTGGTTTCCTGCACCAACACAAGTGCGAAAAGTGGATTTTCAACACTAACACAAGTGCGAAAAGTGGTTTTTCAACACTATCACAAGTGCAAAAAGTGTTTTTTCCACACTAATACAAGTGCAAAAGTGGTTTCCTGCACCAACACAAGTGCGAAAAGTGGTTTCCTTCACAAACACATGTGCGAAAAGTGGGTTTTCAACACTATCACAAGTGCAAAAAGTGTTTTTTCCACACTAATACAAGTGCAAAAGTTGTTTAATGCACCAACACAAGTGCGAAAAGAAGTTTTTCAACACTAACACAAGTGCGAAAAGTGGTTTTTCAACACTAACACAAGTGCGAAAAGTGGTTTTTCAACACGAACACAAGTGCGAAAAGTGGTTTTTCCACACTAACACAAGTGCGAAAAGTGGTTTTTCAACACTAACACAAGTGCGAAAAGTGGTTTTTCGACACTAACACAAGTGCGAAAAGTGGTTTTTCAACACTAACACAAGTGCGAAAAGTGGTTTTTCGACACTAACACAAGTGCGAAAAGTGGTTTTTCCACACTAATACAAATGCAAAAGTGGTTTACTGCACCAACACAAGTGCGAAAAGTGGTTTTTCAACACTAACACAAGTGCGAAAAGTGGTTTTTCGACACTAACACAAGTGCGAAAAGTGGTTTTTCCACACTAATACAAATGCAAAAGTGGTTTACTGCACCAACACAAGTGCGAAAAGTGGTTTTTCAACACTAACACAAGTGCGAAAAGTGGTTTTTCAACACTATCACAAGTGCTAAAAGTGTTTTTTCCACACTAATACAAGTGCAAAAGTGGTTTCCTGCACAAACACAAGTGCGAAAAGTTGTTTTTCAACACCAACACAAGTGCGAAAAGTGGTTTTTCAACACTAACACAAGTGCGAAAAGTGGTTTTTCAACACTATCACAAGTGCAAAAAGTGTTTTTTCCACACTAATACAAGTGCAAAAGTGGTTTCCTGCACCAACACAAGTGCGAAAAGTGGTTTCCTTCACTAACACATGTGCAAAAAGTGGGTTTTCAACATTATCACAAGTGCAAAAAGTGGTTTTTCCACACTAATACAAGCGCAAAAGTAGGTTCCTGCACCAACACAAGTGCGAAAAGTAGTTTTTCAACACTAACACAATTGCGAAAAGTGGTTTTTCAACACTAACACAAGTGCGAAAAGTGGTTTTTCAACACTAACACAAGTGCGAAAAGTGGTTTTTCCACACTAATACAAGTGCAAAAGTGGTTTCCTGCACCAACACAAGTGCGAAAAGTGGTTGTTCAAGACTAACACAAGTGCGAAAAGTGGTTTTTCAACACTATCACAAGTGCAAAAAGTGTTTTTTCCACACTAATACAAGTGCAAAAGTGGTTTCCTGCACCAACACAAGTGCGAAAAGTGGTTGTTCAAGACTAACACAAGTGCGAAAAGTGGTTTTTCAACACTATCACAAGTGCAAAAAGTGTTTTTTCCACACTAATACAAGTGCAAAAGTGGTTTCCTGCACCAACACAAGTGCGAAAAGTGGTTGTTCAAGACTAACACAAGTGCGAAAAGTGGTTTTTCAACACTATCACAAGTGCAAAAAGTGTTTTTTCCACACTAATACAAGTGCAAAAGTGGTTTCCTGCACCAACACAAGTGCGAAAAGTGGTTTTTCAACACTAACACAAGTGCGAAAAGTGGTTTTTCAACACTATCACAAGTGCAAAAAGTGTTTTTTCCACACTAATACAAGTGCAAAAGTGGTTTCCTGCACCAACACAAGTGCGAAAAGTGGTTTTTCAACACTAACACAAGTGCGAAAAGTGGTTTTTCAACACTAACACAAGTGCGAAAAGTGGTTTTTCCACACTAATACAAGTGCAAAAGTGGTTTACTGCACCAACACAAGTGCAAAAAGTGGTTTTTCAACACTAACACAAGTGCGAAAAGTGGTTTTTCAACACTATCACAAGTGCAAAAAGTGTTTTTTCCACACTAATACAAATGCAAAAGTGGTTTACTGCACCAACACAAGTGCGAAAAGTGGTTTTTCAACACTAACACAAGTGCGAAAAGTGGTTTTTCAACACTATCACAAGTGCAAAAAGTGTTTTTTCCACACTAATACAAATGCAAAATTGGTTTCCTGCACCAACACAAGTGTGAAAAGTGGTTTTTCAACACTAACACAAGTGCGAAAAGTGGTTTTTCAACACTATCACAAGTGCAAAAAGTGTTTTTTCCACACTAATACAAGTGCAAAAGTGGTTTCCTGCACCAACACAAGTGCGAAAAGTGGTTTCCTTCACTAACACATGTGCAAAAAGTGGGTTTTCAACATTATCACAAGTGCAAAAAGTGGTTTTTCCACACTAATACAAGCGCAAAAGTAGGTTCCTGCACCAACACAAGTGCGAAAAGTAGTTTTTCAACACTAACACAATTGCGAAAAGTGGTTTTTCAACACTAACACAAGTGCGAAAAGTGGTTTTTCAACACTAACACAAGTGCGAAAAGTGGTTTTTCCACACTAATACAAGTGCAAAAGTGGTTTCCTGCACCAACACAAGTGCGAAAAGTGGTTGTTCAAGACTAACACAAGTGCGAAAAGTGGTTTTTCAACACTATCACAAGTGCAAAAAGTGTTTTTTCCACACTAATACAAGTGCAAAAGTGGTTTCCTGCACCAACACAAGTGCGAAAAGTGGTTTTTCAACACTAACACAAGTGCGAAAAGTGGTTTTTCAACACTATCACAAGTGCAAAAAGTGTTTTTTCCACACTAATACAAGTGCAAAAGTGGTTTCCTGCACCAACACAAGTACGAAAAGTGGTTTTTCAACACTAACACAAGTGCGAAAAGTGGTTTTTCAACACTAACACAAGTGCGAAAAGTGGTTTTTCCACACTAATACAAGTGCAAAAGTGGTTTACTGCAGCAACACAAGTGCAAAAAGTGGTTTTTCAACACTAACACAAGTGCGAAAAGTGGTTTTTCAACACTATCACAAGTGCAAAAAGTGTTTTTTCCACACTAATACAAATGCAAAATTGGTTTCCTGCACCAACACAAGTGCGAAAAGTGGTTTTTCAACACTAACACAAGTGCGAAAAGTGGTTTTTCAACACTATCACAAGTGCAAAAAGTGTTTTTTCCACACTAATACAAGTGCAAAAGTGGTTTCCTGCACCAACACAAGTGTGAAAAGTGGTTTTTCAACACTAACACAACTGCGAAAAGTGGTTTTTCAACACTAACACAAGTGCAAAAAGTGTTTTTTCCACACTAATACAAGTGCAAAAGTGGTTTCCTGCACCAACACAAGTCCGAAAAGTGGTTTTTCAACACTAACACAAGTGCGAAAAGTGGTTTTTCGACACTAACACAAGTGCGAAAAGTGGTTTTTCAACACTAACACAAGTGCGAAAAGTGGTTTTTCCACACTAATACAAGTGCAAAAGTGGTTTCCTGCACCAACACAAGTGCGAAAAGTGGTTTTTCAACACTAACACAAGTGCGAAAAGTGGTTTTTCAACACTATCACAAGTGCAAAAAGTGTTTTTTCCACACTAATACAAGTGCAAAAGTGGTTTCCTGCACCAACACAAGTGCGAAAAGTGGTTTTTCAACACTACCACAAGTGCGAAAAGTGGTTTTTCAACACTAACACAAGTGCGAAAAGTGTTTTTTCCACACTAATACAAGTGCAAAAGTGGATTCCTGCACCAACACAAGTGCGAAAAGTGGTTTTTCAACAGTAACACAAGTGCGAAAAGTGGTTTTTCAACACTAACACAAGTGCGAAAAGTGGTTTTTCAACACTAACACAAGTGCGAAAAGTGTTTTTTCCACACTAATACAAGTGCAAAAGTGGTTTCCTGCACCAACACAAGTGCGAAAAGTGGTTTTTCAACACTATCACAAGTGCAAAAAGTGTTTTTTCCACACTAATACAAGTGCAAAAGTGGTTTCCTGCACCAACACAAGTGCGAAAAGTGGTTTTTCAACACTAACACAAGTGCGAAAAGTGGTTTTTCGACACTAACACAAGTGCGAAAAGTGGTTTTTCAACACTAACACAAGTGCGAAAAGTGGTTTTTCCACACTAATACAAGTGCAAAAGTGGTTTCCTGCACCAACACAAGTGCGAAAAGTGGTTTTTCAACACTAACACAAGTGCGAAAAGTGGTTTTTCAACACTATCACAAGTGCAAAAAGTGTTTTTTCCACACTAATACAAGTGCAAAAGTGGTTTCCTGCACCAACACAAGTGCGAAAAGTGGTTTTTCAACACCAACACAAGTGCGAAAAGTGGTTTTTCAACACTAACACAAGTGCGAAAAGTGGTTTTTCAACACTATCACAAGTGCAAAAAGTGTTTTTTCCACACTAATACAAGTGCAAAAAGTGGTTTCCTGCACCAACACAAGTGCGAAAAGTGGTTTCCTTCACTAACACATGTGCAAAAAGTGGGTTTTCAACATTATCACAAGTGCAAAAAGTGGTTTTTCCACACTAATACAAGCGCAAAAGTAGGTTCCTGCACCAACACAAGTGCGAAAGTAGTTTTTCAACACTAACACAATTGCGAAAAGTGGTTTTTCAACACTAACACAAGTGCGAAAAGTGGTTTTTCAACACTAACACAAGTGCGAAAGTGGTTTTTCCACACTAATACAAGTGCAAAAGTGGTTTCCTGCACCAACACAAGTGCGAAAAGTGGTTGTTCAAGACTAACACAAGTGCGAAAAGTGGTTTTTCAACACTATCACAAGTGCAAAAAGTGTTTTTCCACACTAATACAAGTGCAAAAGTGGTTTCCTGCACCAACACAAGTGCGAAAAGTGGTTTTTCAACACTAACACAAGTGCGAAAAGTGGTTTTTCAACACTATCACAAGTGCAAAAAGTGTTTTTTCCACACTAATACAAGTGCAAAAGTGGTTTCCTGCACCAACACAAGTGCGAAAAGTGGTTTTTCAACACTAACACAAGTGCGAAAAGTGGTTTTTCACACTAACACAAGTGCGAAAAGTGGTTTTTCCACACTAATACAAGTGCAAAAGTGGTTTACTGCACCAACACAAGTGCAAAAAGTGGTTTTTCAACACTACACAAGTGCGAAAAGTGGTTTTTCAACACTATCACAAGTGCAAAAAGTGTTTTTTCCACACTAATACAAATGCAAAATTGGTTTCCTGCACCAACACAAGTGCGAAAAGTGGTTTTTCAACACTAACACAAGTGCGAAAAGTGGTTTTTCAACACTATCACAAGTGCAAAAAGTGTTTTTTCCACACTAATACAAGTGCAAAAGTGGTTTCCTGCACCAACACAAGTGTGAAAAGTGGTTTTTCAACACTAACACAACCGCGAAAAGTGGTTTTTCAACACTAACACAAGTGCAAAAAGTGTTTTTTCCACACTAATACAAGTGCAAAAGTGGTTTCCTGCACCAACACAAGTCCGAAAAGTGGTTTTTCAACACTAACACAAGTGCGAAAAGTGGTTTTTCGACACTAACACAAGTGCGAAAAGTGGTTTTTCAACACTAACACAAGTGCGAAAAGTGGTTTTTCCACACTAATACAAGTGCAAAAGTGGTTTCCTGCACCAACACAAGTGCGAAAAGTGGTTTTTCAACACTAACACAAGTGCGAAAAGTGGTTTTTCAACACTATCACAAGTGCAAAAAGTGTTTTTTCCACACTAATACAAGTGCAAAAGTGGTTTCCTGCACCAACACAAGTGCGAAAAGTGGTTTTTCAACACTACCACAAGTGCGAAAAGTGGTTTTTCAACACTATCACAAGTGCAAAAAGTGTTTTTTCCACACTAATACAAGTGCAAAAGTGGTTTCCTGCACCAACACAAGTGCGAAAAGTGGTTTTTCAACACTAACACAAGTGCGAAAAGTGGTTTTTCAACACTATCACAAGTGCAAAAAGTGTTTTTTCCACACTAATACAAGTGCAAAAGTGGTTTCCTGCACCAACACAAGTGCGAAAAGTGGTTTCCTTCACTAACACATCTGCAAAAAGTGGGTTTTCAACATTATCACAAGTGCAAAAAGTGGTTTTTCCACACTAATACAAGCGCAAAAGTAGGTTCCTGCACCAACACAAGTGCGAAAAGTAGTTTTTCAACACTAACACAATTGCGAAAAGTGGTTTTTCAACACTAACACAAGTGCGAAAAGTGGTTTTTCAACACTAACACAAGTGCGAAAAGTGGTTTTTCCACACTAATACAAGTGCAAAAGTGGTTTCCTGCACCAACACAAGTGCGAAAAGTGGTTGTTCAAGACTAACACAAGTGCGAAAAGTGGTTTTTCAACACTATCACAAGTGCAAAAAGTGTTTTTTCCACACTAATACAAGTGCAAAAGTGGTTTCCTGCACCAACACAAGTGCGAAAAGTGGTTTTTCAACACTAACACAAGTGCGAAAAGTGGTTTTTCAACACTATCACAAGTGCAAAAAGTGTTTTTTCCACACTAATACAAGTGCAAAAGTGGTTTCCTGCACCAACACAAGTGCGAAAAGTGGTTTTTCAACACTAACACAAGTGCGAAAAGTGGTTTTTCAACACTAACACAAGTGCGAAAAGTGGTTTTTCCACACTAATACAAGTGCAAAAGTGGTTTACTGCACCAACACAAGTGCAAAAAGTGGTTTTTCAACACTAACACAAGTGCGAAAAGTGGTTTTTCAACACTATCACAAGTGCAAAAAGTGTTTTTTCCACACTAATACAAATGCAAAAGTGGTTTACTGCACCAACACAAGTGCGAAAAGTGGTTTTTCAACACTAACACAAGTGCGAAAAGTGGTTTTTCAACACTATCACAAGTGCAAAAAGTGTTTTTTCCACACTAATACAAATGCAAAATTGGTTTCCTGCACCAACACAAGTGTGAAAAGTGGTTTTTCAACACTAACACAAGTGCGAAAAGTGGTTTTTCAACACTATCACAAGTGCAAAAAGTGTTTTTTCCACACTAATACAAGTGCAAAAGTGGTTTCCTGCACCAAAACAAGTGTGAAAAGTGGTTTTTCAACACTAACACAACTGCGAAAAGTGGTTTTTCAACACTAACACAAGTGCAAAAAGTGTTTTTTCCACACTAATACAAGTGCAAAAGTGGTTTCCTGCACCAACACAAGTGCGAAAAGTGGTTTTTCAACACTAACACAAGTGCGAAAAGTGGTTTTTCGACACTAACACAAGTGCGAAAAGTGGTTTTTCAACACTAACACAAGTGCGATAAGTGGTTTTTCCACACTAATGCAAGTGCAAAAGTGGTTTCCTGCACCAACACAAGTGCGAAAAGTGGTTTTTCAACACTAACACAAGTGCGAAAAGTGGTTTTTCAACACTATCACAAGTGCAAAAAGTGTTTTTTCCACACTAATACAAGTGCAAAAGTGGTTTCCTGCACCAACACAAGTGCGAAAAGTGGTTTTTCAACACTACCACAAGTGCGAAAAGTGGTTTTTCAACACTAACACAAGTGCGAAAAGTGTTTTTTCCACACTAATACAAGTGCAAAAGTGGGTTCCTGCACCAACACAAGTGCGAAAAGTGGTTTTTCAACAGTAGCACAAGTGTGAAAAGTGGTTTTTCAACACTAACACAAGTGCGAAAAGTGGTTTTTCAACACTAACACAAGTGCGAAAAGTGTTTTTTCCACACTAATACAAGTGCAAAAGTGGTTTCCTGCACCAACACAAGTGCGAAAAGTGGTTTTTCAACACTATCACAAGTGCAAAAAGTGTTTTTTCCACACTAATACAAGTGCAAAAGTGGTTTCCTGCACCAACACAAGTGCGAAAAGTGGATTTTCAACACTAACACAAGTGCGAAAAGTGGTTTTTCAACACTAACACGAGTGCGAAAAGTGGTTTTTTCCACACTAATACAAGTGTAAAAGTGTTTTTTCCACACTATCACAAGTGCAAAAAGTGGTTTCCTGCACCAACACAAGTGCGAAAATTGGTTTTTCAACACTAACACAAGTGCGAAAAGTGGTTTTTCAACACTATCACAAGTGCAAAAAGTGTTTTTTCCACACTAATACAAGTGCAAAAGTGGTTTCCTGCACCAACACAAGTGCGAAAAGTGGTTTTTCAACACTAACACAAGTGCGAAAAGTGGTTTTTCAACACTATCACAAGTGCAAAAAGTGTTTTTTCCACACTAATACAAGTGCAAAAGTGGTTTCCTGCACCAACATAAGTGCGAAAAGTGGTTTTTCAACACTAACACAAGTGCAAAAAGTGGTTTTTCGACACTAACACAAGTGCGAAAAGTGGTTTTTCCACACTAATGCAAGTGCAAAAGTGGTTTACTGCACCAACACAAGTGCAAAAAGTGGTTTTTCAACACTAACACAAGTGCGAAAAGTGGTTTTTCAACACTATCACAAGTGCTAAAAGTGTTTTTTCCACACTCATACAAGTGCAAAAGTGGTTTCCTGCACAAACACAAGTGCGAAAAGTGGTTTTTCAACACCAACACAAGTGCGAAAAGTGGTTTTTCAACACTAACACAAGTGTGAAAAGTGGTTTTTCAACACTATCACAAGTGCAAAAAGTGTTTTTTCCACACTAATACAAGTGCAAAAGTGGTTTCCTGTACCAACACAAGTGCGAAAAGTGGATTTTCAACACTAACACAAGTGTGAAAAGTGGTTTTTCAACACTATCACAAGTGCAAAAAATGTTTTTTCCACACTAATACAAGTGCAAAAGTGGTTTCCTGCACCAACACAAGTGCGAAAAGTGGTTTCCTTCACTAACACATGTGCGAAAAGTGGGTTTTCAACACTATCACAAGTGCAAAAAGTGGTTTTTCCACACTAATACAAGCGCAAAAGTGGGTTCCTGCACCAACACAAGTGCGAAAAGTGGTTTTTCAACACTATCACAGGTGCAAAAGTGTTTTTTCCACACTAATACAAGTGCAAAAGTGGTTTCCTGCACCAACACAAGTGCGAAAAGTGGATTTTCAACACTAACACAAGTGCGAAAAGTGGTTTTTCAACACTATCACAAGTGCAAAAAGTGTTTTTTCCACACTAATACAAGTGCAAAAGTGGTTTCCTGCACCAACACAAGTGCGAAAAGTGGTTTCCTTCACAAACACATGTGCGAAAAGTGGGTTTTCAACACTATCACAAGTGCAAAAAGTGTTTTTTCCACACTAATACAAGTGCAAAAGTGGTTTAATGCACCAACACAAGTGCGAAAAGAAGTTTTTCAACACTAACACAAGTGCGAAAAGTGGTTTTTCAACACTAACACAAGTGCGAAAAGTGGTTTTTCAACACGAACACAAGTGCGAAAAGTGGTTTTTCCACACTAACACAAGTGCAAAAGTGGTTTCCTGCACCAATACAAGTGCGAAAAGTGGTTGTTCAACACTAACACAAGTGCGAAAAGTGGTTTTTCAACACTATCACAAGTGCAAAAAGTGTTTTTTCCACACTAATACAAGTGCAAAAGTGGTTTCCTGCACCAACACAAGTGCGAAAAGTGGTTTTTCAACACTAACACAAGTGCGAAAAGTGGTTTTTCGACACTAACACAAGTGCGAAAAGTGGTTTTTCCACACTAATACAAATGCAAAAGTGGTTTACTGCACCAACACAAGTGCGAAAAGTGGTTTTTCAACACTAACACAAGTGCGAAAAGTGGTTTTTCAACACTATCACAAGTGCTAAAAGTGTTTTTTCCACACTAATACAAGTGCAAAAGTGGTTTCCTGCACAAACACAAGTGCGAAAAGTTGTTTTTCAACACCAAAACAAGTGCGAAAAGTGGTTTTTCAACACTAACACAAGTGCGAAAAGTGGTTTTTCAACACTATCACAAGTGCAAAAAGTGTTTTTTCCACACTAATACAAGTGCAAAAGTGGTTTCCTGCACCAACACAAGTGCGAAAAGTGGTTTCCTTCACTAACACATGTGCAAAAAGTGGGTTTTCAACATTATCACAAGTGCAAAAAGTGGTTTTTCCACACTAATACAAGCGCAAAAGTAGGTTCCTGCACCAACACAAGTGCGAAAAGTAGTTTTTCAACACTAACACAATTGCGAAAAGTGGTTTTTCAACACTAACACAAGTGCGAAAAGTGGTTTTTCAACACTAACACAAGTGCGAAAAGTGGTTTTTCCACACTAATACAAGTGCAAAAGTGGTTTCCTGCACCAACACAAGTGCGAAAAGTGGTTGTTCAAGACTAACACAAGTGCGAAAAGTGGTTTTTCAACACTATCACAAGTGCAAAAAGTGTTTTTTCCACACTAATACAAGTGCAAAAGTGGTTTCCTGCACCAACACAAGTGCGAAAAGTGGTTTTTCAACACTAACACAAGTGCGAAAAGTGGTTTTTCAACACTATCACAAGTGCAAAAAGTGTTTTTTCCACACTAATACAAGTGCAAAAGTGGTTTCCTGCACCAACACAAGTACGAAAAGTGGTTTTTCAACACTAACACAAGTGCGAAAAGTGGTTTTTCAACACTAACACAAGTGCGAAAAGTGGTTTTTCCACACTAATACAAGTGCAAAAGTGGTTTACTGCAGCAACACAAGTGCAAAAAGTGGTTTTTCAACACTAACACAAGTGCGAAAAGTGGTTTTTCAACACTATCACAAGTGCAAAAAGTGTTTTTTCCACACTAATACAAATGCAAAATTGGTTTCCTGCACCAACACAAGTGCGAAAAGTGGTTTTTCAACACTAACACAAGTGCGAAAAGTGGTTTTTCAACACTATCACAAGTGCAAAAAGTGTTTTTTCCACACTAATACAAGTGCAAAAGTGGTTTCCTGCACCAACACAAGTGTGAAAAGTGGTTTTTCAACACTAACACAACTGCGAAAAGTGGTTTTTCAACACTAACACAAGTGCAAAAAGTGTTTTTTCCACACTAATACAAGTGCAAAAGTGGTTTCCTGCACCAACACAAGTCCGAAAAGTGGTTTTTCAACACTAACACAAGTGCGAAAAGTGGTTTTTCGACACTAACACAAGTGCGAAAAGTGGTTTTTCAACACTAACACAAGTGCGAAAAGTGGTTTTTCCACACTAATACAAGTGCAAAAGTGGTTTCCTGCACCAACACAAGTGCGAAAAGTGGTTTTTCAACACTAACACAAGTGCGAAAAGTGGTTTTTCAACACTATCACAAGTGCAAAAAGTGTTTTTTCCACACTAATACAAGTGCAAAAGTGGTTTCCTGCACCAACACAAGTGCGAAAAGTGGTTTTTCAACACTACCACAAGTGCGAAAAGTGGTTTTTCAACACTAACACAAGTGCGAAAAGTGTTTTTTCCACACTAATACAAGTGCAAAAGTGGATTCCTGCACCAACACAAGTGCGAAAAGTGGTTTTTCAACAGTAACACAAGTGCGAAAAGTGGTTTTTCAACACTAACACAAGTGCGAAAAGTGGTTTTTCAACACTAACACAAGTGCGAAAAGTGTTTTTTCCACACTAATACAAGTGCAAAAGTGGTTTCCTGCACCAACACAAGTGCGAAAAGTGGTTTTTCAACACTATCACAAGTGCAAAAAGTGTTTTTTCCACACTAATACAAGTGCAAAAGTGGTTTCCTGCACCAACACAAGTGCGAAAAGTGGTTTTTCAACACTAACACAAGTGCGAAAAGTGGTTTTTCGACACTAACACAAGTGCGAAAAGTGGTTTTTCAACACTAACACAAGTGCGAAAAGTGGTTTTTCCACACTAATACAAGTGCAAAAGTGGTTTCCTGCACCAACACAAGTGCGAAAAGTGGTTTTTCAACACTAACACAAGTGCGAAAAGTGGTTTTTCAACACTATCACAAGTGCAAAAAGTGTTTTTTCCATACTAATACAAGTGCAAAAGTGGTTTCCTGCACCAACACAAGTGCGAAAAGTGGTTTTTCAACACCAACACAAGTGCGAAAAGTGGTTTTTCAACACTAACACAAGTGCGAAAAGTGGTTTTTCAACACTATCACAAGTGCAAAAAGTGTTTTTTCCACACTAATACAAGTGCAAAAGTGGTTTCCTGCACCAACACAAGTGCGAAAAGTGGTTTCCTTCACTAACACATGTGCAAAAAGTGGGTTTTCAACATTATCACAAGTGCAAAAAGTGGTTTTTCCACACTAATACAAGCGCAAAAGTAGGTTCCTGCACCAACACAAGTGCGAAAAGTAGTTTTTCAACACTAACACAATTGCGAAAAGTGGTTTTTCAACACTAACACAAGTGCGAAAAGTGGTTTTTCAACACTAACACAAGTGCGAAAAGTGGTTTTTCCACACTAATACAAGTGCAAAAGTGGTTTCCTGCACCAACACAAGTGCGAAAAGTGGTTGTTCAAGACTAACACAAGTGCGAAAAGTGGTTTTTCAACACTATCACAAGTGCAAAAAGTGTTTTTTCCACACTAATACAAGTGCAAAAGTGGTTTCCTGCACCAACACAAGTGCGAAAAGTGGTTTTTCAACACTAACACAAGTGCGAAAAGTGGTTTTTCAACACTATCACAAGTGCAAAAAGTGTTTTTTCCACACTAATACAAGTGCAAAAGTGGTTTCCTGCACCAACACAAGTGCGAAAAGTGGTTTTTCAACACTAACACAAGTGCGAAAAGTGGTTTTTCAACACTAACACAAGTGCGAAAAGTGGTTTTTCCACACTAATACAAGTGCAAAAGTGGTTTACTGCACCAACACAAGTGCAAAAAGTGGTTTTTCAACACTAACACAAGTGCGAAAAGTGGTTTTTCAACACTATCACAAGTGCAAAAAGTGTTTTTTCCACACTAATACAAATGCAAAATTGGTTTCCTGCACCAACACAAGTGCGAAAAGTGGTTTTTCAACACTAACACAAGTGCGAAAAGTGGTTTTTCAACACTATCACAAGTGCAAAAAGTGTTTTTTCCACACTAATACAAGTGCAAAAGTGGTTTCCTGCACCAACACAAGTGTGAAAAGTGGTTTTTCAACACTAACACAACTGCGAAAAGTGGTTTTTCAACACTAACACAAGTGCAAAAAGTGTTTTTTCCACACTAATACAAGTGCAAAAGTGGTTTCCTGCACCAACACAAGTCCGAAAAGTGGTTTTTCAACACTAACACAAGTGCGAAAAGTGGTTTTTCGACACTAACACAAGTGCGAAAAGTGGTTTTTCAACACTAACACAAGTGCGAAAAGTGGTTTTTCCACACTAATACAAGTGCAAAAGTGGTTTCCTGCACCAACACAAGTGCGAAAAGTGGTTTTTCAACACTAACACAAGTGCGAAAAGTGGTTTTTCAACACTATCACAAGTGCAAAAAGTGTTTTTTCCACACTAATACAAGTGCAAAAGTGGTTTCCTGCACCAACACAAGTGCGAAAAGTGGTTTTTCAACACTACCACAAGTGCGAAAAGTGGTTTTTCAACACTAACACAAGTGCGAAAAGTGTTTTTTCCACACTAATACAAGTGCAAAAGTGGATTCCTGCACCAACACAAGTGCGAAAAGTGGTTTTTCAACAGTAACACAAGTGCGAAAAGTGGTTTTTCAACACTAACACAAGTGCGAAAAGTGGTTTTTCAACACTAACACAAGTGCGAAAAGTGTTTTTTCCACACTAATACAAGTGCAAAAGTGGTTTCCTGCACCAACACAAGTGCGAAAAGTGGTTTTTCAACACTATCACAAGTGCAAAAGGTGTTTTTTCCACACTAATACAAGTGCAAAAGTGGTTTCCTGCACCAACACAAGTGCGAAAAGTGGATTTTCAACACTCACACAAGTGCGAAAAGAGGTTTTTCAACACTAACACGAGTGCGAAAAGTGGTTTTTTCCACACTAATACAAGTGCAAAAGTGTTTTTTCCACACTATCACAAGTGCAAAAAGTGGTTTCCTGCACCAACACAAGTGCGAAAAGTGGTTTTTCAACACTAACACAAGTGCGAAAAGTGGTTTTTCAACACTATCACAAGTGCAAAAAGTGTTTTTTCCACACTAATACAAGTGCAAAAGTGGTTTCCTGCACCAACACAAGTGCGAAAAGTGGTTTTTCAACACTAACACAAGTGCGAAAAGTGGTTTTTCAACACTATCACAAGTGCAAAAAGTGTTTTTTCCACACTAATACAAGTGCAAAAGTGGTTTCCTGCACCAACATAAGTGCGAAAAGTGGTTTTTCAACACTAACACAAGTGCAAAAAGTGGTTTTTCGACACTAACACAAGTGCGAAAAGTGGTTTTTCCACACTAATACAAGTGCAAAAGTGGTTTCCTGCACCAACACAAGTGCGAAAAGTGGATTTTCAACACTCACACAAGTGCGAAAAGAGGTTTTTCAACACTAACACGAGTGCGAAAAGTGGTTTTTTCCACACTAATACAAGTGCAAAAGTGTTTTTTCCACACTATCACAAGTGCAAAAAGTGGTTTCCTGCACCAACACAAGTGCGAAAAGTGGTTTTTCAACACTAACACAAGTGCGAAAAGTGGTTTTTCAACACTATCACAAGTGCAAAAAGTGTTTTTTCCACACTAATACAAGTGCAAAAGTGGTTTCCTGCACCAACACAAGTGCGAAAAGTGGTTTTTCAACACTAACACAAGTGCGAAAAGTGGTTTTTCAACACTATCACAAGTGCAAAAAGTGTTTTTTCCACACTAATACAAGTGCAAAAGTGGTTTCCTGCACCAACATAAGTGCGAAAAGTGGTTTTTCAACACTAACACAAGTGCAAAAAGTGGTTTTTCGACACTAACACAAGTGCGAAAAGTGGTTTTTCCACACTAATGCAAGTGCAAAAGTGGTTTACTGCACCAACACAAGTGCGAAAAGTGGTTTTTCAACACTAACACAAGTGCGAAAAGTGGTTTTTCAACACTATCACAAGTGCTAAAAGTGTTTTTTCCACACTCATACAAGTGCAAAAGTGGTTTCCTGCACAAACACAAGTGCAAAAAGTGGTTTTTCAACACCAACACAAGTGCGAAAAGTGGTTTTTCAACACTAACACAAGTGCGAAAAGTGGTTTTTCAACACTATCACAAGTGCAAAAAGTGTTTTTTCCACACTAATACAAGTGCAAAAGTGGTTTCCTGCACCAACACAAGTGCGAAAAGTGGATTTTCAACACTAACACAAGTGCGAAAAGTGGTTTTTCAACACTATCACAAGTGCAAAAAATGTTTTTTCCACACTAATACAAGTGCAAAAGTGGTTTCCTGCACCAACACAAGTGCGAAAAGTGGTTTCCTTCACTAACACATGTGCGAAAAGTGGGTTTTCAACACTATCACAAGTGCAAAAAGTGGTTTTTCCACACTAATACAAGCGCAAAAGTGGGTTCCTGCACCAACACAAGTGCGAAAAGTAGTTTTTCAACACTAACAGAAGTGCGAAAAGTGTTTTTTCCACACTAATACAAGTGCAAAAGTGGTTTCCTGCAACAACACAAGTGCGAAAAGTGGTTTTTCAACACTAACACAAGTGCGAAAAGTGGTTTTTCAACACTAACACAAGTGTGAAAAATGGTTTTTCAACACTAACACAAGTGCAAAAGTGGTTTCCTGCACCAACACAAGTGCGAAAAGTGGTTTTTCAACACTAACACAAGTGCGAAAAGTAGTTTTTCAACACTATCACAAGTGCAAAAAGTGTTTTTTCCACAAAAATACAAGTGCAAAAGTGGTTTCCTGCACCAACACAAGTGCGAAAAGTGGTTTTTCAACACTAACACAAGTGCGAAAAGTGGTTTTTCAACACTAACACAAGTGCGAAAAGTGGTTTTTCCACACTAATACAAGTGCAAAAGTGGTTTTTCCTGCACCAACACAAGTGCGAAAAGTGGTTTTTCAACACTAACACAAGGGCGAAAAGTGGTTTTTCAACACTATCACAAGTGCAAAAAGCGTTTTTTCCACACTAATACAAGTGCAAAAGTGGTTTCCTGGACCAACACAAGTGCGAAAAGTGGTTTTTCAACACTATCACAGGTGCAAAAGTGTTTTTTCCACACTAATACAAGTGCAAAAGTGGTTTCCTGCACCAACACAAGTGCGAAAAGTGGATTTTCAACACTAACACAAGTGCGAAAAGTGGTTTTTCAACACTATCACAAGTGCAAAAAGTGTTTTGCCACACTAATACAAGTGCAAAAGTGGTTTCCTGCACCAACACAAGTGCGAAAAGTGGTTTCCTTCACTAACACATGTGCGAAAAGTGGGTTTTCAACACTATCACAAGTGCAAAAAGTGTTTTTTCCACACTAATACAAGTGCAAAAGTGGTTTCCTGCACCAACACAAGTGCGAAAAGTAGTTTTTCAACACTAACATAAGTGCGAAAAGTGGTTTTTCAACACTAACACAAGTGCGAAAAGTGGTTTTTCAACACTAACACAAGTGCGAAAAGTGGTTTTTCCACACTAACACAA
Source organism: Myxine glutinosa (assembly GCF_964187855.1). NCBI lineage: Eukaryota > Metazoa > Chordata > Myxini > Myxiniformes > Myxinidae > Myxine > Myxine glutinosa. Next base: position 69,982,001 of record NC_136267.1, read on the forward strand.
GTGCAAAAGTGGTTTCCTGCACCAACACAAGTGCGAAAAGTGGTTGTTCAACACTATCACAAGTGCAAAAAGTGTTTTTTCCACACTAATACAAATGCAAAAGTGGTTTCCTGCACCAACACAAGTGCGAAAGGTGGTTTTTCAACACTAACACAATTGCGAAAAGTGGTTTTTCAACACAAACACAAGTGCAAAAAGTGGTTTTTCCACACTAACACAAGTGCAAACGTGGTTTTTCAACACTAATACAAGTGCAAAAGTGGTTTCCTGCACCAACACAAGTGCGAAAAGTGGTTTTTCAACACTAACACAAGTGCGAAAAGTGGTTTTTCAACACTAACACAAGTGCGAAAAGTGGTTTTTTCCACACTAATACAAGTGCAAAAGTGGTTTTCCACACTATCACAAGTGCGAAAAGTGGTTTCCTGCACCAACACAAGTGCGAAAAGTGGTTTTTCAACACTAACACAAGTGCGAAAAGTGGTTTTTCAACACTATCACAAGTGCAAAAAGTGTTTTTTCCACACTAATACAAGTGCAAAAGTGGTTTCCTGCACCAACACAAGTGCGAAAAGTGGTTTTTCAACACTAACACAAGTGCGAAAAGTGGTTTTTCGACACTAACACAAGTGCGAAAAGTGCTTTTTCCACACTAATACAAGTGCAAAAGTGGTTTACTGCACCAACACAAGTGCGAAAAGTGGTTTTTCAACACTAACACAAGTGCGAAAAGTGGTTTTTCAACACTATCACAAGTGCTAAAAGTGTTTTTTCCACACTAATACAAGTGCAAAAGTGGTTTCCTGCACAAACACAAGTGCGAAAAGTGGTTTTTCAACACCAACACAAGTGCGAAAAGTGGTTTTTCAACACTAACACAAGTGCGAAAAGTGGTTTTTCAACACTATCACAAGTGCAAAAAGTGTTTTTTCCACACTAATACAAGTGCAAAAGTGGTTTCCTGCACCAACACAAGTGCGAAAAGTGGATTTTCAACACTAACACAAGTGCGAAAAGTGGTTTTTCAACACTATCACAAGTGCAAAAAATGTTTTTTCCACACTAATACAAGTGCAAAAGTGGTTTCCTGCACCAACACAAGTGCGAAAAGTGGTTTCCTTCACTAACACGTGTGAAAAGTGGGTTTTCAACACTATCACAAGTGCAAAAAGTGATTTTTCCACACTAATACAAGCGCAAAAGTGGGTTCCTGCACCAACACAAGTGCGAAAAGTAGTTTTTCAACACTAACACAATTGCGAAAAGTGGTTTTTCAACACTAACACAAGTGCGAAAAGTGGTTTTTCCACACTAATACAAGTGCAAAAGTGGTTTCCTGCACCAACACAAGTGCGAAAAGTGGTTGTTCAAGACTAACACAAGTGCGAAAAGTGGTTTTTCGACACTAACACAAGTGCGAAAAGTGGTTTTTCAACACTAACACAAGTGCGAAAAGTGGTTTTTCCACACTAATACAAGTGCAAAAGTGGTTTCCTGCACCAACACAAGTGCGAAAAGTGGTTTTTCAACACTAACACAAGTGCGAAAAGTGGTTTTTCAACACTATCACAAGTGCAAAAAGTGTTTTTTCCACACTAATACAAGTGCAAAAGTGGTTTCCTGCACCAACACAAGTGCGAAAAGTGGTTTTTCAACACTACCACAAGTGCGAAAAGTGGTTTTTCAACACTAACACAAGTGCGAAAAGTGTTTTTTCCACACTAATACAAGTGCAAAAGTGGATTCCTGCACCAACACAAGTGCGAAAAGTGGTTTTTCAACAGTAACACAATTGCGAAAAGTGGTTTTTCAACACTAACACAAGTGCGAAAAGTGGTTTTTCAACACTAACACAAGTGCGAAAAGTGTTTTTTCCACACTAATACAAGTGCAAAAGTGGTTTCCTGCACCAACACAAGTGCGAAAAGTGGTTTTTCAACACTATCACAAGTGCAAAAAGTGTTTTTTCCACACTAATACAAGTGCAAAAGTGGTTTCCTGCACCAACACAAGTGCGAAAAGTGGATTTTCAACACTCACACAAGTGCGAAAAGTGGTTTTTCAACACTAACACGAGTGCGAAAAGTGGTTTTTTCCACACTAATACAAGTGCAAAAGTGTTTTTTCCACACTATCACAAGTGCAAATAGTGGTTTCCTGCACCAACACAAGTGCGAAAAGTGGTTTTTCAACACTAACACAAGTGCGAAAAGTGGTTTTTCAACACTATCACAAGTGCAAAAAGTGTTTTTTCCACACTAATACAAGTGCAAAAGTGGTTTCCTGCACCAACACAAGTGCGAAAAGTGGTTTTTCAACACTAACACAAGTGCGAAAAGTGGTTTTTCAACACTATCACAAGTGCAAAAAGTGTTTTTTCCACACTAATACAAGTGCAAAAGTGGTTTCCTGCACCAACATAAGTGCGAAAAGTGGTTTTTCAACACTAACACAAGTGCAAAAAGTGGTTTTTCGACACTAACACAAGTGCGAAAAGTGGTTTTTCCACACTAATGCAAGTGCAAAAGTGGTTTACTGCACCAACACAAGTGCGAAAAGTGGTTTTTCAACACTAACACAAGTGCGAAAAGTGGTTTTTCAACACTATCACAAGTGCTAAAAGTGTTTTTTCCACACTCATACAAGTGCAAAAGTGGTTTCCTGCACAAACACAAGTGCGAAAAGTGGTTTTTCAACACCAACACAAGTGCGAAAAGTGGTTTTTCAACACTAACACAAGTGCGAAAAGTGGTTTTTCAACACTATCACAAGTGCAAAAAGTGTTTTTTCCACACTAATACAAGTGCAAAAGTGGTTTCCTGCACCAACACAAGTGCGAAAAGTGGATTTTCAACACTAACACAAGTGCGAAAAGTGGTTTTTCAACACTATCACAAGTGCAAAAAGTGTTTTTTCCACACTAATACAAGTGCAAAAGTGGTTTCCTGGACCAACACAAGTGCGAAAAGTGGTTTTTCAACACTATCACAGGTGCAAAAGTGTTTTTTCCACACTAATACAAGTGCAAAAGTGGTTTCCTGCACCAACACAAGTGCGAAAAGTGGATTTTCAACACTAACACAAGTGCGAAAAGTGGTTTTTCAACACTATCACAAGTGCAAAAAGTGTTTTTCCACACTAATACAAGTGCAAAAGTGGTTTCCTGCACCAACACAAGTGCGAAAAGTGGTTTCCTTCACTAACACATGTGCGAAAAGTGGGTTTTCAACACTATCACAAGTGCAAAAAGTGTTTTTTCCACACTAATACAAGTGCAAAAGTGGTTTCCTGCACCAACACAAGTGCGAAAAGTAGTTTTTCAACACTAACATAAGTGCGAAAAGTGGTTTTTCAACACTAACACAAGTGCGAAAAGTGGTTTTTCAACACTAACACAAGTGCAAAAAGTGGTTTTTCCACACTAACACAAGTGCAAAAGTGGTTTCCTGCACCAACACAAGTGCGAAAAGTGGTTGTTCAACACTATCACAAGTGCAAAAAGTGTTTTTTCCACACTAATACAAATGCAAAAGTGGTTTCCTGCACCAACACAAGTGCGAAAGGTGGTTTTTCAACACTAACACAATTGCGAAAAGTGGTTTTTCAACACAAACACAAGTGCAAAAAGTGGTTTTTCCACACTAACACAAGTGCAAAAGTGGTTTTTCAACACTAATACAAGTGCAAAAGTGGTTTCCTGCACCAACACAAGTGCGAAAAGTGGTTTTTCAACACTAACACAAGTGCGAAAAGTGGTTTTTCAACACTAACACAAGTGCGAAAAGTGGTTTTTTCCACACTAATACAAGTGCAAAAGTGGTTTTTCCACACTATCACAAGTGCGAAAAGTGGTTTCCTGCACCAACACAAGTGCGAAAAGTGGTTTTTCAACACTAACACAAGTGCGAAAAGTGGTTTTTCAACACTATCACAAGTGCAAAAAGTGTTTTTTCCACACTAATACAAGTGCAAAAGTGGTTTCCTGCACCAACACAAGTGCGAAAAGTGGTTTTTCAACACTAACACAAGTGCGAAAAGTGGTTTTTCGACACTAACACAAGTGCGAAAAGTGCTTTTTCCACACTAATACAAGTGCAAAAGTGGTTTACTGCACCAACACAAGTGCGAAAAGTGGTTTTTCAACACTAACACAAGTGCGAAAAGTGGTTTTTCAACACTATCACAAGTGCTAAAAGTGTTTTTTCCACACTAATACAAGTGCAAAAGTGGTTTCCTGCACAAACACAAGTGCGAAAAGTGGTTTTTCAACACCAACACAAGTGCGAAAAGTGGTTTTTCAACACTAACACAAGTGCGAAAAGTGGTTTTTCAACACTATCACAAGTGCAAAAAGTGTTTTTTCCACACTAATGCAAGTGCAAAAGTGGTTTCCTGCACCAACACAAGTGCGAAAAGTGGATTTTCAACACTAACACAAGTGCGAAAAGTGGTTTTTCAACACTATCACAAGTGCAAAAAATGTTTTTTCCACACTAATACAAGTGCAAAAGTGGTTTCCTGCACCAACACAAGTGCGAAAAGTGGTTTCCTTCACTAACACATGTGTGAAAAGTGGGTTTTCAACACTATCACAAGTGCAAAAAGTGATTTTTCCACACTAATACAAGCGCAAAAGTGGGTTCCTGCACCAACACAAGTGCGAAAAGTGGTTTTTCAACACTAACACAATTGCGAAAAGTGGTTTTTCAACACTAACACAAGTGCGAAAAGTGGTTTTTCAACACTAACACAAGTGCGAAAAGTGGTTTTTCCACACTAATACAAGTGCAAAAGTGGTTTCCTGCACCAACACAAGTGCGAAAAGTGGTTGTTCAAGACTAACACAAGTGCGAAAAGTGGTTTTTCGACACTAACACAAGTGCGAAAAGTGGTTTTTCAACACTAACACAAGTGCGAAAAGTGGTTTTTCCACACTAATACAAGTGCAAAAGTGGTTTCCTGCACCAACACAAGTGCGAAAAGTGGTTTTTCAACACTAACACAAGTGCGAAAAGTGGTTTTTCAACACTATCACAAGTGCAAAAAGTGTTTTTTCCACACTAATACAAGTGCAAAAGTGGTTTCCTGCACCAACACAAGTGCGAAAAGTGGTTTTTCAACACTACCACAAGTGCGAAAAGTGGTTTTTCAACACTAACACAAGTGCGAAAAGTGTTTTTTCCACACTAATACAAGTGCAAAAGTGGATTCCTGCACCAACACAAGTGCGAAAAGTGGTTTTTCAACAGTAACACAAGTGCGAAAAGTGGTTTTTCAACACTAACACAAGTGCGAAAAGTGGTTTTTCAACACTAACACAAGTGCGAAAAGTGTTTTTTCCACACTAATACAAGTGCAAAAGTGGTTTCCTGCACCAACACAAGTGCGAAAAGTGGTTTTTCAACACTATCACAAGTGCAAAAAGTGTTTTTTCCACACTAATACAAGTGCAAAAGTGGTTTCCTGCACCAACACAAGTGCGAAAAGTGGATTTTCAACACTCACACAAGTGCGAAAAGTGGTTTTTCAACACTAACACGAGTGCGAAAAGTGGTTTTTTCCACACTAATACAAGTGCAAAAGTGTTTTTTCCACACTATCACAAGTGCAAAAAGTGGTTTCCTGCACCAACACAAGTGCGAAAAGTGGTTTTTCAACACTAACACAAGTGCGAAAAGTGGTTTTTCAACACTATCACAAGTGCAAAAAGTGTTTTTTCCACACTAATACAAGTGCAAAAGTGGTTTCCTGCACCAACACAAGTGCGAAAAGTGGTTTTTCAACACTAACACAAGTGCGAAAAGTGGTTTTTCAACACTATCACAAGTGCAAAAAGTGTTTTTTCCACACTAATACAAGTGCAAAAGTGGTTTCCTGCACCAACATAAGTGCGAAAAGTGGTTTTTCAACACTAACACAAGTGCAAAAAGTGGTTTTTCGACACTAACACAAGTGCGAAAAGTGGTTTTTCCACACTAATGCAAGTGCAAAAGTGGTTTACTGCACCAACACAAGTGCGAAAAGTGGTTTTTCAACACTAACACAAGTGCGAAAAGTGGTTTTTCAACACTATCACAAGTGCTAAAAGTGTTTTTTCCACACTCATACAAGTGCAAAAGTGGTTTCCTGCACAAACACAAGTGCGAAAAGTGGTTTTTCAACACCAACACAAGTGCGAAAAGTGGTTTTTCAACACTAACACAAGTGCGAAAAGTGGTTTTTCAACACTATCACAAGTGCAAAAAGTGTTTTTTCCACACTAATACAAGTGCAAAAGTGGTTTCCTGCACCAACACAAGTGCGAAAAGTGGATTTTCAACACTAACACAAGTGCGAAAAGTGGTTTTTCAACACTAACACAAGTGCGAAAAGTGGTTTTTCCACACTAATACAAGTGCAAAAGTGGTTTCCTGCACCAACACAAGTGCGAAAAGTGGTTGTTCAAGACTAACACAAGTGCGAAAAGTGGTTTTTCGACACTAACACAAGTGCGAAAAGTGGTTTTTCAACACTAACACAAGTGCGAAAAGTGGTTTTTCCACACTAATACAAGTGCAAAAGTGGTTTCCTGCACCAACACAAGTGCGAAAAGTGGTTTTTCAACACTAACACAAGTGCGAAAAGTGGTTTTTCAACACTATCACAAGTGCAAAAAGTGTTTTTTCCACACTAATACAAGTGCAAAAGTGGTTTCCTGCACCAACACAAGTGCGAAAAGTGGTTTTTCAACACTACCACAAGTGCGAAAAGTGGTTTTTCAACACTAACACAAGTGCGAAAAGTGTTTTTTCCACACTAATACAAGTGCAAAAGTGGATTCCTGCACCAACACAAGTGCGAAAAGTGGTTTTTCAACAGTAACACAAGTGCGAAAAGTGGTTTTTCAACACTAACACAAGTGCGAAAAGTGGTTTTTCAACACTAACACAAGTGCGAAAAGTGTTTTTTCCACACTAATACAAGTGCAAAAGTGGTTTCCTGCACCAACACAAGTGCGAAAAGTGGTTTTTCAACACTATCACAAGTGCAAAAAGTGTTTTTTCCACACTAATACAAGTGCAAAAGTGGTTTACTGCAGCAACACAAGTGCAAAAAGTGGTTTTTCAACACTAACACAAGTGCGAAAAGTGGTTTTTCAACACTATCACAAGTGCAAAAAGTGTTTTTTCCACACTAATACAAATGCAAAATTGGTTTCCTGCACCAACACAAGTGCGAAAAGTGGTTTTTCAACACTAACACAAGTGCGAAAAGTGGTTTTTCAACACTATCACAAGTGCAAAAAGTGTTTTTTCCACACTAATACAAGTGCAAAAGTGGTTTCCTGCACCAACACAAGTGTGAAAAGTGGTTTTTCAACACTAACACAACTGCGAAAAGTGGTTTTTCAACACTAACACAAGTGCAAAAAGTGTTTTTTCCACACTAATACAAGTGCAAAAGTGGTTTCCTGCACCAACACAAGTCCGAAAAGTGGTTTTTCAACACTAACACAAGTGCGAAAAGTGGTTTTTCGACACTAACACAAGTGCGAAAAGTGGTTTTTCAACACTAACACAAGTGCGAAAAGTGGTTTTTCCACACTAATACAAGTGCAAAAGTGGTTTCCTGCACCAACACAAGTGCGAAAAGTGGTTTTTCAACACTAACACAAGTGCGAAAAGTGGTTTTTCAACACTATCACAAGTGCAAAAAGTGTTTTTTCCACACTAATACAAGTGCAAAAGTGGTTTCCTGCACCAACACAAGTGCGAAAAGTGGTTTTTCAACACTACCACAAGTGCGAAAAGTGGTTTTTCAACACTAACACAAGTGCGAAAAGTGTTTTTTCCACACTAATACAAGTGCAAAAGTGGATTCCTGCACCAACACAAGTGCGAAAAGTGGTTTTTCAACAGTAACACAAGTGCGAAAAGTGGTTTTTCAACACTAACACAAGTGCGAAAAGTGGTTTTTCAACACTAACACAAGTGCGAAAAGTGTTTTTTCCACACTAATACAAGTGCAAAAGTGGTTTCCTGCACCAACACAAGTGCGAAAAGTGGTTTTTCAACACTATCACAAGTGCAAAAAGTGTTTTTTCCACACTAATACAAGTGCAAAAGTGGTTTCCTGCACCAACACAAGTGCGAAAAGTGGTTTTTCAACACTAACACAAGTGCGAAAAGTGGTTTTTCGACACTAACACAAGTGCGAAAAGTGGTTTTTCAACACTAACACAAGTGCGAAAAGTGGTTTTTCCACACTAATACAAGTGCAAAAGTGGTTTCCTGCACCAACACAAGTGCGAAAAGTGGTTTTTCAACACTAACACAAGTGCGAAAAGTGGTTTTTCAACACTATCACAAGTGCAAAAAGTGTTTTTTCCATACTAATACAAGTGCAAAAGTGGTTTCCTGCACCAACACAAGTGCGAAAAGTGGTTTTTCAACACCAACACAAGTGCGAAAAGTGGTTTTTCAACACTAACACAAGTGCGAAAAGTGGTTTTTCAACACTATCACAAGTGCAAAAAGTGTTTTTTCCACACTAATACAAGTGCAAAAGTGGTTTCCTGCACCAACACAAGTGCGAAAAGTGGTTTCCTTCACTAACACATGTGCAAAAAGTGGGTTTTCAACATTATCACAAGTGCAAAAAGTGGTTTTTCCACACTAATACAAGCGCAAAAGTAGGTTCCTGCACCAACACAAGTGCGAAAAGTAGTTTTTCAACACTAACACAATTGCGAAAAGTGGTTTTTCAACACTAACACAAGTGCGAAAAGTGGTTTTTCAACACTAACACAAGTGCGAAAAGTGGTTTTCCACACTAATACAAGTGCAAAAGTGGTTTCCTGCACCAACACAAGTGCGAAAAGTGGTTGTTCAAGACTAACACAAGTGCGAAAAGTGGTTTTTCAACACTATCACAAGTGCAAAAAGTGTTTTTTCCACACTAATACAAGTGCAAAAGTGGTTTCCTGCACCAACACAAGTGCGAAAAGTGGTTTTTCAACACTAACACAAGTGCGAAAAGTGGTTTTTCAACACTATCACAAGTGCAAAAAGTGTTTTTTCCACACTAATACAAGTGCAAAAGTGGTTTCCTGCACCAACACAAGTGCGAAAAGTGGTTTTTCAACACTAACACAAGTGCGAAAAGTGGTTTTTCAACACTAACACAAGTGCGAAAAGTGGTTTTTCCACACTAATACAAGTGCAAAAGTGGTTTACTGCACCAACACAAGTGCAAAAAGTGGTTTTTCAACACTAACACAAGTGCGAAAAGTGGTTTTTCAACACTATCACAAGTGCAAAAAGTGTTTTTTCCACACTAATACAAATGCAAAATTGGTTTCCTGCACCAACACAAGTGCGAAAAGTGGTTTTTCAACACTAACACAAGTGCGAAAAGTGGTTTTTCAACACTATCACAAGTGCAAAAAGTGTTTTTTCCACACTAATACAAGTGCAAAAGTGGTTTCCTGCACCAACACAAGTGTGAAAAGTGGTTTTTCAACACTAACACAACTGCGAAAAGTGGTTTTTCAACACTAACACAAGTGCAAAAAGTGTTTTTTCCACACTAATACAAGTGCAAAAGTGGTTTCCTGCACCAACACAAGTCCGAAAAGTGGTTTTTCAACACTAACACAAGTGCGAAAAGTGGTTTTTCGACACTAACACAAGTGCGAAAAGTGGTTTTTCAACACTAACACAAGTGCGAAAAGTGGTTTTTCCACACTAATACAAGTGCAAAAGTGGTTTCCTGCACCAACACAAGTGCGAAAAGTGGTTTTTCAACACTAACACAAGTGCGAAAAGTGGTTTTTCAACACTATCACAAGTGCAAAAAGTGTTTTTTCCACACTAATACAAGTGCAAAAGTGGTTTCCTGCACCAACACAAGTGCGAAAAGTGGTTTTTCAACACTACCACAAGTGCGAAAAGTGGTTTTTCAACACTAACACAAATGCGAAAAGTGTTTTTTCCACACTAATACAAGTGCAAAAGTGGATTCCTGCACCAACACAAGTGCGAAAAGTGGTTTTTCAACAGTAACACAAGTGCGAAAAGTGGTTTTTCAACACTAACACAAGTGCGAAAAGTGGTTTTTCAACACTAACACAAGTGCGAAAAGTGTTTTTTCCACACTAATACAAGTGCAAAAGTGGTTTCCTGCACCAACACAAGTGCGAAAAGTGGTTTTTCAACACTATCACAAGTGCAAAAGGTGTTTTTTCCACACTAATACAAGTGCAAAAGTGGTTTCCTGCACCAACACAAGTGCGAAAAGTGGATTTTCAACACTCACACAAGTGCGAAAAGAGGTTTTTCAACACTAACACGAGTGCGAAAAGTGGTTTTTTCCACACTAATACAAGTGCAAAAGTGTTTTTTCCACACTATCACAAGTGCAAAAAGTGGTTTCCTGCACCAACACAAGTGCGAAAAGTGGTTTTTCAACACTAACACAAGTGCGAAAAGTGGTTTTTCAACACTATCACAAGTGCAAAAAGTGTTTTTTCCACACTAATACAAGTGCAAAAGTGGTTTCCTGCACCAACACAAGTGCGAAAAGTGGTTTTTCAACACTAACACAAGTGCGAAAAGTGGTTTTTCAACACTATCACAAGTGCAAAAAGTGTTTTTTCCACACTAATACAAGTGCAAAAGTGGTTTCCTGCACCAACATAAGTGCGAAAAGTGGTTTTTCAACACTAACACAAGTGCAAAAAGTGGTTTTTCGACACTAACACAAGTGCGAAAAGTGGTTTTTCCACACTAATACAAGTGCAAAAGTGGTTTCCTGCACCAACACAAGTGCGAAAAGTGGATTTTCAACACTCACACAAGTGCGAAAAGAGGTTTTTCAACACTAACACGAGTGCGAAAAGTGGTTTTTTCCACACTAATACAAGTGCAAAAGTGTTTTTTCCACACTATCACAAGTGCAAAAAGTGGTTTCCTGCACCAACACAAGTGCGAAAAGTGGTTTTTCAACACTAACACAAGTGCGAAAAGTGGTTTTTCAACACTATCACAAGTGCAAAAAGTGTTTTTTCCACACTAATACAAGTGCAAAAGTGGTTTCCTGCACCAACACAAGTGCGAAAAGTGGTTTTTCAACACTAACACAAGTGCGAAAAGTGGTTTTTCAACACTATCACAAGTGCAAAAAGTGTTTTTTCCACACTAATACAAGTGCAAAAGTGGTTTCCTGCACCAACATAAGTGCGAAAAGTGGTTTTTCAACACTAACACAAGTGCAAAAAGTGGTTTTTCGACACTAACACAAGTGCGAAAAGTGGTTTTTCCACACTAATGCAAGTGCAAAAGTGGTTTACTGCACCAACACAAGTGCGAAAAGTGGTTTTTCAACACTAACACAAGTGCGAAAAGTGGTTTTTCAACACTATCACAAGTGCTAAAAGTGTTTTTTCCACACTCATACAAGTGCAAAAGTGGTTTCCTGCACAAACACAAGTGCAAAAAGTGGTTTTTCAACACCAACACAAGTGCGAAAAGTGGTTTTTCAACACTAACACAAGTGTGAAAAGTGGTTTTTCAACACTATCACAAGTGCAAAAAGTGTTTTTTCCACACTAATACAAGTGCAAAAGTGGTTTCCTGCACCAACACAAGTGCGAAAAGTGGATTTTCAACACTAACACAAGTGCGAAAAGTGGTTTTTCAACACTATCACAAGTGCAAAAAATGTTTTTTCCACACTAATACAAGTGCAAAAGTGGTTTCCTGCACCAACACAAGTGCGAAAAGTGGTTTCCTTCACTAACACATGTGCGAAAAGTGGGTTTTCAACACTATCACAAGTGCAAAAAGTGGTTTTTCCACACTAATACAAGCGCAAAAGTGGGTTCCTGCACCAACACAAGTGCGAAAAGTAGTTTTTCAACACTAACAGAAGTGCGAAAAGTGTTTTTTCCACACTAATACAAGTGCAAAAGTGGTTTCCTGCAACAACACAAGTGCGAAAAGTGGTTTTTCAACACTAACACAAGTGCGAAAAGTGGTTTTTCAACACTAACACAAGTGTGAAAAATGGTTTTTCAACACTAACACAAGTGCAAAAGTGGTTTCCTGCACCAACACAAGTGCGAAAAGTGGTTTTTCAACACTAACACAAGTGCGAAAAGTAGTTTTTCAACACTATCACAAGTGCAAAAAGTGTTTTTTCCACAAAAATACAAGTGCAAAAGTGGTTTCCTGCACCAACACAAGTGCGAAAAGTGGTTTTTCAACACTAACACAAGTGCGAAAAGTGGTTTTTCAACACTAACACAAGTGCGAAAAGTGGTTTTTCCACACTAATACAAGTGCAAAAGTGGTTTTTCCTGCACCAACACAAGTGCGAAAAGTGGTTTTTCAACACTAACACAAGGGCGAAAAGTGGTTTTTCAACACTATCACAAGTGCAAAAAGCGTTTTTTCCACACTAATACAAGTGCAAAAGTGGTTTCCTGGACCAACACAAGTGCGAAAAGTGGTTTTTCAACACTATCACAGGTGCAAAAGTGTTTTTTCCACACTAATACAAGTGCAAAAGTGGTTTCCTGCACCAACACAAGTGCGAAAAGTGGATTTTCAACACTAACACAAGTGCGAAAAGTGGTTTTTCAACACTATCACAAGTGCAAAAAGTGTTTTGCCACACTAATACAAGTGCAAAAGTGGTTTCCTGCACCAACACAAGTGCGAAAAGTGGTTTCCTTCACTAACACATGTGCGAAAAGTGGGTTTTCAACACTATCACAAGTGCAAAAAGTGTTTTTTCCACACTAATACAAGTGCAAAAGTGGTTTCCTGCACCAACACAAGTGCGAAAAGTAGTTTTTCAACACTAACATAAGTGCGAAAAGTGGTTTTTCAACACTAACACAAGTGCGAAAAGTGGTTTTTCAACACTAACACAAGTGCGAAAAGTGGTTTTTCCACACTAACACAAGTGCAAAAGTGGTTTCCTGCACCAACACAAGTGCGAAAAGTGGTTGTTCAACACTATCACAAGTGCAAAAAGTGTTTTTTCCACACTAATACAAATGCAAAAGTGGTTTCCTGCACCAACACAAGTGCGAAAGGTGGTTTTTCAACACTAACACAATTGCGAAAAGTGGTTTTTCAACACAAACACAAGTGCAAAAAGTGGTTTTTCCACACTAACACAAGTGCAAACGTGGTTTTTCAACACTAATACAAGTGCAAAAGTGGTTTCCTGCACCAACACAAGTGCGAAAAGTGGTTTTTCAACACTAACACAAGTGCGAAAAGTGGTTTTTCAACACTAACACAAGTGCGAAAAGTGGTTTTTTCCACACTAATACAAGTGCAAAAGTGGTTTTCCACACTATCACAAGTGCGAAAAGTGGTTTCCTGCACCAACACAAGTGCGAAAAGTGGTTTTTCAACACTAACACAAGTGCGAAAAGTGGTTTTTCAACACTATCACAAGTGCAAAAAGTGTTTTTTCCACACTAATACAAGTGCAAAAGTGGTTTCCTGCACCAACACAAGTGCGAAAAGTGGTTTTTCAACACTAACACAAGTGCGAAAAGTGGTTTTTCGACACTAACACAAGTGCGAAAAGTGCTTTTTCCACACTAATACAAGTGCAAAAGTGGTTTACTGCACCAACACAAGTGCGAAAAGTGGTTTTTCAACACTAACACAAGTGCGAAAAGTGGTTTTTCAACACTATCACAAGTGCTAAAAGTGTTTTTTCCACACTAATACAAGTGCAAAAGTGGTTTCCTGCACAAACACAAGTGCGAAAAGTGGTTTTTCAACACCAACACAAGTGCGAAAAGTGGTTTTTCAACACTAACACAAGTGCGAAAAGTGGTTTTTCAACACTATCACAAGTGCAAAAAGTGTTTTTTCCACACTAATACAAGTGCAAAAGTGGTTTCCTGCACCAACACAAGTGCGAAAAGTGGATTTTCAACACTAACACAAGTGCGAAAAGTGGTTTTTCAACACTATCACAAGTGCAAAAAATGTTTTTTCCACACTAATACAAGTGCAAAAGTGGTTTCCTGCACCAACACAAGTGCGAAAAGTGGTTTCCTTCACTAACACGTGTGAAAAGTGGGTTTTCAACACTATCACAAGTGCAAAAAGTGATTTTTCCACACTAATACAAGCGCAAAAGTGGGTTCCTGCACCAACACAAGTGCGAAAAGTAGTTTTTCAACACTAACACAATTGCGAAAAGTGGTTTTTCAACACTAACACAAGTGCGAAAAGTGGTTTTTCCACACTAATACAAGTGCAAAAGTGGTTTCCTGCACCAACACAAGTGCGAAAAGTGGTTGTTCAAGACTAACACAAGTGCGAAAAGTGGTTTTTCGACACTAACACAAGTGCGAAAAGTGGTTTTTCAACACTAACACAAGTGCGAAAAGTGGTTTTTCCACACTAATACAAGTGCAAAAGTGGTTTCCTGCATCAACACAAGTGCGAAAAGTGGTTTTTCAACACTAACACAAGTGCGAAAAGTGGTTTTTCAACACTATCACAAGTGCAAAAAGTGTTTTTTCCACACTAATACAAGTGCAAAAGTGGTTTCCTGCACCAACACAAGTGCGAAAAGTGGTTTTTCAACACTACCACAAGTGCGAAAAGTGGTTTTTCAACACTAACACAAGTGCGAAAAGTGTTTTTTCCACACTAATACAAGTGCAAAAGTGGATTCCTGCACCAACACAAGTGCGAAAAGTGGTTTTTCAACAGTAACACAAGTGCGAAAAGTGGTTTTTCAACACTAACACAAGTGCGAAAAGTGGTTTTTCAACACTAACACAAGTGCGAAAAGTGTTTTTTCCACACTAATACAAGTGCAAAAGTGGTTTCCTGCACCAACACAAGTGCGAAAAGTGGTTTTTCAACACTATCACAAGTGCAAAAAGTGTTTTTTCCACACTAATACAAGTGCAAAAGTGGTTTCCTGCACCAACACAAGTGCGAAAAGTGGATTTTCAACACTCACACAAGTGCGAAAAGTGGTTTTTCAACACTAACACGAGTGCGAAAAGTGGTTTTTTCCACACTAATACAAGTGCAAAAGTGTTTTTTCCACACTATCACAAGTGCAAATAGTGGTTTCCTGCACCAACACAAGTGCGAAAAGTGGTTTTTCAACACTAACACAAGTGCGAAAAGTGGTTTTTCAACACTATCACAAGTGCAAAAAGTGTTTTTTCCACACTAATACAAGTGCAAAAGTGGTTTCCTGCACCAACACAAGTGCGAAAAGTGGTTTTTCAACACTAACACAAGTGCGAAAAGTGGTTTTTCAACACTATCACAAGTGCAAAAAGTGTTTTTTCCACACTAATACAAGTGCAAAAGTGGTTTCCTGCACCAACATAAGTGCGAAAAGTGGTTTTTCAACACTAACACAAGTGCAAAAAGTGGTTTTTCGACACTAACACAAGTGCGAAAAGTGGTTTTTCCACACTAATGCAAGTGCAAAAGTGGTTTACTGCACCAACACAAGTGCGAAAAGTGGTTTTTCAACACTAACACAAGTGCGAAAAGTGGTTTTTCAACACTATCACAAGTGCTAAAAGTGTTTTTTCCACACTCATACAAGTGCAAAAGTGGTTTCCTGCACAAACACAAGTGCGAAAAGTGGTTTTTCAACACCAACACAAGTGCGAAAAGTGGTTTTTCAACACTAACACAAGTGCGAAAAGTGGTTTTTCAACACTATCACAAGTGCAAAAAGTGTTTTTTCCACACTAATACAAGTGCAAAAGTGGTTTCCTGCACCAACACAAGTGCGAAAAGTGGATTTTCAACACTAACACAAGTGCGAAAAGTGGTTTTTCAACACTATCACAAGTGCAAAAAGTGTTTTTTCCACACTAATACAAGTGCAAAAGTGGTTTCCTGGACCAACACAAGTGCGAAAAGTGGTTTTTCAACACTATCACAGGTGCAAAAGTGTTTTTTCCACACTAATACAAGTGCAAAAGTGGTTTCCTGCACCAACACAAGTGCGAAAAGTGGATTTTCAACACTAACACAAGTGCGAAAAGTGGTTTTTCAACACTATCACAAGTGCAAAAAGTGTTTTTCCACACTAATACAAGTGCAAAAGTGGTTTCCTGCACCAACACAAGTGCGAAAAGTGGTTTCCTTCACTAACACATGTGCGAAAAGTGGGTTTTCAACACTATCACAAGTGCAAAAAGTGTTTTTTCCACACTAATACAAGTGCAAAAGTGGTTTCCTGCACCAACACAAGTGCGAAAAGTAGTTTTTCAACACTAACATAAGTGCGAAAAGTGGTTTTTCAACACTAACACAAGTGCGAAAAGTGGTTTTTCAACACTAACACAAGTGCAAAAAGTGGTTTTTCCACACTAACACAAGTGCAAAAGTGGTTTCCTGCACCAACACAAGTGCGAAAAGTGGTTGTTCAACACTATCACAAGTGCAAAAAGTGTTTTTTCCACACTAATACAAATGCAAAAGTGGTTTCCTGCACCAACACAAGTGCGAAAGGTGGTTTTTCAACACTAACACAATTGCGAAAAGTGGTTTTTCAACACAAACACAAGTGCAAAAAGTGGTTTTTCCACACTAACACAAGTGCAAAAGTGGTTTTTCAACACTAATACAAGTGCAAAAGTGGTTTCCTGCACCAACACAAGTGCGAAAAGTGGTTTTTCAACACTAACACAAGTGCGAAAAGTGGTTTTTCAACACTAACACAAGTGCGAAAAGTGGTTTTTTCCACACTAATACAAGTGCAAAAGTGGTTTTTCCACACTATCACAAGTGCGAAAAGTGGTTTCCTGCACCAACACAAGTGCGAAAAGTGGTTTTTCAACACTAACACAAGTGCGAAAAGTGGTTTTTCAACACTATCACAAGTGCAAAAAGTGTTTTTTCCACACTAATACAAGTGCAAAAGTGGTTTCCTGCACCAACACAAGTGCGAAAAGTGGTTTTTCAACACTAACACAAGTGCGAAAAGTGGTTTTTCGACACTAACACAAGTGCGAAAAGTGCTTTTTCCACACTAATACAAGTGCAAAAGTGGTTTACTGCACCAACACAAGTGCGAAAAGTGGTTTTTCAACACTAACACAAGTGCGAAAAGTGGTTTTTCAACACTATCACAAGTGCTAAAAGTGTTTTTTCCACACTAATACAAGTGCAAAAGTGGTTTCCTGCACAAACACAAGTGCGAAAAGTGGTTTTTCAACACCAACACAAGTGCGAAAAGTGGTTTTTCAACACTAACACAAGTGCGAAAAGTGGTTTTTCAACACTATCACAAGTGCAAAAAGTGTTTTTTCCACACTAATGCAAGTGCAAAAGTGGTTTCCTGCACCAACACAAGTGCGAAAAGTGGATTTTCAACACTAACACAAGTGCGAAAAGTGGTTTTTCAACACTATCACAAGTGCAAAAAATGTTTTTTCCACACTAATACAAGTGCAAAAGTGGTTTCCTGCACCAACACAAGTGCGAAAAGTGGTTTCCTTCACTAACACATGTGTGAAAAGTGGGTTTTCAACACTATCACAAGTGCAAAAAGTGATTTTTCCACACTAATACAAGCGCAAAAGTGGGTTCCTGCACCAACACAAGTGCGAAAAGTGGTTTTTCAACACTAACACAATTGCGAAAAGTGGTTTTTCAACACTAACACAAGTGCGAAAAGTGGTTTTTCAACACTAACACAAGTGCGAAAAGTGGTTTTTCACACTAATACAAGTGCAAAAGTGGTTTCCTGCACCAACACAAGTGCGAAAAGTGGTTGTTCAAGACTAACACAAGTGCGAAAAGTGGTTTTTCGACACTAACACAAGTGCGAAAAGTGGTTTTTCAACACTAACACAAGTGCGAAAAGTGGTTTTTCCACACTAATACAAGTGCAAAAGTGGTTTCCTGCACCAACACAAGTGCGAAAAGTGGTTTTTCAACACTAACACAAGTGCGAAAAGTGGTTTTTCAACACTATCACAAGTGCAAAAAGTGTTTTTTCCACACTAATACAAGTGCAAAAGTGGTTTCCTGCACCAACACAAGTGCG
The DNA here is from genome assembly GCF_964187855.1 of Myxine glutinosa. Lineage (NCBI taxonomy): Eukaryota > Metazoa > Chordata > Myxini > Myxiniformes > Myxinidae > Myxine > Myxine glutinosa. The sequence goes on from NC_136267.1 coordinate 70,000,052, forward strand.
AAAAGTGGTTTTTCAACACTACCACAAGTGCGAAAAGTGGTTTTTCAACACTAACACAAGTGCGAAAAGTGTTTTTTCCACACTAATACAAGTGCAAAAGTGGATTCCTGCACCAACACAAGTGCGAAAAGTGGTTTTTCAACAGTAACACAAGTGCGAAAAGTGGTTTTTCAACACTAACACAAGTGCGAAAAGTGGTTTTTCAACACTAACACAAGTGCGAAAAGTGTTTTTTCCACACTAATACAAGTGCAAAAGTGGTTTCCTGCACCAACACAAGTGCGAAAAGTGGTTTTTCAACACTATCACAAGTGCGAAAAGTGGTTTTTCAACAGTAACACAAGTGCGAAAAGTGGTTTTTCAACACTAACACAAGTGCGAAAAGTGGTTTTTCAACACTAACACAAGTGCGAAAAGTGTTTTTTCCACACTAATACAAGTGGAAAAGTGGTTTCCTGCACCAACACAAGTGCGAAAAGTGGATTTTCAACACTCACACAAGTGCGAAAAGTGGTTTTTCAACACTAACACGAGTGCGAAAAGTGGTTTTTTCCACACTAATACAAGTGCAAAAGTGTTTTTTCCACACTATCACAAGTGCAAAAAGTGGTTTCCTGCACCAACACAAGTGCGAAAAGTGGTTTTTCAACACTAACACAAGTGCGAAAAGTGGTTTTTCAACACTATCACAAGTGCAAAAAGTGTTTTTTCCACACTAATACAAGTGCAAAAGTGGTTTCCTGCACCAACACAAGTGCGAAAAGTGGTTTTTCAACACTAACACAAGTGCGAAAAGTGGTTTTTCAACACTATCACAAGTGCAAAAAGTGTTTTTTCCACACTAATACAAGTGCAAAAGTGGTTTCCTGCACCAACATAAGTGCGAAAAGTGGTTTTTCAACACTAACACAAGTGCAAAAAGTGGTTTTTCGACACTAACACAAGTGCGAAAAGTGGTTTTTCCACACTAATGCAAGTGCAAAAGTGGTTTACTGCACCAACACAAGTGCGAAAAGTGGTTTTTCAACACTAACACAAGTGCGAAAAGTGGTTTTTCAACACTATCACAAGTGCTAAAAGTGTTTTTTCCACACTCATACAAGTGCAAAAGTGGTTTCCTGCACAAACACAAGTGCGAAAAGTGGTTTTTCAACACCAACACAAGTGCGAAAAGTGGTTTTTCAACACTAACACAAGTGCGAAAAGTGGTTTTTCAACACTATCACAAGTGCAAAAAGTGTTTTTTCCACACTAATACAAGTGCAAAAGTGGTTTCCTGCACCAACACAAGTGCGAAAAGTGGATTTTCAACACTAACACAAGTGCGAAAAGTGGTTTTTCAACACTAACACAAGTGCGAAAAGTGGTTTTTCCACACTAATACAAGTGCAAAAGTGGTTTCCTGCACCAACACAAGTGCGAAAAGTGGTTGTTCAAGACTAACACAAGTGCGAAAAGTGGTTTTTCGACACTAACACAAGTGCGAAAAGTGGTTTTTCAACACTAACACAAGTGCGAAAAGTGGTTTTTCCACACTAATACAAGTGCAAAAGTGGTTTCCTGCACCAACACAAGTGCGAAAAGTGGTTTTTCAACACTAACACAAGTGCGAAAAGTGGTTTTTCAACACTATCACAAGTGCAAAAAGTGTTTTTTCCACACTAATACAAGTGCAAAAGTGGTTTCCTGCACCAACACAAGTGCGAAAAGTGGTTTTTCAACACTACCACAAGTGCGAAAAGTGGTTTTTCAACACTAACACAAGTGCGAAAAGTGTTTTTTCCACACTAATACAAGTGCAAAAGTGGATTCCTGCACCAACACAAGTGCGAAAAGTGGTTTTTCAACAGTAACACAAGTGCGAAAAGTGGTTTTTCAACACTAACACAAGTGCGAAAAGTGGTTTTTCAACACTAACACAAGTGCGAAAAGTGTTTTTTCCACACTAATACAAGTGCAAAAGTGGTTTCCTGCACCAACACAAGTGCGAAAAGTGGTTTTTCAACACTATCACAAGTGCAAAAAGTGTTTTTTCCACACTAATACAAGTGCAAAAGTGGTTTCCTGCACCAACACAAGTGCGAAAAGTGGATTTTCAACACTCACACAAGTGCGAAAAGTGGTTTTTCAACACTAACACGAGTGCGAAAAGTGGTTTTTTCCACACTAATACAAGTGCAAAAGTGTTTTTTCCACACTATCACAAGTGCAAAAAGTGGTTTCCTGCACCAACACAAGTGCGAAAAGTGGTTTTTCAACACTAACACAAGTGCGAAAAGTGGTTTTTCAACACTATCACAAGTGCAAAAAGTGTTTTTTCCACACTAATACAAGTGCAAAAGTGGTTTCCTGCACCAACACAAGTGCGAAAAGTGGTTTTTCAACACTAACACAAGTGCGAAAAGTGGTTTTTCAACACTATCACAAGTGCAAAAAGTGTTTTTTCCACATTAATACAAGTGCAAAAGTGGTTTCCTGCACCAACATAAGTGCGAAAAGTGGTTTTTCAACACTAACACAAGTGCAAAAAGTGGTTTTTCGACACTAACACAAGTGCGAAAAGTGGTTTTTCCACACTAATGCAAGTGCAAAAGTGGTTTACTGCACCAACACAAGTGCGAAAAGTGGTTTTTCAACACTAACACAAGTGCGAAAAGTGGTTTTTCAACACTATCACAAGTGCTAAAAGTGTTTTTTCCACACTCATACAAGTGCAAAAGTGGTTTCCTGCACAAACACAAGTGCGAAAAGTGGTTTTTCAACACCAACACAAGTGCGAAAAGTGGTTTTTCAACACTAACACAAGTGCGAAAAGTGGTTTTTCAACACTATCACAAGTGCAAAAAGTGTTTTTTCCACACTAATACAAGTGCAAAAGTGGTTTCCTGCACCAACACAAGTGCGAAAAGTGGATTTTCAACACTAACACAAGTGCGAAAAGTGGTTTTTCAACACTATCACAAGTGCAAAAAATGTTTTTTCCACACTAATACAAGTGCAAAAGTGGTTTCCTGCACCAACACAAGTGCGAAAAGTGGTTTCCTTCACTAACACATGTGCGAAAAGTGGGTTTTCAACACTATCACAAGTGCAAAAAGTGGTTTTTCCACACTAATACAAGCGCAAAAGTGGGTTCCTGCACCAACACAAGTGCGAAAAGTAGTTTTTCAACACTAACAGAAGTGCGAAAAGTGTTTTTTCCACACTAATACAAGTGCAAAAGTGGTTTCCTGCAACAACACAAGTGCGAAAAGTGGTTTTTCAACACTAACACAAGTGCGAAAAGTGGTTTTTCAACACTAACACAAGTGTGAAAAATGGTTTTTCAACACTAACACAAGTGCAAAAGTGGTTTCCTGCACCAACACAAGTGCAAAAAGTGGTTTTTCAACACTAACACAAGTGCGAAAAGTAGTTTTTCAACACTATCACAAGTGCAAAAAGTGTTTTTTCCACAAAAATACAAGTGCAAAAGTGGTTTCCTGCACCAACACAAGTGCGAAAAGTGGTTTTTCAACACTATCACAGGTGCAAAAGTGTTTTTTCCACACTAATACAAGTGCAAAAGTGGTTTCCTGCACCAACACAAGTGCGAAAAGTGGATTTTCAACACTAACACAAGTGCGAAAAGTGGTTTTTCAACACTATCACAAGTGCGAAAAGTGGTTTTTCAACACTAACACAAGTGCGAAAAGTGGTTTTTCCACACTAATACAAGTGCAAAAGTGGTTTCCTGCACCAACACAAGTGCGAAAAGTGGTTGTTCAAGACTAACACAAGTGCGAAAAGTGGTTTTTCGACACTAACACAAGTGCGAAAAGTGGTTTTTCAACACTAACACAAGTGCGAAAAGTGGTTTTTCCACACTAATACAAGTGCAAAAGTGGTTTCCTGCACCAACACAAGTGCGAAAAGTGGTTTTTCAACACTAACACAAGTGCGAAAAGTGGTTTTTCAACACTATCACAAGTGCAAAAAGTGTTTTTTCCACACTAATACAAGTGCAAAAGTGGTTTCCTGCACCAACACAAGTGCGAAAAGTGGTTTTTCAACACTACCACAAGTGCGAAAAGTGGTTTTTCAACACTAACACAAGTGCGAAAAGTGTTTTTTCCACACTAATACAAGTGCAAAAGTGGATTCCTGCACCAACACAAGTGCGAAAAGTGGTTTTTCAACAGTAACACAAGTGCGAAAAGTGGTTTTTCAACACTAACACAAGTGCGAAAAGTGGTTTTTCAACACTAACACAAGTGCGAAAAGTGTTTTTTCCACACTAATACAAGTGCAAAAGTGGTTTCCTGCACCAACACAAGTGCGAAAAGTGGTTTTTCAACACTATCACAAGTGCAAAAAGTGTTTTTTCCACACTAATACAAGTGCAAAAGTGGTTTCCTGCACCAACACAAGTGCGAAAAGTGGATTTTCAACACTCACACAAGTGCGAAAAGTGGTTTTTCAACACTAACACGAGTGTGAAAAGTGGTTTTTTCCACACTAATACAAGTGCAAAAGTGTTTTTTCCACACTATCACAAGTGCAAAAAGTGGTTTCCTGCACCAACACAAGTGCGAAAAGTGGTTTTTCAACACTAACACAAGTGCGAAAAGTGGTTTTTCAACACTATCACAAGTGCAAAAAGTGTTTTTTCCACACTAATACAAGTGCAAAAGTGGTTTCCTGCACCAACACAAGTGCGAAAAGTGGTTTTTCAACACTAACACAAGTGCGAAAAGTGGTTTTTCAACACTATCACAAGTGCAAAAAGTGTTTTTTCCACACTAATACAAGTGCAAAAGTGGTTTCCTGCACCAACATAAGTGCGAAAAGTGGTTTTTCAACACTAACATAAGTGCAAAAAGTGGTTTTTCGACACTAACACAAGTGCGAAAAGTGGTTTTTCCACACTAATGCAAGTGCAAAAGTGGTTTACTGCACCAACACAAGTGCGAAAAGTGGTTTTTCAACACTAACACAAGTGCGAAAAGTGGTTTTTCAACACTATCACAAGTGCTAAAAGTGTTTTTTCCACACTCATACAAGTGCAAAAGTGGTTTCCTGCACAAACACAAGTGCGAAAAGTGGTTTTTCAACACCAACACAAGTGCGAAAAGTGGTTTTTCAACACTAACACAAGTGCGAAAAGTGGTTTTTCAACACTATCACAAGTGCAAAAAGTGTTTTTTCCACACTAATACAAGTGCAAAAGTGGTTTCCTGCACCAACACAAGTGCGAAAAGTGGATTTTCAACACTAACACAAGTGCGAAAAGTGGTTTTTCAACACTATCACAAGTGCAAAAAATGTTTTTTCCACACTAATACAAGTGCAAAAGTGGTTTCCTGCACCAACACAAGTGCGAAAAGTGGTTTCCTTCACTAACACATGTGCGAAAAGTGGGTTTTCAACACTATCACAAGTGCAAAAAGTGGTTTTTCCACACTAATACAAGCGCAAAAGTGGGTTCCTGCACCAACACAAGTGCGAAAAGTAGTTTTTCAACACTAACAGAAGTGCGAAAAGTGTTTTTTCCACACTAATACAAGTGCAAAAGTGGTTTCCTGCAACAACACAAGTGCGAAAAGTGGTTTTTCAACACTAACACAAGTGCGAAAAGTGGTTTTTCAACACTAACACAAGTGTGAAAAATGGTTTTTCAACACTAACACAAGTGCAAAAGTGGTTTCCTGCACCAACACAAGTGCGAAAAGTGGTTTTTCAACACTAACACAAGTGCGAAAAGTAGTTTTTCAACACTATCACAAGTGCAAAAAGTGTTTTTTCCACAAAAATACTAGTGCAAAAGTGGTTTCCTGCACCAACACAAGTGCGAAAAGTGGTTTTTCAACACTATCACAGGTGCAAAAGTGTTTTTTCCACACTAATACAAGTGCAAAAGTGGTTTCCTGCACCAACACAAGTGCGAAAAGTGGATTTTCAACACTAACACAAGTGCGAAAAGTGGTTTTTCAACACTATCACAAGTGCAAAAAGTGTTTTTTCCACACTAATACAAGTGCAAAAGTGGTTTCCTGCACCAACACAAGTGCGAAAAGTGGTTTCCTTCACTAACACATGTGCGAAAAGTGGGTTTTCAACACTATCACAAGTGCAAAAAGTGTTTTTTCCACACTAATACAAGTGCAAAAGTGGTTTCCTGCACCAACACAAGTGCGAAAAGTAGTTTTTCAACACTAACATAAGTGCGAAAAGTGGTTTTTCAACACTAACACAAGTGCGAAAAGTGGTTTTTCAACACTAACACAAGTGCGAAAAGTGGTTTTTCCACACTAACACAAGTGCAAAAGTGGTTTCCTGCACCAACACAAGTGCGAAAAGTGGTTGTTCAACACTATCACAAGTGCAAAAAGTGTTTTTTCCACACTAATACAAATGCAAAAGTGGTTTCCTGCACCAACACAAGTGCGAAAGGTGGTTTTTCAACACTAACACAATTGCGAAAAGTGGTTTTTCAACACAAACACAAGTGCAAAAAGTGGTTTTTCCACACTAACACAAGTGCAAAAGTGGTTTTTCAACACTAATACAAGTGCAAAAGTGGTTTCCTGCACCAACACAAGTGCGAAAAGTGGTTTTTCAACACTAACACAAGTGCGAAAAGTGGTTTTTCAACACTAACACAAGTGCGAAAAGTGGTTTTTTCCACACTAATACAAGTGCAAAAGTGGTTTTTCCACACTATCACAAGTGCAAAAAGTGGTTTCCTGCACCAACACAAGTGCGAAAAGTGGTTTTTCAACACTAACACAAGTGCGAAAAGTGGTTTTTCAACACTATCACAAGTGCAAAAAGTGTTTTTTCCACACTAATACAAGTGCAAAAGTGGTTTCCTGCACCAACACAAGTGCGAAAAGTGGTTTTTCAACACTAACACAAGTGCGAAAAGTGGTTTTTCAACACTAACACAAGTGCGAAAAGTGGTTTTTGCAAAAGTGGTTTTTCCTGCACCAACACAAGTGCGAAAAGTGGTTTTTCAACACTAACACAAGGGCGAAAAGTGGTTTTTCAACACTATCACAAGTGCAAAAAGCGTTTTTTCCACACTAATACAAGTGCAAAAGTGGTTTCCTGGACCAACACAAGTGCGAAAAGTGGTTTTTCAACACTATCACAGGTGCAAAAGTGTTTTTTCCACACTAATACAAGTGCAAAAGTGGTTTCCTGCACCAACACAAGTGCGAAAAGTGGATTTTCAACACTAACACAAGTGCGAAAAGTGGTTTTTCAACACTATCACAAGTGCAAAAAGTGTTTTTTCCACACTAATACAAGTGCAAAAGTGGTTTCCTGCACCAACACAAGTGCGAAAAGTGGTTTCCTTCACTAACACATGTGCGAAAAGTGGATTTTCAACACTATCACAAGTGCAAAAAGTGTTTTTTCCACACTAATACAAGTGCAAAAGTGGTTTCCTGCACCAACACAAGTGCGAAAAGTAGTTTTTCAACACTAACATAAGTGCGAAAAGTGGTTTTTCAACACTAACACAAGTGCGAAAAGTGGTTTTTCAACACTAACACAAGTGCGAAAAGTGGTTTTTCCACACTAACACAAGTGCAAAAGTGGTTTCCTGCACCAACACAAGTGCGAAAAGTGGTTGTTCAACACTATCACAAGTGCAAAAAGTGTTTTTTCCACACTAATACAAATGCAAAAGTGGTTTCCTGCACCAACACAAGTGCGAAAGGTGGTTTTTCAACACTAACACAATTGCGAAAAGTGGTTTTTCAACACAAACACAAGTGCAAAAAGTGGTTTTTCCACACTAACACAAGTGCAAAAGTGGTTTTTCAACACTAATACAAGTGCAAAAGTGGTTTCCTGCACCAACACAAGTGCGAAAAGTGGTTTTTCAACACTAACACAAGTGCGAAAAGTGGTTTTTCAACACTAACACAAGTGCGAAAAGTGGTTTTTTCCACACTAATACAAGTGCAAAAGTGGTTTTTCCACACTATCACAAGTGCGAAAAGTGGTTTCCTGCACCAACACAAGTGCGAAAAGTGGTTTTTCAACACCAACACAAGTGCGAAAAGTGGTTTTTCAACACTATCACAAGTGCAAAAAGTGTTTTTTCCACACTAATACAAGTGCAAAAGTGGTTTCCTGCACCAACACAAGTGCGAAAAGTGGTTTTTCAACACTAACACAAGTGCGAAAAGTGGTTTTTCGACACTAACACAAGTGCGAAAAGTGCTTTTTCCACACTAATACAAGTGCCAAAGTGGTTTACTGCACCAACACAAGTGCGAAAAGTGGTTTTTCAACACTAACACAAGTGCGAAAAGTGGTTTTTCAACACTATCACAAGTGCTAAAAGTGTTTTTTCCACACTAATACAAGTGCAAAAGTGGTTTCCTGCACAAACACAAGTGCGAAAAGTGGTTTTTCAACACCAACACAAGTGCGAAAAGTGGTTTTTCAACACTAAAACAAGTGCGAAAAGTGGTTTTTCAACACTATCACAAGTGCAAAAAGTGTTTTTTCCACACTATCACAAGTGCAAAAAATGTTTTTTCCACACTAATACAAGTGCAAAAGTGGTTTCCTGCACCAAAACAAGTGCGAAAAGTGGTTTTTCAACACTATCACAAGTGCAAAAAGTGTTTTTTCCACACTAATACAAGTGCAAAAGTGGTTTCCTGCACCAAAACAAGTGTGAAAAGTGGTTTTTCAACACTAACACAACTGCGAAAAGTGGTTTTTCAACACTAACACAAGTGCAAAAAGTGTTTTTTCCACACTAATACAAGTGCAAAAGTGGTTTCCTGCACCAACACAAGTGCGAAAAGTGGTTTTTCAACACTAACACAAGTGCGAAAAGTGGTTTTTCAACACTATCGCAAGTGCAAAAAGTGTTTTTTCCACACTAATACAAGTGCAAAAGTGGTTTCCTGCACCAACACAAGTGCGTAAAGTGGTTTTTCAACACTACCACAAGTGCGAAAAGTGGTTTTTCAACACTAACACAAGTGCGAAGTGTTTTTTCCACACTAATACAAGTGCAAAGGTGGTTTCCTGCACCAACACAAGTGCGAAAAGTGGTTTTTCAACAGTAACACAAGTGCGAAAAGTGGTTTTTCAACACTAACACAAGTGCGAAAAGTGTTTTTTCCACACTAATACAAGTGCAAAAGTGGTTTCCTGCACCAACACAAGTGCGAAAAGTGGTTTTTCAACACTAACACAAGTGCGAAAAGTGTTTTTTCCACACTAACACAAGTGCAAAAGTGGTTTCCTGCACCAACACGAGTGCGAAAAGTGGTTGTTCAACACTATCACAAGTGCAAAAAGTGTTTTTTCCACACTAATACAAATGCAAAAGTGGTTTCCTGCACCAACACAAGTGCGAAAGGTGGTTTTTCAACACTAACACAATTGCGAAAAGTGGTTTTTCAACACAAACACAAGTGCAAAAAGTGGTTTTTCCACACTAACACAAGTGCAAAAGTGGTTTTTCAACACTAATACAAGTGCAAAAGTGGTTTCCTGCACCAACACAAGTGCGAAAAGTGGTTTTTCAACACTAACACAAGTGCGAAAAGTGGTTTTTCAACACTAACACAAGTGCGAAAAGTGGTTTTTTCCACACTAATACAAGTGCAAAAGTGGTTTTTCCACACTATCACAAGTGCGAAAAGTGGTTTCCTGCACCAACACAAGTGCGAAAAGTGGTTTTTCAACACTAACACAAGTGCGAAAAGTGGTTTTTCAACACTATCACAAGTGCAAAAAGTGTTTTTTCCACACTAATACAAGTGCAAAAGTGGTTTCCTGCACCAACACAAGTGCGAAAAGTGGTTTTTCAACACTAACACAAGTGCGAAAAGTGGTTTTTCGACACTAACACAAGTGCGAAAAGTGCTTTTTCCACACTAATACAAGTGCCAAAGTGGTTTACTGCACCAACACAAGTGCGAAAAGTGGTTTTTCAACACTAACACAAGTGCGAAAAGTGGTTTTTCAACACTATCACAAGTGCTAAAAGTGTTTTTTCCACACTAATACAAGTGCAAAAGTGGTTTCCTGCACAAACACAAGTGCGAAAAGTGGTTTTTCAACACCAACACAAGTGCGAAAAGTGGTTTTTCAACACTAAAACAAGTGCGAAAAGTGGTTTTTCAACACTATCACAAGTGCAAAAAGTGTTTTTTCCACACTATCACAAGTGCAAAAAATGTTTTTTCCACACTAATACAAGTGCAAAAGTGGTTTCCTGCACCAAAACAAGTGCGAAAAGTGGTTTTTCAACACTATCACAAGTGCAAAAAGTGTTTTTTCCACACTAATACAAGTGCAAAAGTGGTTTCCTGCACCAAAACAAGTGTGAAAAGTGGTTTTTCAACACTAACACAACTGCGAAAAGTGGTTTTTCAACACTAACACAAGTGCAAAAAGTGTTTTTTCCACACTAATACAAGTGCAAAAGTGGTTTCCTGCACCAACACAAGTGCGAAAAGTGGTTTTTCAACACTAACACAAGTGCGAAAAGTGGTTTTTCAACACTATCGCAAGTGCAAAAAGTGTTTTTTCCACACTAATACAAGTGCAAAAGTGGTTTCCTGCACCAACACAAGTGCGTAAAGTGGTTTTTCAACACTACCACAAGTGCGAAAAGTGGTTTTTCAACACTAACACAAGTGCGAAGTGTTTTTTCCACACTAATACAAGTGCAAAGGTGGTTTCCTGCACCAACACAAGTGCGAAAAGTGGTTTTTCAACAGTAACACAAGTGCGAAAAGTGGTTTTTCAACACTAACACAAGTGCGAAAAGTGTTTTTTCCACACTAATACAAGTGCAAAAGTGGTTTCCTGCACCAACACAAGTGCGAAAAGTGGTTTTTCAACACTAACACAAGTGCGAAAAGTGTTTTTTCCACACTAATACAAGTGCAAAAGTGGTTTCCTGCACCAACACGAGTGCGAAAAGTGGTTTTTCAACACTATCACAAGTGCAAAAAGTGTTTTTTCCACACTAATACAAGTGCAAAAGTGGTTTCCTGTACCAACACAAGTGCGAAAAGTGGATTTTCAACACTAACACAAGTGCGAAAAGTGGTTTTTCAACACTAACACAAGTGCGAAAAGTGGTTTTTTCCACACTAATACAAGTGCAAAAGTGGTATTTCCACACTACCACAAGTGCGAAAAGTGGTTTCCTGCACCAACACAAGTGCGAAAAGTGGTTTTTCAACACTAACACAAGTGCGAAAAGTGGTTTTTCAACACTATCACAAGTGCAAAAAGTGTTTTTTCCACACTAATACAAGTGCAAAAGTGGTTTCCTGCACCAACACAAGTGCGAAAAGTGGTTTTTCAACACGAACACAAGTGCGAAAAGTGGTTTTTCAACACTATCACAAGTGCAAAAAGTGTTTTTTCCACACTAATACAAGTGCAAAAGTGGTTTCCTGCACCAACACAAGTGCGAAAAGTGGTTTTTCAACACTAACACAAGTGCGAAAAGTGGTTTTTCAACACTATCATAAGTGCAAAAAGTGTTTTTTCCACACTAATACAAGTGCAAAAGTGGTTTCCTGCACCAACACAAGTGCGAAAAGTGGTTTTTCAACACTAACACAAGTGCGAAAAGTGGTTTTTCGACACTAACACAAGTGCGAAAAGTGGTTTTTCCACACTAATACAAGTGCAAAAGTGGTTTACTGCAGCAACACAAGTGTGAAAAGTGGTTTTTCAACACTAACACAAGTGCGAAAAGTGGTTTTTCAACACTATCACAAGTGCTAAAAGTGTTTTTTCCACACTAATACAAGTGCAAAAGTGGTTTCCTGCACAAACACAAGTGTGAAAAGTGGTTTTTCAACACCAACACAAGTGCAAAAAGTGGTTTTTCAACACTAACACAAGTGCGAAAAGTGGTTTTTCAACACTATCACAAGTGCAAAAAGTGTTTTTTCCACACTAATACAAGTGCAAAAGTGGTTTCCTGCACCAACACAAGTGCGAAAAGTGGATTTTCAACACTAACACAAGTGCGAAAAGTGGTTTTTCAACACTATCACAAGTGCAAAAAATGTTTTTTCCACACTAATACAAGTGCAAAAGTGGTTTCCTGCACCAACACAAGTGCGAAAAGTGGTTTCCTTCACTAACACATGTGCGAAAAGTGGGTTTTCAACACTATCACAAGTGCAAAAAGTGATTTTTCCACACTAATACAAGCGCAAAAGTGGTTTCCTGCACCAACACAAGTGCGAAAAGTAGTTTTTCCACACTAACACAATTGCGAAAAGTGGTTTTTCAACACTAACACAAGTGCGAAAAGTGGTTTTTCAACACTAACACAAGTGCGAAAAGTGGTTTTTCCACACTAATACAAATGCAAAAGTGGTTTACTGCACCAACACAAGTGCGAAAAGTGGTTTTTCAACACTAACACAAGTGCGAAAAGTGGTTTTTCAACACTATCACAAGTGCAAAAAGTGTTTTTTCCACACTAATACAAATGCAAAATTGGTTTCCTGCACCAACACAAGTGCGAAAAGTGGTTTTTCAACACTAACACAAGTGCGAAAAGTGGTTTTTCAACACTATCACAAGTGCAAAAAGTGTTTTTTCCACACTAATACAAGTGCAAAAGTGGTTTCCTGCACCAACACAAGTGCGAAAAGTGGTTTTTCAACACTAACACAAGTGCGAAAAGTGGTTTTTCGACACTAACACAAGTGCGAAAAGTGGTTTTTCCACACTAATACAAGTGCAAAAGTGGTTTACTGCAGCAACACAAGTGCGAAAAGTGGTTTTTCAACACTAACACAAGTGCGAAAAGTGGTTTTTCAACACTATCACAAGTGCTAAAAGTGTTTTTTCCACACTAATACAAGTGCAAAAGTGGTTTCCTGCACAAACACAAGTGTGAAAAGTGGTTTTTCAACACCAACACAAGTGCAAAAAGTGGTTTTTCAACACTAACACAAGTGCGAAAAGTGGTTTTTCAACACTATCACAAGTGCAAAAAGTGTTTTTTCCACACTAATACAAGTGCAAAAGTGGTTTCCTGCACCAACACAAGTGCGAAAAGTGGATTTTCAACACTAACACAAGTGCGAAAAGTGGTTTTTCAACACTATCACAAGTGCAAAAAATGTTTTTTCCACACTAATACAAGTGCAAAAGTGGTTTCCTGCACCAACACAAGTGCGAAAAGTGGTTTCCTTCACTAACACATGTGCGAAAAGTGGGTTTTCAACACTATCACAAGTGCAAAAAGTGATTTTTCCACACTAATACAAGCGCAAAAGTGGGTTCCTGCACCAACACAAGTGCGAAAAGTAGTTTTTCCACACTAACACAATTGCGAAAAGTGGTTTTTCAACACTAACACAAGTGCGAAAAGTGGTTTTTCAACACTAACACAAGTGCGAAAAGTGGTTTTTCCACACTAATACAAATGCAAAAGTGGTTTACTGCACCAACACAAGTGCGAAAAGTGGTTTTTCAACACTAACACAAGTGCGAAAAGTGGTTTTTCAACACTATCACAAGTGCAAAAAGTGTTTTTTCCACACTAATACAAATGCAAAATTGGTTTCCTGCACCAACACAAGTGCGAAAAGTGGTTTTTCAACACTAACACAAGTGCGAAAAGTGGTTTTTCAACACTAACACAAGTGCAAAAAGTGTTTTTTCCACACTAATACAAGTGCAAAAGTGGTTTCCTGCACCAACACAAGTGCGAAAAGTGGATTTTCAACACTAACACAAGTGCGAAAAGTGGTTTTTCAACACTATCACAAGTGCAAAAAATGTTTTTTCCACACTAATACAAGTGCAAAAGTGGTTTCCTGCACCAACACAAGTGCGAAAAGTGGTTTCCTTCACTAACACATGTGTGAAAAGTGGGTTTTCAACACTATCACAAGTGCAAAAAGTGATTTTTCCACACTAATACAAGCGCAAAAGTGGGTTCCTGCACCAACACAAGTGCGAAAAGTAGTTTTTCAACACTAACACAATTGCGAAAAGTGGTTTTTCAACACTAACACAAGTGCGAAAAGTGGTTTTTCAACACTAACACAAGTGCGAAAAGTGGTTTTTCCACACTAATACAAGTGCAAAAGTGGTTTCCTGCACCAACACAAGTGCGAAAAGTGGTTGTTCAAGACTAACACAAGTGCGAAAAGTGGTTTTTCAACACTAACACAAGTGCGAAAAGTGGTTTTTCAACACTAACACAAGTGCGAAAAGTGGTTTTTCCACACTAATACAAATGCAAAAGTGGTTTACTGCACCAACACAAGTGCGAAAAGTGGTTTTTCAACACTAACACAAGTGCGAAAAGTGGTTTTTCAACACTATCACAAGTGCAAAAAGTGTTTTTGCCACACTAATACAAATGCAAAATTGGTTTCCTGCACCAACACAAGTGCGAAAAGTGGTTTTTCAACACTAACACAAGTGCGAAAAGTGGTTTTTCAACACTATCACAAGTGCAAAAAGTGTTTTTTCCACACTAATACAAGTGCAAAAGTGGTTTCCTGCACCAAAACAAGTGTGAAAAGTGGTTTTTCAACACTAACACAACTGCGAAAAGTGGTTTTTCAACACTAACACAAGTGCAAAAAGTGTTTTTTCCACACTAATACAAGTGCAAAAGTGGTTTCCTGCACCAACACAAGTGCGAAAAGTGGTTTTTCAACACTAACACAAGTGCGAAAAGTGGTTTTTCAACACTATCGCAAGTGCAAAAAGTGTTTTTTCCACACTAATACAAGTGCAAAAGTGGTTTCCTGCACCAACACAAGTGCGAAAAGTGGTTTTTCAACACTACCACAAGTGCGAAAAGTGGTTTTTCAACACTAACACAAGTGCGAAGTGTTTTTCCACACTAATACAAGTGCAAAGGTGGTTTCCTGCACCAACACAAGTGCGAAAAGTGGTTTTTCAACAGTAACACAAGTGCGAAAAGTGGTTTTTCAACACTAACACAAGTGCGAAAAGTGTTTTTTCCACACTAATACAAGTGCAAAAGTGGTTTCCTGCACCAACACAAGTGCGAAAAGTGGTTTTTCAACACTAACACAAGTGCGAAAAGTGTTTTTTCCACACTAATACAAGTGCAAAAGTGGTTTCCTGCACCAACACAAGTGCGAAAAGTGGTTTTTCAACACTATCACAAGTGCAAAAAGTGTTTTTTCCACACTAATACAAGTGCAAAAGTGGTTTCCTGCACCAACACAAGTGTGAAAAGTGGATTTTCAACACTAACACAAGTGCGAAAAGTGGTTTTTCAACACTAACACAAGTGCGAAAAGTGGTTTTTTCCACACTAATACAAGTGCAAAAGTGGTATTTCCACACTACCACAAGTGCGAAAAGTGGTTTCCTGCACCAACACAAGTGCGAAAAGTGGTTTTTCAACACTAACACAAGTGCGAAAAGTGGTTTTTCAACACTATCACAAGTGCAAAAAGTGTTTTTTCCACACTAATACAAGTGCAAAAGTGGTTTCCTGCACCAACACAAGTGCGAAAAGTGGTTTTTCAACACTAACACAAGTGCGAAAAGTGGTTTTTCAACACTATCACAAGTGCAAAAAGTGTTTTTTCCACACTAATACAAGTGCAAAAGTGGTTTCCTGCACCAACACAAGTGCGAAAAGTGGTTTTTCAACACTAACACAAGTGCGAAAAGTGGTTTTTCAACACTAACACAAGTGCGAAAAGTGGTTTTTCGACACTAACACAAGTGCGAAAAGTGGTTTTTCCACACTAATACAAGTGCAAAAGTGGTTTCCTGCACCAACACAAGTGCGAAAAGTGGATTTTCAACACTAACACAAGTGCGAAAAGTGGTTTTTCAACACTATCACAAGTGCAAAAAATGTTTTTTCCACACTAATACAAGTGCAAAAGTGGTTTCCTGCACCAACACAAGTGCGAAAAGTGGTTTCCTTCACTAACACATGTGCGAAAAGTGGGTTTTCAACACTATCACAAGTGCAAAAAGTGATTTTTCCACACTAATACAAGCGCAAAAGTGGGTTCCTGCACCAACACAAGTGCGAAAAGTAGTTTTTCCACACTAACACAATTGCGAAAAGTGGTTTTTCAACACTAACACAAGTGCGAAAAGTGGTTTTTCAACACTAACACAAGTGCAAAAAGTGGTTTTTCGACACTAATACAAATGCAAAAGTGGTTTACTGCACCAACACAAGTGCAAAAAGTGGTTTTTCAACACTAACACAAGTGCGAAAAGTGGTTTTTCAACACTATCACAAGTGCAAAAAGTGTTTTTTCCACACTAATACAAATGCAAAATTGGTTTCCTGCACCAACAGAAGTGCGAAAAGTGGTTTTTCAACACTAACACAAGTGCGAAAAGTGGTTTTTCAACACTATCACAAGTGCAAAAAGTGTTTTTTCCACACTAATACAAGTGCAAAAGTGGTTTCCTGCACCAAAACAAGTGTGAAAAGTGTTTTTTCAACACTAACACAAGTGCGAAAAGTGTTTTTTCCACACTAATACAAGTGCAAAAGTGGTTTCCTGCACCAACACAAGTGCGAAAAGTGGTTTTTCAACACTAACACAAGTGCGAAAAGTGTTTTTTCCACACTAATACAAGTGCAAAAGTGGTTTCCTGCACCAACACAAGTGCGAAAAGTGGTTTTTCAACACTATCACAAGTGCAAAAAGTGTTTTTTCCACACTAATACAAGTGCAAAAGTGGTTTCCTGCACCAAAACAAGTGTGAAAAGTGGTTTTTCAACACTAACACAAGTGCGAAAAGTGTTTTTTCCACACTAATACAAGTGCAAAAGCGGTTTCCTGCACCAACACAAGTGCGAAAAGTGGTTTTTCAACACTAACACAAGTGCGAAAAGTGTTTTTTCCACACTAATACAAGTGCAAAAGTGGTTTCCTGCACCAACACAAGTGCGAAAAGTGGTTTTTCAACACTATCACAAGTGCAAAAAGTGTTTTTTCCACACTAATACAAGTGCAAAAGTGGTTTCCTGCACCAACACAAGTGCGAAAAGTGGTTTTTCAACACTAACACAAGTGCGAAAAGTGTTTTTTCCACACTAATACAAGTGCAAAAGTGGTTTCCTGCACCAACACAAGTGCGAAAAGTGGTTTTTCAACACTATCACAAGTGCAAAAAGTGTTTTTTCCACACTAATACAAGTGCAAAAGTGGTTTACTGCACCAACACAAGTGCGAAAAGTGGATTTTCAACACTAACACAAGTGCGAAAAGTGGTTTTTCAACACTAACACAAGTGCGAAAAGTGGTTTTTTCCACACTAATACAAGTGCAAAAGTGGTATTTCCACACTATCACAAGTGCAAAAAGTGGTTTCCTGCACCAACACAAGTGCGAAAAGTGGTTTTTCAACACTAACACAAGTGCGAAAAGTGGTTTTTCAACACTATCATAAGTGCAAAAAGTGTTTTTTCCACACTAATACAAGTGCAAAAGTGGTTTCCTGCACCAACACAAGTGCGAAAAGTCGTTTTTCAACACTAACACAAGTGCGAAAAGTGGTTTTTCAACACTATCACAAGTGCAAAAAGTGTTTTTTCCACACTAATACAAGTGCAAAAGTGGTTTCCTGCACCAACACAAGTGCGAAAAGTGGTTTTTCAACACTAACACAAGTGCGAAAAGTGGTTTTTCGACACTAACACAAGTGCGAAAAGTGGTTTTTCCACACTAATACAAGTGCAAAAGTGGTTTACTGCACCAACACAAGTGTGAAAAGTGGTTTTTCAACACTAACACAAGTGCGAAAAGTGGTTTTTCAACACTATCACAAGTGCTAAAAGTGTTTTTTCCACACTAATACAAGTGCAAAAGTGGTTTCCTGCACAAACACAAGTGCGAAAAGTGGTTTTTCAACACCAACACAAGTGCGAAAAGTGGTTTTTCAACACTAACACAAGTGCGAAAAGTGGTTTTTCAACACTATCACAAGTGCAAAAAGTGTTTTTGCCACACTAATACAAGTGCAAAAGTGGTTTCCTGCACCAACACAAGTGCGAAAAGTGGATTTTCAACACTAACACAAGTGCGAAAAGTGGTTTTTCAACACTATCACAAGTGCAAAAAATGTTTTTTCCACACTAACACAAGTGCGAAAAGTGGTTTCCTTCACTAACACATGTGCGAAAAGTGGGTTTTCAACACTAACACAAGTGCGAAAAGTGGTTTTTCAACACTATCACAAGTGCAAAAAGTGTTTTTTCCACACTAATACAAGTGCAAAAGTGGTTTCCTGCACCAAAACAAGTGTGAAAAGTGGTTTTTCAACACTAACACAAGTGCGAAAAGTGTTTTTTCCACACTAATACAAGTGCAAAAGTGGTTTCCTGCACCAACACAAGTGTGAAAAGTGCTTTTTCAACACTAACACAAGTGCGAAAAGTGTTTTTTCCACACTAATACAAGTGCAAAAGTGGTTTCCTGCACCAACACAAGTGCGAAAAGTGGTTTTTCAACACTATCACAAGTGCAAAAAGTGTTTTTTCCACACTAATACAAGTGCAAAAGTGGTTTCCTGCACCAAAACAAGTGTGAAAAGTGGTTTTTCAACACTAACACAAGTGCGAAAAGTGTTTTTTCCACACTAATACAAGTGCAAAAGTGGTTTCCTGCACCAACACAAGTGCGAAAAGTGGTTTTTCAACACTAACACAAGTGCGAAAAGTGTTTTTTCCACACTAATACAAGTGCAAAAGTGGTTTCCTGCACCAACACAAGTGCGAAAAGTGGTTTTTCAACACTATCACAAGTGCAAAAAGTGTTTTTTCCACACTAATACAAGTGCAAAAGTGGTTTCCTGCACCAACACAAGTGCGAAAAGTGGTTTTTCAACACTAACACAAGTGCGAAAAGTGTTTTTTCCACACTAATACAAGTGCAAAAGTGGTTTCCTGCACCAACACAAGTGCGAAAAGTGGTTTTTCAACACTATCACAAGTGCAAAAAGTGTTTTTTCCACACTAATACAAGTGCAAAAGTGGTTTACTGCACCAACACAAGTGCGAAAAGTGGATTTTCAACACTAACACAAGTGCGAAAAGTGGTTTTTCAACACTAACACAAGTGCGAAAAGTGGTTTTTTCCACACTAATACAAGTGCAAAAGTGGTATTTCCACACTATCACAAGTGCAAAAAGTGGTTTCCTGCACCAACACAAGTGCGAAAAGTGGTTTTTCAACACTAACACAAGTGCGAAAAGTGGTTTTTCAACACTATCATAAGTGCAAAAAGTGTTTTTTCCACACTAATACAAGTGCAAAAGTGGTTTCCTGCACCAACACAAGTGCGAAAAGTCGTTTTTCAACACTAACACAAGTGCGAAAAGTGGTTTTTCAACACTATCACAAGTGCAAAAAGTGTTTTTTCCACACTAATACAAGTGCAAAAGTGGTTTCCTGCAACAACACAAGTGCGAAAAGTGGTTTTTCAACACTAACACAAGTGCGAAAAGTGGTTTTTCGACACTAACACAAGTGCAAAAAGTGGTTTTTCCACACTAATACAAGTGCAAAAGTGGTTTACTGCACCAACACAAGTGTGAAAAGTGGTTTTTCAACACTAACACAAGTGCGAAAAGTGGTTTTTCAACACTATCACAAGTGCTAAAAGTGTTTTTTCCACACTAATACAAGTGCAAAAGTGGTTTCCTGCACAAACACAAGTGCGAAAAGTGGTTTTTCAACACCAACACAAGTGCGAAAAGTGGTTTTTCAACACTAACACAAGTGCGAAAAGTGGTTTTTCAACACTATCACAAGTGCAAAAAGTGTTTTTGCCACACTAATACAAGTGCAAAAGTGGTTTCCTGCACCAACACAAGTGCGAAAAGTGGATTTTCAACACTAACACAAGTGCGAAAAGTGGTTTTTCAACACTATCACAAGTGCAAAAAATGTTTTTTCCACACTAACACAAGTGCGAAAAGTGGTTTCCTTCACTAACACATGTGCGAAAAGTGGGTTTTCAACACTATCACAAGTGCAAAAAGTGGTTTTTCCACACTAATACAAGCGCAAAAGTGGGTCCCTGCACCAACACAAGTGCGAAAAGTATTTTTTCAACACTAACACAATTGCGAAAAGTGGTTTTTCAACACTAACACAAGTGCGAAAAGTGGTTTTTCAACACTAACACAAGTGCGAAAAGTGGTTTTTCCACACTAATACAAGTGCAAAAGTGGTTTCCTGCACCAACACAAGTGCGAAAAGTGGTTTTTCAACACTAACACAAGTGCGAAAAGTGGTTTTTCAACACTATCACAAGTGCAAAAAGTGTTTTTTCCACACTAATACAAGTGCAAAAGTGGTTTCCTGCACCAACACAAGTGCGAAAAGTGGTTTTTCAACACTAACACAAGTGCGAAAAGTGGTTTTTCAACACTAACACAAGTGCGAAAAGTGGTTTTTCCACACTAATACAAGTGCAAAAGTGGTTTACTGCACCAACACAAGTGCGAAAAGTGGTTTTTCAACACTAACACAAGTGCGAAAAGTGGTTTTTCAACACTATCACAAGTGCAAAAAGTGTTTTTTCCACACTAATACAAATGCAAAATTGGTTTCCTGCACCAACACAAGTGCGAAAAGTGGTTTTTCAACACTAACACAAGTGCGAAAACTGGTTTTTCAACACTATCACAAGTGCAAAAAGTGTTTTTTCCACACCAATACAAGTGCAAAAGTGGTTTCCTGCACCAAAACAAGTGTGAAAAGTGGTTTTTCAACACTAACACAACTGCGAAAAGTGGTTTTTCGACACTAACACAAGTGCGAAAAGTGGTTTTTCCACACTAATACAAGTGCAAAAGTGGTTTACTGCAGCAACACAAGTGCGAAAAGTGGTTTTTCAACACTAACACAAGTGCGAAAAGTGGTTTTTCAACACTATCACAAGTGCTAAAAGTGTTTTTTCCACACTAATACAAGTGCAAAAGTGGTTTCCTGCACAAACACAAGTGTGAAAAGTGGTTTTTCAACACCAACACAAGTGCGAAAAGTGGTTTTTCAACACTATCACAAGTGCAAAAAGTGTTTTTTCAACACTAACACAAGTGCGAAAAGTGGTTTTTCAACACTATCACAAGTGCAAAAAGTGTTTTTTCCACACTAATACAAGTGCAAAAGTGGTTTCCTGCACCAACACAAGTGCGAAAAGTGGTTTTTCAACACTACCACAAGTGCGAAAAGTGGTTTTTCAACACTAACACAAGTGCGAAAAGTGTTTTTTCCACACTAATACAAGTGCAAAAGTGGTTTCCTGCACCAACACAAGTGCGAAAAGTGGTTTTTCAACACTAACACAAGTGTGAAAAGTGTTTTTTCCACACTAATACAAGTGCAAAAGTGGTTTCCTGCACCAACACAAGTGCGAAAAGTCGTTTTTCAACACTAACACAAGTGCGAAAAGTGGTTTTTCAACACTATCACAAGTGCAAAAAGTGTTTTTTCCACACTAATACAAGTGCAAAAGTGGTTTCCTGCACCAACACAAGTGCGAAAAGTGGTTTTTCAACACTAACACAAGTGCGAAAAGTGGTTTTTCGACACTAACACAAGTGCGAAAAGTGGTTTTTCCACACTAATACAAGTGCAAAAGTGGTTTACTGCACCAACACAAGTGTGAAAAGTGGTTTTTCAACACTAACACAAGTGCGAAAAGTGGTTTTTCAACACTATCACAAGTGCTAAAAGTGTTTTTTCCACACTAATACAAGTGCAAAAGTGGTTTCCTGCACAAACACAAGTGCGAAAAGTGGTTTTTCAACACCAACACAAGTGCGAAAAGTGGTTTTTCAACACTAACACAAGTGCGAAAAGTGGTTTTTCAACACTATCACAAGTGCAAAAAGTGTTTTTGCCACACTAATACAAGTGCAAAAGTGGTTTCCTGCACCAACACAAGTGCGAAAAGTGGATTTTCAACACTAACACAAGTGCGAAAAGTGGTTTTTCAACACTATCACAAGTGCAAAAAATGTTTTTTCCACACTAACACAAGTGCGAAAAGTGGTTTCCTTCACTAACACATGTGCGAAAAGTGGGTTTTCAACACTAACACAAGTGCGAAAAGTGGTTTTTCAACACTATCACAAGTGCAAAAAGTGTTTTTTCCACACTAATACAAGTGCAAAAGTGGTTTCCTGCACCAAAACAAGTGTGAAAAGTGGTTTTTCAACACTAACACAAGTGCGAAAAGTGTTTTTTCCACACTAATACAAGTGCAAAAGTGGTTTCCTGCACCAACACAAGTGTGAAAAGTGCTTTTTCAACACTAACACAAGTGCGAAAAGTGTTTTTTCCACACTAATACAAGTGCAAAAGTGGTTTCCTGCACCAACACAAGTGCGAAAAGTGGTTTTTCAACACTATCACAAGTGCAAAAAGTGTTTTTTCCACACTAATACAAGTGCAAAAGTGGTTTCCTGCACCAAAACAAGTGTGAAAAGTGGTTTTTCAACACTAACACAAGTGCGAAAAGTGTTTTTTCCACACTAATACAAGTGCAAAAGTGGTTTCCTGCACCAACACAAGTGCGAAAAGTGGTTTTTCAACACTAACACAAGTGCGAAAAGTGTTTTTTCCACACTAATACAAGTGCAAAAGTGGTTTCCTGCACCAACACAAGTGCGAAAAGTGGTTTTTCAACACTATCACAAGTGCAAAAAGTGTTTTTTCCACACTAATACAAGTGCAAAAGTGGTTTCCTGCACCAACACAAGTGCGAAAAGTGGTTTTTCAACACTAACACAAGTGCGAAAAGTGTTTTTTCCACACTAATACAAGTGCAAAAGTGGTTTCCTGCACCAACACAAGTGCGAAAAGTGGTTTTTCAACACTATCACAAGTGCAAAAAGTGTTTTTTCCACACTAATACAAGTGCAAAAGTGGTTTACTGCACCAACACAAGTGCGAAAAGTGGATTTTCAACACTAACACAAGTGCGAAAAGTGGTTTTTCAACACTAACACAAGTGCGAAAAGTGGTTTTTTCCACACTAATACAAGTGCAAAAGTGGTATTTCCACACTATCACAAGTGCAAAAAGTGGTTTCCTGCACCAACACAAGTGCGAAAAGTGGTTTTTCAACACTAACACAAGTGCGAAAAGTGGTTTTTCAACACTATCATAAGTGCAAAAAGTGTTTTTTCCACACTAATACAAGTGCAAAAGTGGTTTCCTGCACCAACACAAGTGCGAAAAGTCGTTTTTCAACACTAACACAAGTGCGAAAAGTGGTTTTTCAACACTATCACAAGTGCAAAAAGTGTTTTTTCCACACTAATACAAGTGCAAAAGTGGTTTCCTGCAACAACACAAGTGCGAAAAGTGGTTTTTCAACACTAACACAAGTGCGAAAAGTGGTTTTTCGACACTAACACAAGTGCGAAAAGTGGTTTTTCCACACTAATACAAGTGCAAAAGTGGTTTACTGCACCAACACAAGTGTGAAAAGTGGTTTTTCAACACTAACACAAGTGCGAAAAGTGGTTTTTCAACACTATCACAAGTGCTAAAAGTGTTTTTTCCACACTAATACAAGTGCAAAAGTGGTTTCCTGCACAAACACAAGTGCGAAAAGTGGTTTTTCAACACCAACACAAGTGCGAAAAGTGGTTTTTCAACACTAACACAAGTGCGAAAAGTGGTTTTTCAACACTATCACAAGTGCAAAAAGTGTTTTTGCCACACTAATACAAGTGCAAAAGTGGTTTCCTGCACCAACACAAGTGCGAAAAGTGGATTTTCAACACTAACACAAGTGCGAAAAGTGGTTTTTCAACACTATCACAAGTGCAAAAAATGTTTTTTCCACACTAACACAAGTGCGAAAAGTGGTTTCCTTCACTAACACATGTGCGAAAAGTGGGTTTTCAACACTATCACAAGTGCAAAAAGTGGTTTTTCCACACTAATACAAGCGCAAAAGTGGGTCCCTGCACCAACACAAGTGCGAAAAGTATTTTTTTCAACACTAACACAATTGCGAAAAGTGGTTTTTCAACACTAACACAAGTGCGAAAAGTGGTTTTTCAACACTAACACAAGTGCGAAAAGTGGTTTTTCCACACTAATACAAGTGCAAAAGTGGTTTCCCTGCAAACACAAGTGCGAAAAGTGGTTTTTCAACACTAACACAAGTGCGAAAAGTGGTTTTTCAACACTATCACAAGTGCAAAAAGTGTTTTTTCCACACTAATACAAGTGCAAAAGTGGTTTCCTGCACCAACACAAGTGCGAAAAGTGGTTTTTCAACACTAACACAAGTGCGAAAAGTGGTTTTTCAACACTAACACAAGTGCGAAAAGTGGTTTTTCCACACTAATACAAGTGCAAAAGTGGTTTACTGCACCAACACAAGTGCGAAAAGTGGTTTTTCAACACTAACACAAGTGCGAAAAGTGGTTTTTCAACACTATCACAAGTGCAAAAAGTGTTTTTTCCACACTAATACAAATGCAAAATTGGTTTCCTGCACCAACACAAGTGCGAAAAGTGGTTTTTCAACACTAACACAAGTGCAAAAACTGGTTTTTCAACACTATCACAAGTGCAAAAAGTGTTTTTTCCACACCAATACAAGTGCAAAAGTGGTTTCCTGCACCAAAACAAGTGTGAAAAGTGGTTTTTCAACACTAACACAACTGCGAAAAGTGGTTTTTCGACACTAACACAAGTGCGAAAAGTGGTTTTTCCACACTAATACAAGTGCAAAAGTGGTTTACTGCAGCAACACAAGTGCGAAAAGTGGTTTTTCAACACTAACACAAGTGCGAAAAGTGGTTTTTCAACACTATCACAAGTGCTAAAAGTGTTTTTTCCACACTAATACAAGTGCAAAAGTGGTTTCCTGCACAAACACAAGTGTGAAAAGTGGTTTTTCAACACCAACACAAGTGCAAAAAGTGGTTTTTCAACACTAACACAAGTGCGAAAAGTGGTTTTTCAACACTATCACAAGTGCAAAAAGTGTTTTTTCAACACTAACACAAGTGCGAAAAGTGGTTTTTCAACACTATCACAAGTGCAAAAAGTGTTTTTTCCACACTAATACAAGTGCAAAAGTGGTTTCCTGCACCAACACAAGTGCGAAAAGTGGTTTTTCAACACTACCACAAGTGCGAAAAGTGGTTTTTCAACACTAACACAAGTGCGAAAAGTGTTTTTTCCACACTAATACAAGTGCAAAAGTGGTTTCCTGCACCAACACAAGTGCGAAAAGTGGTTTTTCAACAGTAACACAAGTGCGAAAAGTGGTTTTTCAACACTAACACAAGTGCGAAAAGTGTTTTTTCCACACTAATACAAGTGCAAAAGTGGTTTCCTGCACCAACACAAGTGCGAAAAGTGGTTTTTCAACACTAACACAAGTGTGAAAAGTGTTTTTTCCACACTAATACAAGTGCAAAAGTGGTTTCCTGCACCAACACAAATGCGAAAAGTGGTTTTTCAACACTATCACAAGTGCAAAAAGTGTTTTTTCCACACTAATACAAGTGCAAAAGTGGTTTCCTGCACCAACACAAGTGCGAAAAGTGGATTTTCAACACTAACACAAGTGCGAAAAGTGGTTTTTCAACACTATCACAAGTGCAAAAAATGTTTTTTCCACACTAATACAAGTGCAAAAGTGGTTTCCTGCACCAACACAAGTGCGAAAAGTGGTTTCCTTCACTAACACATGTGCGAAAAGTGGGTTTTCAACACTATCACAAGTGCAAAAAGTGGTTTTTCCACACTAATACAAGCGCAAAAGTGGGTTCCTGCACCAACACAAGTGCGAAAAGTAGTTTTTCAACACTAACACAATTGCGAAAAGTGGTTTTTCAACACTAACACAAGTGCGAAAAGTGGTTTTTCAACACTAACACAAGTGCGAAAAGTGGTTTTTCCACACTAATACAAGTGCAAAAGTGGTTTCCTGCACCAACACAAGTGCGAAAAGTGGTTGTTCAAGACTAACACAAGTGCGAAAAGTGGTTTTTCAACACTATCACAAGTGCAAAAAGTGTTTTTTCCACACTAATACAAGTGCAAAAGTGGTTTCCTGCACCAACACAAGTGCGAAAAGTGGTTTTTCAACACTAACACAAGTGCGAAAAGTGGTTTTTCAACACTATCACAAGTGCAAAAAGTGTTTTTTCCACACTAATACAAGTGCAAAAGTGGTTTCCTGCACCAAAACAAGTGTGAAAAGTGGTTTTTCAATACTAACACAACTGCGAAAAGTGGTTTTTCAACACTAACACAAGTGCAAAAAGTGTTTTTTCCACACTAATACAAGTGCAAAAGTGGTTTCCTGCACCAACACAAGTGCGAAAAGTGGTTTTTCAACACTAAAACAAGTGCGAAAAGTGGTTTTTCGACACTAACACAAGTGCGAAAAGTGGTTTTTCAACACTAACACAAGTGCGAAAAGTGGTTTTTCCACACTAATACAAGTGCGAAACGTGGTTTTTCCACACTAATACAAGTGCAAAAGTGGTTTCCTGCACCAACACAAGTGCGAAAAGTGGTTTTTCAACACTAACACAAGTGCGAAAAGTGGTTTTTCAACACTATCACAAGTGCAAAAAGTGTTTTTTCCACACTAATACAAGTGCAAAAGTGGTTTCCTGCACCAACACAAGTGCAAAAAGTGGTTTTTCAACAGTAACACAAGTGCGAAAAGTGGTTTTTCAACACTAACACAAGTGCGAAAAGTGTTTTTTCCACACTAACACAAGTGCAAAAGTGGTTTCCTGCACCAACACAAGTGCGAAAAGTGGTTTTTCAACACTAACACAAGTGCGAAAAGTAGTTTTTCAACACTATCACAAGTGCAAAAAGTGTTTTTTCCACAAAAATACAAGTGCAAAAGTGGTTTCCTGCACCAACACTAGTGCGAAAAGTGGTTTTTCAACACTAACAGAAGTGCGAAAAGTGTTTTTTCCACACTAATACAAGTGCAAAAGTGGTTTCCTGCACCAACACAAGTGCGAAAAGTGGTTTTTCAACACTAACACAAGTGCGAAAAATGGTTTTTCAACACTAACACAAGTGCGAAAAGTAGTTTTTCAACACTATCACAAGTGCAAAAACTGTTTTTTCCACAAAAATACAAGTGCAAAAGTGGTTTCCTGCACCAACACAAGTGCGAAAAGTGGTTTTTCAACACCAACACAAGTGCGAAAAGTGGTTTTTCAACACTAACACAAGTGCGAAAAGTGGTTTTTCCACACTAATACAAGTGCAAAAGTGGTTTCCTGCACCAACACAAGTGCGAAAAGTGGTTTTTCAACACTAACACAAGTGCGAAAAGTGGTTTTTCAACACTATCACAAGTGCAAAAAGCGTTTTTTCCGCACTAATACAAGTGCAAAAGTGGTTTCCCACCAACACAAGTGCGAAAAGTGGTTTTTCAACACTAACACAAGTGCGAAAAGTGGTTTTTCAACACTATCACAAGTGCAAAAAGTGTTTTTTCCACACTACTACAAGTGCAAAAGTGGTTTCCTGCACCAACACAAGTGCGAAAAGTGGTTTTTCAACACTATCACAGGTGCAAAAGTGTTTTTTCCACACTAATACAAGTGCAAAAGTGGTTTCCTGCACCAACACAAGTGCGAAAAGTGGATTTTCAACACTAACACAAGTGCGAAAAGTGGTTTTTCAACACTATCTCAAGTGCAAAAAGTGTTTTTTCCACACTAATACAAGTGCAAAAGTGGTTTCCTGCACCAACACAAGTGCGAAAAGTGGTTTCCTTCACTAACACATGTGCGAAAAGTGGGTTTTCAACACTATCACAAGTGCAAAAAGTGTTTTTTCCACACTAATACAAGTGCAAAAGTGGTTTCCTGCACCAACACAAGTGCGAAAAGTAGTTTTTCAACACTAACACAAGTGCGAAAAGTGGTTTTTCAACACTAACACAAGTGCGAAAAGTGGTTTTTCAACACTAACACAAGTGCGAAAAGTGGTTTTTCCACACTAACACAAGTGCAAAAGTGGTTTCCTGCACCAACACAAGTGCGAAAAGTGGTTTTTTAAACACTAACACAAGTGCGAAAAGTGGTTTTTCAACACTAACACAAATGCGAAAAGTGGTTTTTCAACACTAATACAAGTGCAAAAGTGGTATCCTGCAACAACACAAGTGCGAAAAGTGGTTTCCTTCACTAACACATGTGCGAAAAGTGGGTTTTCAACACTATCACAAGTGCAAAAAGTGGTTTTTCCACACTAATATAAGCGCAAAAGTGGGTTCCTGCACCAACACAAGTGCTAAAAGTAGTTTTTCAACACTAACACAATTGCGAAAAGTGGTTTTTCAACACTAACACAAGTGCGAAAAGTGGTTTTTCAACACTAACACAAGTGCAAAAGTGGTTTCCTGCACCAACACAAATGCGAAAAGTGGTTTTTCAACACTAACACAAGTGCGAAAAGTGGTTTTTCAACACTAACACAAGTGCGAAAAGTGGTTTTTCCACACTAATACAAGTGCAAAAGTGGTTTACTGCACCAACACAAGTGCGAAAAGTGGTTTTTCAACACTAACACAAGTGCGAAAAGTGGTTTTTCAACACTATCACAAGTGCAAAAAGTGTTTTTTCCACACTAATACAAATGCAAAATTGGTTTCCTGCACCAACACAAGTGCGAAAAGTGGTTTTTCAACACTATCACAAGTGCAAAAAGTGTTTTTTCCACACCAATACAAGTGCAAAAGTGGTTTCCTGCACCAAAACAAGTGTGAAAAGTGGTTTTTCAACACTAACACAACTGCGAAAAGTGGTTTTTCAACACTAACACAAGTGCAAAAAGTGTTTTTTCCACACTAATACAAGTGCAAAAGTGGTTTCCTGCACCAACACAAGTGCGAAAAGTGGTTTTTCAACACTAACACAAGTGCGAAAAGTGGTTTTTCCACACTAATACAAGTGCAAAAGTGGTTTCCTGCACCAACACAAGTGCGAAAAGTGGTTTTTCAACACTAACACAAGTGCGAAAAGTGGTTTTTCAACACTATCACAAGTGCAAAAAGCGTTTTTCCCGCACTAATACAAGTGCAAAAGTGGTTTCCCACCAACACCAGTGCGAAAAGTGGTTTTTCAACACTAACACAAGTGCGAAAAGTGGTTTTTCAACACTATCACAAGTGCAAAAAGTGTTTTTTCCACACTAATATAAGTGCAAAAGTGGTTTCCTGCACCAACACAAGTGCGAAAAGTGGTTTTTCAACACTATCACAGGTGCAAAAGTGTTTTTTCCACACTAATACAAGTGCAAAAGTGGTTTCCTGCACCAACACAAGTGCGAAAAGTGGATTTTCAACACTAACACAAGTGCGAAAAGTGGTTTTTCAACACTATCACAAGTGCAAAAAGTGTTTTTTCCACACTAATACAAGTGCAAAAGTGGTTTCCTGCACCAACACAAGTGCGAAAAGTGTTTCCTTCACTAACACATGTGCGAAAAGTGGGTTTTCAACACTATCACAAGTGCAAAAAGTGTTTTTTCCACACTAATACAAGTGCAAAAGTGGTTTCCTGCACCAACACCAGTGCGAAAAGTAGTTTTTCAACACTAACACAAGTGCGAAAAGTGGTTTTTCAACACTAACACAAGTGCGAAAAGTGGTTTTTCAACACTAACACAAGTGCGAAAAGTGGTTTGTCCACACTAACACAAGTGCAAAAGTGGTTTCCTGCACCAACACAAGTGCGAAAAGTGGTTGTTCAACACTAACACAAGTGCGAAAAGTGGTTTTTCAACACTATCACAAGTGCAAAAAGTGTTTTTTCCACACTAATACAAGTGCAAAAGTGGTTTCCTGCACCAACACAAGTGCGAAAGGTGGTTTTTCAACACTAACACAAGTGCGAAAAGTGGTTTTTCAACACTATCACAAGTGCAAAAAGTGTTTTTTCCACACTAATACAAGTGCAAAAGTGGTTTCCTGCACCAACACAAGTGCGAAAGGTGGTTTTTCAACACTAACACAAGTGCGAAAAGTGGTTTTTCAACACAAACACAAGTGCAAAAAGTGGTTTTTCCACACTAACACAAGTGCAAAAGTGTTTTTTCAACACTAATACAAGTGCAAAATTGGTTTCCTGCACCAACACAAGTGCGAAAAGTGGTTTTTCAACATTAACACAAGTGCGAAAGTGTTTTTTCAACACTAACACAAGTGCGAAAAGTGGTTTTTTCCACACTAACACAAGTGCGAAAAGTGGTTTTTCAACACTATCACAAGTGCTAAAAGTGTTTTTTCCACACTAATACAAGTGCAAAAGTGGTTTCCTGCACAAACACAAGTGCGAAAAGTGGTTTTCAACACCAACACAAGTGCGAAAAGTGGTTTTTCAACACTAACACAGTGCGAAAAGTGGTTTTTCAACACTATCACAAGTGCAAAAAGTGTTTTTGCCACACTAATACAAGTGCAAAAGTGGTTTCCTGCACCAACACAAGTGCGAAAAGTGGATTTTCAACACTAACACAAGTGCGAAAAGTGGTTTTTCAACACTATCACAAGTGCAAAAATGTTTTTTCCACACTAACACAAGTGCGAAAAGTGGTTTCCTTCACTAACACATGTGCGAAAAGTGGGTTTTCAACACTATCACAAGTGCAAAAGTGGTTTTTCCACACTAATACAAGCGCAAAAGTGGGTCCCTGCACCAACACAAGTGCGAAAAGTATTTTTCAACACTAACACAATTGCGAAAAGTGGTTTTTCAACACTAACACAAGTGCGAAAAGTGGTTTTTCAACACTAACACAAGTGCGAAAAGTGGTTTTTCCACACTAATACAAGTGCAAAAGTGGTTTCCTGCACCAACACAAGTGCGAAAAGTGGTTGTTCAAGACTAACACAAGTGCGAAAAGTGGTTTTTTAACACTATCACAAGTGCAAAAAGTGTTTTTTCCACACTAATACAAGTGCAAAAGTGGTTTCCTGCACCAACACAAGTGCGAAAAGTGGTTTTTCAACACTAACACAAGTGCGAAAAGTGGTTTTTCAACACTATCACAAGTGCAAAAAGTGTTTTTTCCACACTAATACAAGTGCAAAAGTGGTTTCCTGCACCAACACAAATGCGAAAAGTGGTTTTTCAACACTAACACAAGTGCGAAAAGTGGTTTTTCAACACTAACACAAGTGCGAAAAGTGGTTTCTCCACACTAATACAAGTGCAAAAGTGGTTTCCTGCACCAACACAAGTGCGAAAAGTGGTTTTTCAACACTAACACAAGTGCGAAAACTGGTTTTTCAACACTATCACAAGTGCAAAAAGTGTTTTTTCCACACCAATACAAGTGCAAACGTGGTTTCCTGCACCAAAACAAGTGTAACAAGTGGTTTTTCAACACTAACACAACTGCGAAAAGTGGTTTTTCAACACTAACACAAGTGCAAAAAGTGTTTTTTCCACACCAATACAAGTGCAAAAGTGGTTTCCTGCACCAACACAAATGCGAAAAGTGGTTTTTCAACACTAACACAAGTGCGAAAAGTGGTTTTTCGACACTAACACAAGTGCGAAAAGTGGTTTTTCAACACTAACACAAGTGCGAAAAGTGGTTTTTCGACACTAACACAAGTGCGAAAAGTGGTTTTTCAACACTAACACAAGTGCGAAAAGTGGTTTTTCCACACTAATACAAGTGCAAAAGTGGTTTCCTGCACCAACACAAGTGCGAAAAGTGGTTTTTCAACACTAACACAAGTGCGAAAAGTGGTTTTTCAACACTATCACAAGTGCAAAAAGTGTTTTTTCCACACTAATACAAGTGCAAAAGTGGTTTCCTGCACCAACACAAGTGCGAAAAGTGGTTTTTCAACACTACCACAAGTGCGAAAAGTGGTTTTTCAACAATAACACAAGTGCGAAAAGTGTTTTTTCCACACTAATACAAGTGCAAAAGTGGTTTCCTGCACCAACACAAGTGCGAAAAGTGGTTTTTCAACAGTAACACAAGTGCGAAAAGTGGTTTTTCAACACTAACACAAGTGCGAAAAGTGTTTTTTCCACACTAATACAAGTGCAAAAGTGGTTTCCTGCACCAACACAAGTGCGAAAAGTGGTTTTTCAACACTAACACAAGTGTGAAAAGTGTTTTTTCCACACTAATACAAGTGCAAAAGTGGTTTCCTGCACCAACACAAGTGCGAAAAGTGGTTTTTCAACACTATCACAATTGCAAAAAAATTTTTTTTTCCACACTAATACAAGTGCAAAAGTGGTTTCCTGCACCAACACAAGTGCGAAAAGTGGATTTTCAACACTAACACAAGTGCGAAAAGTGGTTTTTCAACACTATCACAAGTGCAAAAAATGTTTTTTCCACACTCATACAAGTGCAAAAGTGGTTTCCTGCACCAACACAAGTGCGAAAAGTGGTTTCCTTCACTAACACATGTGCGAAAAGTGGGTTTTCAACACTATCACAAGTGCAAAAGGTGGTTTTTCCACACTAATACAAGCGCAAAAGTGGGTTCCTGCACCAACACAAGTGCGAAAAGTAGTTTTTCAACACTAACACAATTGCGAAAAGTGGTTTTTCAACACTAACACAAGTGCGAAAAGTGGTTTTTCAACACGAACACAAGTGCGAAAAGTGGTTTTTCCACACTAATACAAGTGCAAAAGTGGTTTCCTGCACCAACACAAGTGCGAAAAGTGGTTGTTCAAGACTAAAACAAGTGTGAAAAGTGGTTTTTCAACACTATCACAAGTGCAAAAAGTGTTTTTTCCACACTAATACAAGTGCAAAAGTGGTTTCCTGCACCAACACAAGTGCGAAAAGTGGTTTTTCAACACTAACACAAGTGCGAAAAGTGGTTTTTCAACACTATCACAAGTGCGAAAAGTGGTTTTTCAACACTAAAACAAGTGCGAAAAGTGGTTTTTCGACACTAACACAAGTGCGAAAAGTGGTTTTTCAACACTAACACAAGTGCGAAAAGTGGTTTTTCCACACTAATACAAGTGCGAAAAGTGGTTTTTCCACACTAATACAAGTGCAAAAGTGGTTTCCTGCACCAACACAAGTGCGAAAAGTGGTTTTTCAACACTAACACAAGTGCGAAAAGTGGTTTTTCAACACTATCACAAGTGCAAAAAGTGTTTTTTCCACACTAATACAAGTGCAAAAGTGGTTTCCTGCACCAACACAAGTGCAAAAAGTGGTTTTTCAACAGTACACAAGTGCGAAAAGTGGTTTTTCAACACTAACACAAGTGCGAAAAGTGTTTTTTCCCACACTAATACAAGTGCAAAAGTGGTTTCCTGCACCAACACAAGTGCGAAAAGTGTTTTTTTCAACACTAACACAAGTGCGAAAAGTGGTTTTTCAACACTAACACAAGTGCGAAAAGTGGTTTTTCAACACTAACACAAGTGCGAAAAATGGTTTTTCAACACTACACAAGTGCAAAAGTGGTTTCCTGCACCAACACAAGTGCGAAAAGTGGTTTTCAACACTAACACAAGTGCGAAAAGTAGTTTTCAACACTATCACAAGTGCAAAAAGTGTTTTTTCCACAAAAATACAAGTGCAAAAGTGGTTTCCTGCACCAACACTAGTGCGAAAAGTGGTTTTTCAACACTAACAGAAGTGCGAAAAGTGTTTTTTCCACACTAATACAAGTGCAAATGTGGTTTCCTGCACCAAC
This sequence comes from Myxine glutinosa, assembly GCF_964187855.1. Classification (NCBI taxonomy): domain Eukaryota; kingdom Metazoa; phylum Chordata; class Myxini; order Myxiniformes; family Myxinidae; genus Myxine; species Myxine glutinosa. Next base: position 70,033,751 of record NC_136267.1, read on the forward strand.
ACAAGTGCGAAAGTGGTTTTTCAGCACTAACACAAGTGCGAAAAGTGGTTTTTCAACACTAACACAAGTGCGAAAAATGGTTTTTCAACACTAACACAAGTGCAAAAGTGGTTTCTGCACCAACACAAGTGCGAAAAGTGGGGTTTTTCAACACTAACACAAGTGCGAAAAGTAGTTTTTCAACACTATCACAAGTGCAAAAACTGTTTTTTCCACAAAAATACAAGTGCAAAAGTGGTTTCCTGCACCAACACAAGTGCGAAAAGTGGTTTTTCAACACCAACACAAGTGCGAAAAGTGGTTTTTCAACACTAACACAAGTGCGAAAAGTGGTTTTTCCACACTAATACAAGTGCAAAAGTGGTTTCCTGCACCAACACAAGTGCGAAAAGTGGTTTTTCAACACTAACACAAGTGCGAAAAGTGGTTTTTCAACACTATCACAAGTGCAAAAAAGCGTTTTTTCCGCACTAATACAAGTGCAAAAGTGGTTTCCCACCAACACAAGTGCGAAAAGTGGTTTTTCAACACTAACACAAGTGCGAAAAGTGGTTTTTCAACACTATCACAAGTGCAAAAAGTGTTTTTTCCACACTACTACAAGTGCAAAAGTGGTTTCCTGCACCAACACAAGTGCGAAAAGTGGTTTTTCAACACTATCACAGGTGCAAAAGTGTTTTTTCCACACTAATACAAGTGCAAAAGTGGTTTCCTGCACCAACACAAGTGCGAAAAGTGGTTTCCTTCACTAACACATGTGCGAAAAAGTGGGTTTTCAACACTATCACAAGTGCAAAAAGTGTTTTTTCCACACTAATACAAGTGCAAAAGTGGTTTCCTGCACCAACACAAGTGCGAAAAGTAGTTTTTCAACACTAACACAAGTGCGAAAAGTGGTTTTTCAACACTAACACAAGTGCGAAAAGTGGTTTTTCAACACTAACACAAGTGCGAAAAGTGGTTTTTCCACACTAACACAAGTGCAAAAGTGGTTTCCTGCACCAACACAAGTGCGAAAAGTGGTTGTTCAACACTAACACAAGTGCGAAAAGTGGTTTTTCAACACTATCACAAGTGCAAAAAGTGTTTTTTCCACACTAATACAAGTGCAAAAGTGGTTTCCTGCACCAACACAAGTGCGAAAGGTGGTTTTTCAACACTAACACAAGTGCGAAAAGTGGTTTTTCCACACTAACACAAGTGCAAAAGTGGTTTTTCAACACTAATACAAGTGCAAAAGTGGTATCCTGCACCAACACAAGTGCGAAAAGTGGTTTCCTTCACTAACACATGTGCGAAAAGTGGATTTTCAACACTATCACAAGTGCAAAAAGTGGTTTTTCCACACTAATACAAGCGCAAAAGTGGGTTCCTGCACCAACACAAGTGCTAAAAGTAGTTTTTCAACACTAACACAATTGCGAAAAGTGGTTTTTCAACACTAACACAAGTGCGAAAAGTGGTTTTTCAACACTAACACAAGTGCGAAAAGTGGTTTTTCCACACTAATACAAGTGCAAAAGTGGTTTCCTGCACCAACACAAGTGCGAAAAGTGGTTGTTCAAGACTAACACAAGTGCGAAAAGTGGTTTTTCAACACTATCACAAGTGCAAAAAGTGTTTTTTCCACACTAATACAAGTGCAAAAGTGGTTTCCTGCACCAACACAAGTGCGAAAAGTGGTTTTTCAACACTAACACAAGTGCGAAAAGTGGTTTTTCAACACTATCACAAGTGCAAAAAGTGTTTTTTCCACACTAATACAAGTGCAAAAGTGGTTTCCTGCACCAAAACAAGTGTGAAAAGTGGTTTTTCAACACTAACACAACTGCGAAAAGTGGTTTTTCAACACTAACACAAGTGCAAAAAGTGTTTTTTCCACACTAATACAAGTGCAAAAGTGGTTTCCTGCACCAACACAAGTGCGAAAAGTGGTTTTTCAACACTAACACAAGTGCGAAAAGTGGTTTTTCGACACTAACACAAGTGCGAAAAGTGGTTTTTCAACACTAACACAAGTGCGAAAAGTGGTTTTTCCACACTAATACAAGTGCCAAAAGTGGTTTTTCCACACTAATACAAGTGCAAAAGTGGTTTCCTGCACCAACACAAGTGCGAAAAGTGGTTTTTCTACACTAACACAAGTGCGAAAAGTGGTTTTTCAACACTATCACAAGTGCAAAAAGTGTTTTTTCCACACTAATACAAGTGCAAAAGTGGTTTCCTGCACCAACACAAGTGCAAAAAGTGGTTTTTCAACAGTAACACAAGTGCGAAAAGTGGTTTTTCAACACTAACACAAGTGCGAAAAGTGTTTTTGCCACACTAATACAAGTGCAAAAGTGGTTTCCTGCACCAACACAAGTGCGAAAAGTGGTTTTTCAACACTAACACAAGTGCGAAAAGTGGTTTTTCAACACTAACACAAGTGCGAAAAGTGGTTTTTCAACACTAACACAAGTGCGAAAAATGGTTTTTCAACACTAACACAAGTGCAAAAGTGGTATCCTGCACCAACACAAGTGCGAAAAGTGGTTTTTCAACACTAACACAAGTGCGAAAAGTGGTTTTTCAACACTAACACAAGTGCGAAAAATGGTTTTTCAACACTAACACAAGTGCAAAAGTGGTATCCTGCACCAACACAAGTGCGAAAAGTGGTTTTTCAACACTAACACAAGTGCGAAAAGTAGTTTTTCAACACTATCACAAGTGCAAAAAGTTTTTTTTCCACAAAAATACAAGTGCAAAAGTGGTTTCCTGCACCAACACTAGTGCGAAAAGTGGTTTTTCAACACTAACAGAAGTGCGAAAAGTGTTTTTTCCACACTAATACAAGTGCAAAAGTGGTTTCCTGCACCAACACAAGTGCGAAAAGTGGTTTTTCAACACTAACACAAGTGCGAAAAGTGGTTTTTCAACACTAACACAAGTGCGAAAAATGGTTTTTCAACACTAACACAAGTGCAAAAGTGGTTTCCTGCACCAACACAAGTGCGAAAAGTGGTTTTTCAACACTAACACAAGTGCGAAAAGTAGTTTTTCAACACTATCACAAGTGCAAAAACTGTTTTTTCCACAAAAATACAAGTGCAAAAGTGGTTTCCTGCACCAACACAAGTGCGAAAAGTGGTTTTTCAACACTAACACAAGTGCGAAAAGTGGTTTTTCCACACTAATACAAGTGCAAAAGTGGTTTCCTGCACCAACACAAGTGCGAAAAGTGGTTTTTCAACACTAACACAAGTGCGAAAAGTGGTTTTTCAACACTATCACAAGTGCAAAAAGTGTTTTTTCCACACTAATATAAGTGCAAAAGTGGTTTCCTGCACCAACACAAGTGCGAAAAGTGGTTTTTCAACACTATCACAGGTGCAAAAGTGTTTTTTCCACACTAATACAAGTGCAAAAGTGGTTTCCTGCACCAACACAAGTGCGAAAAGTGGATTTTCAACACTAACACAAGTGCGAAAAGTGGTTTTTCAACACTATCACAAGTGCAAAAAGTGTTTTTTCCACACTAATACAAGTGCAAAAGTGGTTTCCTGCACCAACACAAGTGCGAAAAGTGGTTTCCTTCACTAACACATGTGCGAAAAGTGGGTTTTCAACACTATCACAAGTGCAAAAAGTGTTTTTTCCACACTAATACAAGTGCAAAAGTGGTTTCCTGCACCAACACCAGTGCGAAAAGTAGTTTTTCAACACTAACACAAGTGCGAAAAGTGGTTTTTCAACACTAACACAAGTGCGAAAAGTGGTTTTTCAACACTAACACAAGTGCGAAAAGTGGTTTGTCCACACTAACACAAGTGCAAAAGTGGTTTCCTGCACCAACACAAGTGCGAAAAGTGGTTGTTCAACACTAACACAAGTGCGAAAAGTGGTTTTTCAACACTATCACAAGTGCAAAAAGTGTTTTTTCCACACTAATACAAGTGCAAAAGTGGTTTCCTGCACCAACACAAGTGCAAAATTGGTTTCCTGCACCAACACAAGTGCGAAAAGTGGTTTTTCAACATTAACACAAGTGCGAAAAGTGTTTTTTCAACACTAACACAAGTGCGAAAAGTGGTTTTTTCCACACTAATACAAGTGCAAAAGTGGTTTTTCCACAATATCACAAGTGCGAAAAGTGGTTTCCTGCACCAACACAAGTGCAAAAAGTGGTTTTTCAACACTAACACAAGTGCGAAAAGTGGTTTTTCAACACTATCACAAGTGCAAAAAGTGTTTTTTCCACACTAATACAAGTGCAAAAGTGGTTTCCTGCACCAACACAAGTGCGAAAAGTGGTTTTTCAACACTAACACAAGTGCGAAAAGTGGTTTTTCAACACTATCACAAGTGCAAAAAGTGTTTTTTCCACACTAATACAAGTGCAAAAGTGGTTTCCTGCACCAACACAAGTGCGAAAAGTGGTTTTTCAACACTAACACAAGTGCGAAAAGTGGTTTTTCGACACTAACACAAGTGCGAAAAGTGGTTTTTCCACACTAATACAAGTGCTAAAAGTGTTTTTTGCCACACTAATACAAGTGCAAAAGTGGTTTCCTGCACAAACACAAGTGCGAAAAGTGGTTTTTCAACACCAACACAAGTGCGAAAAGTGGTTTTTCAACATTAACACAAGTGCGAAAAGTGGTTTTTCAACACTATCACAAGTGCAAAAAGTGTTTTTTCCACACTAATACAAGTGCAAAAGTGGTTTCCTGCACCAACACAAGTGCGAAAAGTGGTTTCCTTCACTAACACATGTGCGAAAAGTGGGTTTTCAACACTATCACAAGTGCAAAAAGTGTTTTTTCCACACTAATACAAGTGCAAAAGTGGTTTCCTGCACCAACACCAGTGCGAAAAGTAGTTTTTCAACACTAACACAAGTGCGAAAAGTGGTTTTTCAACACTAACACAAGTGCGAAAAGTGGTTTTTCAACACTAACACAAGTGCGAAAAGTGGTTTGTCCACACTAACACAAGTGCAAAAGTGGTTTCCTGCACCAACACAAGTGCGAAAAGTGGTTGTTCAACACTAACACAAGTGCGAAAAGTGGTTTTTCAACACTATCACAAGTGCAAAAAGTGTTTTTTCCACACTAATACAAGTGCAAAAGTGGTTTCCTGCACCAACACAAGTGCAAAATTGGTTTCCTGCACCAACACAAGTGCGAAAAGTGGTTTTTCAACATTAACACAAGTGCGAAAAGTGTTTTTTCAACACTAACACAAGTGCGAAAAGTGGTTTTTTCCACACTAATACAAGTGCAAAAGTGGTTTTTCCACAATATCACAAGTGCGAAAAGTGGTTTCCTGCACCAACACAAGTGCAAAAAGTGGTTTTTCAACACTAACACAAGTGCGAAAAGTGGTTTTTCAACACTATCACAAGTGCAAAAAGTGTTTTTTCCACACTAATACAAGTGCAAAAGTGGTTTCCTGCACCAACACAAGTGCGAAAAGTGGTTTTTCAACACTAACACAAGTGCGAAAAGTGGTTTTTCAACACTATCACAAGTGCAAAAAGTGTTTTTTCCACACTAATACAAGTGCAAAAGTGGTTTCCTGCACCAACACAAGTGCGAAAAGTGGTTTTTCAACACTAACACAAGTGCGAAAAGTGGTTTTTCGACACTAACACAAGTGCGAAAAGTGGTTTTTCCACACTAATACAAGTGCTAAAAGTGTTTTTTGCCACACTAATACAAGTGCAAAAGTGGTTTCCTGCACAAACACAAGTGCGAAAAGTGGTTTTTCAACACCAACACAAGTGCGAAAAGTGGTTTTTCAACATTAACACAAGTGCGAAAAGTGGTTTTTCAACACTATCACAAGTGCAAAAAGTGTTTTTTCCACACTAATACAAGTGCAAAAGTGGTTTCCTGCACCAACACAAGTGCGAAAAGTGGTTTACTGCACCAACACAAGTGTGAAAAGTGGTTTTTCAACACTAACACAAGTGCGAAAAGTGGTTTTTCAACACTATCACAAGTGCTAAAAGTGTTTTTTGCCACACTAATACAAGTGCAAAAGTGGTTTCCTGCACAAACACAAGTGCGAAAAGTGGTTTTTCAACACCAACACAAGTGCGAAAAGTGGTTTTTCAACATTAACACAAGTGCGAAAAGTGGTTTTTCAACACTATCACAAGTGCAAAAAGTGTTTTTTCCACACTAATACAAGTGCAAAAGTGGTTTCCTGCACCAACACAAGTGCAAAAGGTGGTTTTTCAACACTAACACAAGTGCGAAAAGTGGTTTTTCAACACTAACACAAGTGCAAAAAGTGTTTTTTCCACACTAATACAAGTGCAAAAGTGGTTTCCTGGACCAACACAAGTGCGAAAAGTGGTTTTTCAACACTAGCACAAGTGCGAAAAGTGGTTTTTCGACACTAACACAAGTGCGAAAAGTGGTTTTTCAACACTAACACAAGTGCGAAAAGTGGTTTTTCCACACTAATACAAGTGCAAAAGTGGTTTCCTGCACCAACACAAGTGCGAAAAGTGGTTTTTCAACACTAACACAAGTGCGAAAAGTGGTTTTTCAACACTAACACAAGTGCGAAAAGTGGTTTTTCAACACTAACACAAGTGCGAAAAGTGGTTTTTCCACTCTAATACAAGTGCAAAAGTGGTTTCCTGCACCAACACAAGTGCAAAAAGTGGTTTTTCAACACTAACACAAGTGCGAAAGGTGGTTTTTCAACACTATCACAAGTGCAAAAAGTGTTTTTTCCACACTAATACAAGTGCAAAAGTGGTTTCCTGCACCAACACAAGTGCGAAAAGTGGTTTTTCAACACTAACACAAGTGCGAAAAGTGGTTTTTCAACACTTACACAAGTGCGAAAAGTGGTTTTTCAACACTAACACAAGTGCGAAAAGTGGTTTTTACACACTAATACAAGTGCAAAAGTGGTTTCCTGCACCAACACAAGTGCGAAAAGTGGTTTTTCAACACTAACACAACTGCGAAAAGTGGTTTTTCAACACTATCACAAGTGCAAAAAGTGTTTTTTCCACAATAATACAAGTGCAAAAGTGGTTTCCTGCACCAACACAAGTGCAAAAAGTGGTTTTTCAACACTAACACAAGTGCGAAAAGTGGTTTTTCAACACCAACACAAGTGCAAAAAGTGGTTTTTCCACACTAATACAAGTGCAAAAGTGGTTTCCTGCACCAACACAAGTGCGAAAAGTGGTTTTTCAAGACTAACACAAGTGCAAAAAGTGGTTTTTCAACACTATCACAAGTGCAAAAAGTGTTTTTTCCACACTAATACAAGTGCAAAAGTGGTTTCCCACCAACACAAGTGCGAAAAGTGGTTTTTCAACACTAACACAAGTGCGAAAAGTGGTTTTTCAACACTATCACAAGTGCAAAAAGTGTTTTTTCCACACTAATACAAGTGCAAAAGTGGTTTCCTGCACCAACACAAGTGCGAAAAGTGGTTTTTCAACACTAACCCAAGTGCGAAATGTGGTTTTTCAACACTATCACAAGTGCAATAGAGTTTTTTCCACACTAATACAAGTGCAAAAGTGGTTTCCTGCACCAACACAAGTGCGAAAAGTGGATTTTCAACACTAACACAAGTGCGAAAAGTGGTATTTCAACACTATCACAAGTGCAAAAAATGTTTTTTCCACACTAATACAAGTGCAAAAGTGGTTTCCTGCACCAACACAAGTGCGAAAAGTGGTTTCCTTCACTAACACATGTGCGAAAAGTGGGTTTTCAACACTATCACAAGTGCAAAAAGTGGTTTTTCCACACTAATACAAGTGCAAATGTGGGTTCCTGCACCAACACAAGTGCGAAAAGTAGTTTTTCAACACTAACACAAGTGCGAAAAGTGGTTTTTCAACACTAACACAAGTGCGAAAAGTGGTTTTTCAACACTAACACAAGTGCGAAAAGTGGTTTTTCCACACTAATACAAGTGCAAAAGTGGTTTCCTGCACCAACACAAGTGCGAAAAGTGGTTGTTCAAGACTAACACAAGTGCGAAAAGTGGTTTTTCAACACTATTACAATTGCAAAAAGTGTTTTTTCCACACTAATACAAGTGCAAAAGTGGTTTCCTGCACCAACACAAGTGCGAAAAGTGGTTTTTCAACACTAACACAAGTGCGAAAAGTGGTTTTTCAACACAAACACAAGTGCGAAAAGTGGTTTTTCCACACTAACACAAGTGCAAAAGTGGTTTTTCAACACTAATACAAGTGCAAAAGTGGTTTCCTGCACCAACAAAAGTGCGAAAAGTGGTTTTTCAACACTAACACAAGTGCGAAAAGTGGTTTTTCAACACTAACACAAGTGCGAAAAGTGATTTTTCCACACTAATACAAGTGCAAAAGTGGTTTTTCCACACTATCACATGTGAGAAAAGTGGTTTCCTGCACCAACACAAGTGCGAAAAGTGGTTTTTCAACACTAACACAAGTGCGAAAAGTGGTTTTTCAACACTATCACAAGTGCAAAAAGTGTTTTTTCCACACTAATACAAGTGCAAAAGTGGTTTCCTGCACCAACACAAATGCGAAAAGTGGTTTTTCAACACTAACACAAGTGCGAAAAGTGGTTTTTCAACACTAACACAAATGCGAAAAGTGGTTTTTCAACACTATCACAAGTGCAAAAACTGTTTTTTCCACAAAAATACAAGTGCAAAAGTGGTTTCCTGCACCAACACAAGTGCGAAAAGTGGTTTTTCAACACCAACACAAGTGCGAAAAGTGGTTTTGTCAACACTAACACAAGTGCGAAAAGTGGTTTTTCCACACTAATACAAGTGCAAAAGTGGTTTCCTGCACCAACACAAGTGCGAAAAGTGGTTTTTCAACACTAACACAAGTGCGAAAAGTGGTTTTTCAACACTATCACAAGTGCAAAAAGCGTTTTTTCCGCACTAATACAAGTGCAAAAGTGGTTTCCCACCAACACAAGTGCGAAAAGTGGTTTTTCAACACTAACACAAGTGCGAAAAGTGGTTTTTCAACACTATCACAAGTGCAAAAAGTGTTTTTTCCACACTACTACAAGTGCAAAAGTGGTTTCCTGCACCAACACAAGTGCGAAAAGTGGTTTTTCAACACTATCACAGGTGCAAAAGTGTTTTTTCCACACTAATACAAGTGCAAAAGTGGTTTCCTGCACCAACACAAGTGCGAAAAGTGGTTTCCTTCACTAACACATGTGCGAAAAGTGGGTTTTCAACACTATCACAAGTGCAAAAAGTGTTTTTTCCACACTAATACAAGTGCAAAAGTGGTTTCCTGCACCAACACAAGTGCGAAAAGTAGTTTTTCAACACTAACACAAGTGCAAAAAGTGGTTTTTCAACACTAACACAAGTGCGAAAAGTGGTTTTTCAACACTAACACAAGTGCGAAAAGTGGTTTTTCCACACTAACACAAGTGCAAAAGTGGTTTCCTGCACCAACACAAGTGCGAAAAGTGGTTGTTCAACACTAACACAAGTGCGAAAAGTGGTTTTTAAACACTATCACAAGTGCAAAAAGTGTTTTTTCCACACTAATACAAGTGCAAAAGTGGTTTACTGCACCAACACAAGTGCGAAAGGTGGTTTTTCAACACTAACACAAGTGCGAAAAGTGGTTTTTCCACACTAACACAAGTGCAAAAGTGGTTTTTCAACACTAATACAAGTGCAAAAGTGGTATCCTGCACCAACACAAGTGCGAAAAGTGGTTTCCTTCACTAACACATGTGCGAAAAGTGGATTTTCAACACTATCACAAGTGCAAAAAGTGGTTTTTCCACACTAATACAAGCGCAAAAGTGGGTTCCTGCACCAACACAAGTGCTAAAAGTAGTTTTTCAACACTAACACAATTGCGAAAAGTGGTTTTTCAACACTAACACAAGTGCGAAAAGTGGTTTTTCAACACTAACACAAGTGCGAAAAGTGGTTTTTCCACACTAATACAAGTGCAAAAGTGGTTTCCTGCACCAACACAAGTGCGAAAAGTGGTTGTTCAAGACTAACACAAGTGCGAAAAGTGGTTTTTCAACACTATCACAAGTGCAAAAAGTGTTTTTTCCACACTAATACAAGTGCAAAAGTGGTTTCCTGCACCAACACAAGTGCGAAAAGTGGTTTTTCAACACTAACACAAGTGCGAAAAGTGGTTTTTCAACACTATCACAAGTGCAAAAAGTGTTTTTTCCACACTAATACAAGTGCAAAAGTGGTTTCCTGCACCAAAACAAGTGTGAAAAGTGGTTTTTCAACACTAACACAACTGCGAAAAGTGGTTTTTCAACACTAACACAAGTGCAAAAAGTGTTTTTTCCACACTAATACAAGTGCAAAAGTGGTTTCCTGCACCAACACAAGTGCGAAAAGTGGTTTTTCAACACTAACACAAGTGCGAAAAGTGGTTTTTCGACACTAACACAAGTGCGAAAAGTGGTTTTTCAACACCAACACAAGTGCGAAAAGTGGTTTTTCCACACTAATACAAGTGCCAAAAGTGGTTTTTCCACACTAATACAAGTGCAAAAGTGGTTTCCTGCACCAACACAAGTGCGAAAAGTGGTTTTTCAACACTAACACAAGTGCGAAAAGTGGTTTTTCAACACTATCACAAGTGCAAAAAGTGTTTTTTCCACACTAATACAAGTGCAAAAGTGGTTTCCTGCACCAACACAAGTGCAAAAAGTGGTTTTTCAACAGTAACACAAGTGCGAAAAGTGGTTTTTCAACACTAACACAAGTGCGAAAAGTGTTTTTTCCACACTAATACAAGTGCAAAAGTGGTTTCCTGCACCAACACAAGTGCGAAAAGTGGTTTTTCAACACTAACACAAGTGCGAAAAGTGGTTTTTCAACACTAACACAAGTGCGAAAAGTGGTTTTTCAACACTAATACAAGTGCGAAAAATGGTTTTTCAACACTAACACAAGTGCAAAAGTGGTATCCTGCACCAACACAAGTGCGAAAAGTGGTTTTTCAACACTAACACAAGTGCGAAAAGTAGTTTTTCAACACTATCACAAGTGCAAAAAGTTTTTTTTCCACAAAAATACAAGTGCAAAAGTGGTTTCCTGCACCAACACTAGTGCGAAAAGTGGTTTTTCAACACTAACAGAAGTGCGAAAAGTGTTTTTTCCACACTAATACAGGTGCAAAAGTGGTTTCCTGCACCAACACAAGTGCGAAAAGTGGTTTTTCAACACCAACACAAGTGCGAAAAGTGGTTTTTCAACACTAACACAAGTGCGAAAAGTGGTTTTTCCACACTAATACAAGTGCAAAAGTGGTTTCCTGCACCAACACAAGTGCGAAAAGTGGTTTTTCAACACTATCACAAGTGCAAAAAGCGTTTTTTCCACACTAATACAAGTGCAAAAGTGGTTTCCCACCAACACAAGTGCGAAAAGTGGTTTTTCAACACTAACACAAGTGCGAAAAGTGGTTTTTCAACACTATCACAAGTGCAAAAAGTGTTTTTTCCACACTACTACAAGTGCAAAAGTGGTTTCCTGCACCAACACAAGTGCGAAAAGTGGTTTTTCAACACTATCACAGGTGCAAAAGTGTTTTTTCCACACTAATACAAGTGCAAAAGTGGTTTCCTGCACCAACACAAGTGCGAAAAGTGGTTTCCTTCACTAACACATGTGCGAAAAGTGGGTTTTCAACACTATCACAAGTGCAAAAAGTGTTTTTTCCACACTAATACAAGTGCAAAAGTGGTTTCCTGCACCAACACAAGTGCGAAAAGTAGTTTTTCAACACTAACACAAGTGCGAAAAGTGGTTTTTCAACACTAACACAAGTGCGAAAAGTGGTTTTTCAACACTAACACAAGTGCGAAAAGTGGTTTTTCCACACTAACACAAGTGCAAAAGTGGTTTCCTGCACAAACACAAGTGCGAAAAGTGGTTGTTCAACACTAACACAAGTGCGAAAAGTGGTTTTTCAACACTATCACAAGTGCAAAAAGTGTTTTTTCCACACTAATACAAGTGCAAAAGTGGTTTCCTGCACCAACACAAGTGCGAAAGGTGGTTTTTCAACACTAACACAAGTGCGAAAAGTGGTTTTTCCACACTAACACAAGTGCAAAAGTGGTTTTTCAACACTAATACAAGTGCAAAAGTGGTATCCTGCACCAACACAAGTGCGAAAAGTGGTTTCCTTCACTAACACATGTGCGAAAAGTGGATTTTCAACACTATCACAAGTGCAAAAAGTGGTTTTTCCACACTAATACAAGCGCAAAAGTGGGTTCCTGCACCAACACAAGTGCTAAAAGTAGTTTTTCAACACTAACACAATTGCGAAAAGTGGTTTTTCAACACTAACACAAGTGCGAAAAGTGGTTTTTCAACACTAACACAAGTGCGAAAAGTGGTTTTTCCACACTAATACAAGTGCAAAAGTGGTTTCCTGCACCAACACAAGTGCGAAAAGTGGTTGTTCAAGACTAACACAAGTGCGAAAAGTGGTTTTTCAACACTATCACAAGTGCAAAAAGTGTTTTTTCCACACTAATACAAGTGCAAAAGTGGTTTCCTGCACCAACACAAGTGCGAAAAGTGGTTTTTCAACACTAACACAAGTGCGAAAAGTGGTTTTTCAACACTATCACAAGTGCAAAAAGTGTTTTTTCCACACTAATACAAGTGCAAAAGTGGTTTCCTGCACCAAAACAAGTGTGAAAAGTGGTTTTTCAACACTAACACAACTGCGAAAAGTGGTTTTTCAACACTAACACAAGTGCAAAAAGTGTTTTTTCCACACTAATACAAGTGCAAAAGTGGTTTCCTGCACCAACACAAGTGCGAAAAGTGGTTTTTCAACACTAACACAAGTGCGAAAAGTGGTTTTTCGACACTAACACAAGTGCGAAAAGTGGTTTTTCAACACTAACACAAGTGCGAAAAGTGGTTTTTCCACACTAATACAAGTGCCAAAAGTGGTTTTTCCACACTAATACAAGTGCAAAAGTGGTTTCCTGCACCAACACAAGTGCGAAAAGTGGTTTTTCAACACTAACACAAGTGCGAAAAGTGGTTTTTCAACACTATCACAAGTGCAAAAAGTGTTTTTTCCACACTAATACAAGTGCAAAAGTGGTTTCCTGCACCAACACAAGTGCAAAAAGTGGTTTTTCAACAGTAACACAAGTGCGAAAAGTGGTTTTTCAACACTAACACAAGTGCGAAAAGTGTTTTTTCCACACTAATACAAGTGCAAAAGTGGTTTCCTGCACCAACACAAGTGCGAAAAGTGGTTTTTCAACACTAACACAAGTGCGAAAAGTGGTTTTTCAACACTAACACAAGTGCGAAAAGTGGTTTTTCAACACTAACACAAGTGCGAAAAATGGTTTTTCAACACTAACACAAGTGCAAAAGTGGTATCCTGCACCAACACAAGTGCGAAAAGTGGTTTTTCAACACTAACACAAGTGCGAAAAGTAGTTTTTCAACACTATCACAAGTGCAAAAAGTTTTTTTTCCACAAAAATACAAGTGCAAAAGTGGTTTCCTGCACCAACACTAGTGCGAAAAGTGGTTTTTCAACACTAACAGAAGTGCGAAAAGTGTTTTTTCCACACTAATACAAGTGCAAAAGTGGTTTCCTGCACCAACACAAGTGCGAAAAGTGGTTTTTCAACACTAACACAAGTGCGAAAAGTAGTTTTTCAACACTATCACAAGTGCAAAAACTGTTTTTTCCACAAAAATACAAGTGCAAAAGTGGTTTCCTGCACCAACACAAGTGCGAAAAGTGGTTTTTCAACACTAACACAAGTGCGAAAAGTGGTTTTTCCACACTAATACAAGTGCAAAAGTGGTTTCCTGCACCAACACAAGTGCGAAAAGTGGTTTTTCAACACTAACACAAGTGCGAAAAGTGGTTTTTCAACACTATCACAAGTGCAAAAAGCGTTTTTTCCGCACTAATACAAGTGCAAAAGTGGTTTCCCACCAACACCAGTGTGAAAAGTGGTTTTTCAACACTAACACAAGTGCGAAAAGTGGTTTTTCAACACTATCACAAGTGCAAAAAGTGTTTTTTCCACACTAATATAAGTGCAAAAGTGGTTTCCTGCACCAACACAAGTGCGAAAAGTGGTTTTTCAACACTATCACAGGTGCAAAAGTGTTTTTTCCACACTAATACAAGTGCAAAAGTGGTTTCCTGCACCAACACAAGTGCGAAAAGTGGATTTTCAACACTAACACAAGTGCGAAAAGTGGTTTTTCAACACTATCACAAGTGCAAAAAGTGTTTTTTCCACACTAATACAAGTGCAAAAGTGGTTTCCTGCACCAACACAAGTGCGAAAAGTGGTTTCCTTCACTAACACATGTGCGAAAAGTGGGTTTTCAACACTATCACAAGTGCAAAAAGTGTTTTTTCCACACTAATACAAGTGCAAAAGTGGTTTCCTGCACCAACACCAATGCGAAAAGTAGTTTTTCAACACTAACACAAGTGCGAAAAGTGGTTTTTCAACACTAACACAAGTGCGAAAAGTGGTTTTTCAACACTAACACAAGTGCGAAAAGTGGTTTGTCCACACTAACACAAGTGCAAAAGTGGTTTCCTGCACCAACACAAGTGCGAAAAGTGGTTGTTCAACACTAACACAAGTGCGAAAAGTGGTTTTTCAACACTATCACAAGTGCAAAAAGTGTTTTTTCCACACTAATACAAGTGCAAAAGTGGTTTCCTGCACCAACACAAGTGCAAAATTGGTTTCCTGCACCAACACAAGTGCGAAAAGTGGTTTTTCAACATTAACACAAGTGCGAAAAGTGTTTTTTCAACACTAACACAAGTGCGAAAAGTGGTTTTTTCCACACTAATACAAGTGCAAAAGTGGTTTTTCCACACTATCACAAGTGCGAAAAGTGGTTTCCTGCACCAACACAAGTGCAAAAAGTGGTTTTTCAACACTAACACAAGTGCGAAAAGTGGTTTTTCAACACTATCACAAGTGCAAAAAGTGTTTTTTCCACACTAATACAAGTGCAAAAGTGGTTTCCTGCACCAACACAAGTGCGAAAAGTGGTTTTTCAACACTAACACAAGTGCGAAAAGTGGTTTTTCAACACTATCACAAGTGCAAAAAGTGTTTTTTCCACACTAATACAAGTGCAAAAGTGGTTTCCTGCACCAACACAAGTGCGAAAAGTGGTTTTTCAACACTAACACAAGTGCGAAAAGTGGTTTTTCGACACTAACACAAGTGCGAAAAGTGGTTTTTCCACACTAATACAAGTGCTAAAAGTGTTTTTTGCCACACTAATACAAGTGCAAAAGTGGTTTCCTGCACAAACACAAGTGCGAAAAGTGGTTTTTCAACACCAACACAAGTGCGAAAAGTGGTTTTTCAACATTAACACAAGTGCGAAAAGTGGTTTTTCAACACTATCACAAGTGCAAAAAGTGTTTTTTCCACACTAATACAAGTGCAAAAGTGGTTTCCTGCACCAACACAAGTGCGAAAAGTGGTTTACTGCACCAACACAAGTGTGAAAAGTGGTTTTTCAACACTAACACAAGTGCGAAAAGTGGTTTTTCAACACTATCACAAGTGCTAAAAGTGTTTTTTGCCACACTAATACAAGTGCAAAAGTGGTTTCCTGCACAAACACAAGTGCGAAAAGTGGTTTTTCAACACCAACACAAGTGCGAAAAGTGGTTTTTCAACATTAACACAAGTGCAAAAAGTGTTTTTTCCACACTAATACAAGTGCAAAAGTGGTTTCCTGGACCAACACAAGTGCGAAAAGTGGTTTTTCAACACTAACACAAGTGCGAAAAGTGGTTTTTCGACACTAACACAAGTGCGAAAAGTGGTTTTTCAACACTAACACAAGTGCGAAAAGTGGTTTTTCCACACTAATACGAGTGCAAAAGTGGTTTCCTGCACCAACACAAGTGCGAAAAGTGGTTTTTCAACACTAACACAAGTGCGAAAAGTGGTTTTTCAACACTAACACAAGTGCAAAAAGTGTTTTTTCCACACTAATACAAGTGCAAAAGTGGTTTCCTGGACCAACACAAGTGCGAAAAGTGGTTTTTCAACACTAACACAAGTGCGAAAAGTGGTTTTTCGACACTAACACAAGTGCGAAAAGTGGTTTTTCAACACTAACACAAGTGCGAAAAGTGGTTTTTCCACACTAATACGAGTGCAAAAGTGGTTTCCTGCACCAACACAAGTGCGAAAAGTGGTTTTTCAACACTAACACAAGTGCGAAAAGTGGTTTTTCAACACTAACACAAGTGCGAAAAGTGGTTTTTCAACACTAACACAAGTGCGAAAAGTGGTTTTTCCACTCTAATACAAGTGCAAAAGTGGTTTCCTGCACCAACACAAGTGCAAAAAGTGGTTTTTCAACACTAACACAAGTGCGAAAGGTGGTTTTTCAACACTATCACAAGTGCAAAAAGTGTTTTTTCCACACTAATACAAGTGCAAAAGTGGTTTCCTGCACCAACACAAGTGCGAAAAGTGGTTTTTCAACACTAACACAAGTGCGAAAAGTGGTTTTTCAACACTTACACAAGTGCGAAAAGTGGTTTTTCAACACTAACACAAGTGCGAAAAGTGGTTTTTACACACTAATACAAGTGCAAAAGTGGTTTCCTGCACCAACACAAGTGCGAAAAGTGGTTTTTCAACACTAACACAAGTGCGAAAAGTGGTTTTTCAACACTATCACAAGTGCAAAAAGTGTTTTTTCCACAATAATACAAGTGCAAAAGTGGTTTCCTGCACCAACACAAGTGCAAAAAGTGGTTTTTCAACACTAACACAAGTGCGAAAAGTGGTTTTTCAACACCAACACAAGTGCAAAAAGTGGTTTTTCCACACTAATACAAGTGCAAAAGTGGTTTCCTGCACCAACACAAGTGCGAAAAGTGGTTTTTCAAGACTAACACAAGTGCAAAAAGTGGTTTTTCAACACTATCACAAGTGCAAAAAGTGTTTTTTCCACACTAATACAAGTGCAAAAGTGGTTTCCCACCAACACAAGTGCGAAAAGTGGTTTTTCAACACTAACACAAGTGCGAAAAGTGGTTTTTCAACACTATCACAAGTGCAAAAAGTGTTTTTTCCACACTAATACAAGTGCAAAAGTGGTTTCCTGCACCAACACAAGTGCGAAAAGTGGTTTTTCAACACTAACCCAAGTGCGAAATGTGGTTTTTCAACACTATCACAAGTGCAATAGTGTTTTTTCCACACTAATACAAGTGCAAAAGTGGTTTCCTGCACCAACACAAGTGCGAAAAGTGGATTTTCAACACTAACACAAGTGCGAAAAGTGGTATTTCAACACTATCACAAGTGCAAAAAATGTTTTTTCCACACTAATACAAGTGCAAAAGTGGTTTCCTGCACCAACACAAGTGCGAAAAGTGGTTTCCTTCACTAACACATGTGCGAAAAGTGGGTTTTCAACACTATCACAAGTGCAAAAAGTGGTTTTTCCACACTAATACAAGTGCAAAAGTGGTTTCCTGCACCAACACAAGTGCGAAAAGTGGTTTTTCAACACTAACACAAGTGCGAAAAGTGGTTTTTCAACACAAACACAAGTGCGAAAAGTGGTTTTTCCACACTAACACAAGTGCAAAAGTGGTTTTTCAACACTAATACAAGTGCTAAAGTGGTTTCCTGCACCAACAAAAGTGCGAAAAGTGGTTTTTCAACACTAACACAAGTGCGAAAAGTGGTTTTTCAACACTAACACAAGTGCGAAAAGTGATTTTTCCACACTAATACAAGTGCAAAAGTGGTTTTTCCACACTATCACAAGTGAGAAAAGTGGTTTCCTGCACCAACACAAGTGCGAAAAGTGGTTTTTCAACACTAACACAAGTGCGAAAAGTGGTTTTTCAACACTAACAGAAGTGCGAAAAGTGTTTTTTCCACACTAATACAAGTGCAAAAGTGGTTTCCTGCACCAACACAAGTGCGAAAAGTGGTTTTTCAACACTAACACAAGTGCGAAAAGTAGTTTTTCAACACTATCACAAGTGCAAAAACTGTTTTTTCCACAAAAATACAAGTGCAAAAGTGGTTTCCTGCACCAACACAAGTGCGAAAAGTGGTTTTTCAACACTAACACAAGTGCGAAAAGTGGTTTTTCCACACTAATACAAGTGCAAAAGTGGTTTCCTGCACCAACACAAGTGCGAAAAGTGGTTTTTCAACACTAACACAAGTGCGAAAAGTGGTTTTTCAACACTATCACAAGTGCAAAAAGCGTTTTTTCCGCACTAATACAAGTGCAAAAGTGGTTTCCCACCAACACCAGTGTGAAAAGTGGTTTTTCAACACTAACACAAGTGCGAAAAGTGGTTTTTCAACACTATCACAAGTGCAAAAAGTGTTTTTTCCACACTAATATAAGTGCAAAAGTGGTTTCCTGCACCAACACAAGTGCGAAAAGTGGTTTTTCAACACTATCACAGGTGCAAAAGTGTTTTTTCCACACTAATACAAGTGCAAAAGTGGTTTCCTGCACCAACACAAGTGCGAAAAGTGGATTTTCAACACTAACACAAGTGCGAAAAGTGGTTTTTCAACACTATCACAAGTGCAAAAAGTGTTTTTTCCACACTAATACAAGTGCAAAAGTGGTTTCCTGCACCAACACAAGTGCGAAAAGTGGTTTCCTTCACTAACACATGTGCGAAAAGTGGGTTTTCAACACTATCACAAGTGCAAAAAGTGTTTTTTCCACACTAATACAAGTGCAAAAGTGGTTTCCTGCACCAACACCAGTGCGAAAAGTAGTTTTTCAACACTAACACAAGTGCGAAAAGTGGTTTTTCAACACTAACACAAGTGCGAAAAGTGGTTTTTCAACACTAACACAAGTGCGAAAAGTGGTTTGTCCACACTAACACAAGTGCAAAAGTGGTTTCCTGCACCAACACAAGTGCGAAAAGTGGTTGTTCAACACTAACACAAGTGCGAAAAGTGGTTTTTCAACACTATCACAAGTGCAAAAAGTGTTTTTTCCACACTAATACAAGTGCAAAAGTGGTTTCCTGCACCAACACAAGTGCAAAATTGGTTTCCTGCACCAACACAAGTGCGAAAAGTGGTTTTTCAACATTAACACAAGTGCGAAAAGTGTTTTTTCAACACTAACACAAGTGCGAAAAGTGATTTTTTCCACACTAATACAAGTGCAAAAGTGGTTTTTCCACACTATCACAAGTGCGAAAAGTGGTTTCCTGCACCAACACAAGTGCAAAAAGTGGTTTTTCAACACTAACACAAGTGCGAAAAGTGGTTTTTCAACACTATCACAAGTGCAAAAAGTGTTTTTTCCACACTAATACAAGTGCAAAAGTGGTTTCCTGCACCAACACAAGTGCGAAAAGTGGTTTTTCAACACTAACACAAGTGCGAAAAGTGGTTTTTCAACACTATCACAAGTGCAAAAAGTGTTTTTTCCACACTAATACAAGTGCAAAAGTGGTTTCCTGCACCAACACAAGTGCGAAAAGTGGTTTTTCAACACTAACACAAGTGCGAAAAGTGGTTTTTCGACACTAACACAAGTGCGAAAAGTGGTTTTTCCACACTAATACAAGTGCTAAAAGTGTTTTTTGCCACACTAATACAAGTGCAAAAGTGGTTTCCTGCACAAACACAAGTGCGAAAAGTGGTTTTTCAACACCAACACAAGTGCGAAAAGTGGTTTTTCAACATTAACACAAGTGCGAAAAGTGGTTTTTCAACACTATCACAAGTGCAAAAAGTGTTTTTTCCACACTAATACAAGTGCAAAAGTGGTTTCCTGCACCAACACAAGTGCGAAAAGTGGTTTACTGCACCAACACGTGTGAAAAGTGGTTTTTCAACACTAACACAAGTGCGAAAAGTGGTTTTTCAACACTATCACAAGTGCTAAAAGTGTTTTTTGCCACACTAATACAAGTGCAAAAGTGGTTTCCTGCACAAACACAAGTGCGAAAAGTGGTTTTTCAACACCAACACAAGTGCGAAAAGTGGTTTTTCAACATTAACACAAGTGCGAAAAGTGGTTTTTCAACACTATCACAAGTGCAAAAAGTGTTTTTTCCACACTAATACAAGTGCAAAAGTGGTTTCCTGCACCAACACAAGTGCGAAAGGTGGTTTTTCAACACTAACACAAGTGCGAAAAGTGGTTTTTCAACACTAACACAAGTGCAAAAAGTGTTTTTTCCACACTAATACAAGTGCAAAAGTGGTTTCCTGGACCAACACAAGTGCGAAAAGTGGTTTTTCAACACTAACACAAGTGCGAAAAGTGGTTTTTCGACACTAACACAAGTGCGAAAAGTGGTTTTCCAACACTAACACAAGTGCGAAAAGTGGTTTTTCCACACTAATACGAGTGCAAAAGTGGTTTCCTGCACCAACACAAGTGCGAAAAGTGGTTTTTCAACACTAACACAAGTGCGAAAAGTGGTTTTTCAACACTAACACAAGTGCGAAAAGTGGTTTTTCAACACTAACACAAGTGCGAAAAGTGGTTTTTCCACTCTAATACAAGTGCAAAAGTGGTTTCCTGCACCAACACAAGTGCAAAAAGTGGTTTTTCAACACTAACACAAGTGCGAAAGGTGGTTTTTCAACACTATCACAAGTGCAAAAAGTGTTTTTTCCACACTAATACAAGTGCAAAAGTGGTTTCCTGCACCAACACAAGTGCGAAAAGTGGTTTTTCAACACTAACACAAGTGCGAAAAGTGGTTTTTCAACACTTACACAAGTGCGAAAAGTGGTTTTTCAACACTAACACAAGTGCGAAAAGTGGTTTTTACACACTAATACAAGTGCAAAAGTGGTTTCCTGCACCAACACAAGTGCGAAAAGTGGTTTTTCAACACTAACACAAGTGCGAAAAGTGGTTTTTCAACACTATCACAAGTGCAAAAAGTGTTTTTTCCACAATAATACAAGTGCAAAAGTGGTTTCCTGCACCAACACAAGTGCAAAAAGTGGTTTTTCAACACTAACACAAGTGCGAAAAGTGGTTTTTCAACACCAACACAAGTGCAAAAAGTGGTTTTTCCACACTAATACAAGTGCAAAAGTGGTTTCCTGCACCAACACAAGTGCGAAAAGTGGTTTTTCAAGACTAACACAAGTGCAAAAAGTGGTTTTTCAACACTATCACAAGTGCAAAAAGTGTTTTTTCCACACTAATACAAGTGCAAAAGTGGTTTCCCACCAACACAAGTGCGAAAAGTGGTTTTTCAACACTAACACAAGTGCGAAAAGTGGTTTTTCAACACTATCACAAGTGCAAAAAGTGTTTTTTCCACACTAATACAAGTGCAAAAGTGGTTTCCTGCACCAACACAAGTGCGAAAAGTGGTTTTTCAACACTAACCCAAGTGCGAAATGTGGTTTTTCAACACTATCACAAGTGCAATAGTGTTTTTTCCACACTAATACAAGTGCAAAAGTGGTTTCCTGCACCAACACAAGTGCGAAAAGTGGATTTTCAACATTAACACAAGTGCGAAAAGTGGTATTTCAACACTATCACAAGTGCAAAAAATGTTTTTTCCACACTAATACAAGTGCAAAAGTGGTTTCCTGCACCAACACAAGTGCGAAAAGTGGTTTCCTTCACTAACACATGTGCGAAAAGTGGGTTTTCAACACTATCACAAGTGCAAAAAGTGGTTTTTCCACACTAATACAAGTGCAAAAGTGGTTTCCTGCACCAACACAAGTGCGAAAAGTGGTTTTTCAACACTAACACAAGTGCGAAAAGTGGTTTTTCAACACAAACACAAGTGCGAAAAGTGGTTTTTCCACACTAACACAAGTGCAAAAGTGGTTTTTCAACACTAATACAAGTGCTAAAGTGGTTTCCTGCACCAACAAAAGTGCGAAAAGTGGTTTTTCAACACTAACACAAGTGCGAAAAGTGGTTTTTCAACACTAACACAAGTGCGAAAAGTGATTTTTCCACACTAATACAAGTGCAAAAGTGGTTTTTCCACACTATCACAAGTGAGAAAAGTGGTTTCCTGCACCAACACAAGTGCGAAAAGTGGTTTTTCAACACTAACACAAGTGCGAAAAGTGGTTTTTCAACACTATCACAAGTGCAAAAAGTGTTTTTTCCACACTAATACAAGTGCAAAAGTGGTTTCCTGCACCAACACAAATGCGAAAAGTGGTTTTTCAACACTAACACAAGTGCGAAAAGTGGTTTTTCAACACTAACACAAGTGCGAAAAGTGGTTTTTCCACACTAATACAAGTGCAAAAGTGGTTTCCTGTACCAACACAAGTGCGTAAAGTGGTTTTTCAACACTAACACAAGTGCGAAAAGTGGTTTTTCAACACTAACACAAGTGCGAAAAGTGGTTTTTCAACACTATCACAAGTGCAAAAAGTGATTTTTACACACTAATACAAGTGCAAAAGTGGTTTCCTGCACCAACACAAGTGCGAAAAGTGGTTTTTCAACACTAACACAAGTGCGAAAAGTGGTTTTTCAACACTATCACAAGTGCAAAAAGTGTTTTTTCCACACTAATACAAGTGCAAAAGTGGTTTACTGCACCAACACAAGTGCGAAAAGTGGTTTTTTAACACTAACACAAGTGCAAAAAGTGGTTTTTCAACACTATCACAAGTGCAAAAAGCGTTTTTTCCACACTAATACAAGTGCAAAAGTGGTTTCCCACCAACACAAGTGCGAAAAGTGGTTTTTCAACACTATCACAAGTGCAAAAAGTGTTTTTTCCACACTAATACAAGTGCAAAAGTGGTTTCCTGCACCAACACAAGTGCGAAAAGTGGTTTTTCAACACTAACACAAGTGCGAAAAGTGGTTTTTCAACACTATCACAAGTGCCATAGTGTTTTTTCCACACTAATACAAGTGCAAAAGTGGTTTCCTGCACCAACACAAGTGCGAAAAGTGGATTTTCAACACTAACACAAGTGCGAAAAGTGGTTTTTCAACACTATCACAAGTGCAAAAAATGTTTTTCCACACTAATACAAGTGCAAAAGTGGTTTCCTGCACCAACACAAGTGCGAAAAGTGGTTTCCTTCACTAACACATGTGCGAAAAGTGGGTTTTCAACACTATCACAAGTGCAAAAAGTGGTTTTTCCACACTAATACAAGTGCAAAAGTGGTTTCCTGCAGCAACACAAGTGCGAAAAGTGGTTGTTCAAGACTGACACAAGTGCGAAAAGTGGTTTTTCAACACTATCACAAGTGCAAAAAGTGTTTTTTCCACACTAATACAAGTGCAAAAGTGGTTTCCTGCACCAACACAAGTGCGAAAAGTGGTTTTTCAACACTAACACAAGTGCAAAAAGTGTTTTTTCCAAACTAATACAAGTGCAAAAGTGGTTTCCTGCACCAACACAAGTGCGAAAAGTGGTTTTTCAACACTAACACAAGTGCAAAAAGTGTTTTTTCCACACTAATACAAGTGCAAAAGTGGTTTCCTGCACCAACACAAGTGCGAAAAGTGGTTTTTCAACACTAACACAAGTGCAAAAAGTGTTTTTTCCACACTAATACAAGTGCAAAAGTGGTTTCCTGCACCAACACAAGTGCGAAAAGTGGATTTTCAACACTAACACAAGTGCGAAAAGTGGTATTTCAACACTATCACAAGTGCAAAAAATGTTTTTTCCACACTAATACAAGTGCAAAAGTGGTTTCCTGCACCAACACAAGTGCGAAAAGTGGTTTCCTTCACTAACACATGTGCGAAAAGTGGGTTTTCAACACTATCACAAGTGCAAAAAGTGGTTTTTCCACACTAATACAAGTGCAAAAGTGGTTTCCTGCACCAACACAAGTGCGAAAAGTGGTTTTTCAACACTAACACAAGTGCGAAAAGTGGTTTTTCAACACAAACACAAGTGCGAAAAGTGGTTTTTCCACACTAACACAAGTGCAAAAGTGGTTTTTCAACACTAATACAAGTGCAAAAGTGGTTTCCTGCACCAACAAAAGTGCGAAAAGTGGTTTTTCAACACTAACACAAGTGCGAAAAGTGGTTTTTCAACACCAACACAAGTGCAAAAAGTGTTTTTTCCACACTAATACAAGTGCAAAAGTGGTTTCCCACCAACACAAGTGCGAAAAGTGGTTTTTCAACACTAACACAAGTGCGAAAAGTGGTTTTTCAACACTATCACAAGTGCAAAAAGTGTTTTTTCCACACTAATACAAGTGCAAAAGTGGTTTCCTGCACCAACACAAGTGCGAAAAGTGGTTTTTCAACACTAACCCAAGTGCGAAATGTGGTTTTTCAACACTATCACAAGTGCAATAGTGTTTTTTCCACACTAATACAAGTGCAAAAGTGGTTTCCTGCACCAACACAAGTGCGAAAAGTGGATTTTCAACACTAACACAAGTGCGAAAAGTGGTATTTCAACACTATCACAAGTGCAAAAAATGTTTTTTCCACACTAATACAAGTGCAAAAGTGGTTTCCTGCACCAACACAAGTGCGAAAAGTGGTTTCCTTCACTAACACATGTGCGAAAAGTGGGTTTTCAACACTATCACAAGTGCAAAAAGTGGTTTTTCCACACTAATACAAGTGCAAAAGTGGTTTCCTGCACCAACACAAGTGCGAAAAGTGGTTTTTCAACACTAACACAAGTGCGAAAAGTGGTTTTTCAACACAAACACAAGTGCGAAAAGTGGTTTTTCCACACTAACACAAGTGCAAAAGTGGTTTTTCAACACTAATACAAGTGCAAAAGTGGTTTCCTGCACCAACAAAAGTGCGAAAAGTGGTTTTTCAACACTAACACAAGTGCGAAAAGTGGTTTTTCAACACTAACACAAGTGCGAAAAGTGATTTTTCCACACTAATACAAGTGCAAAAGTGGTTTTTCCACACTATCACAAGTGAGAAAAGTGGTTTCCTGCACCAACACAAGTGCGAAAAGTGGTTTTTCAACACTAACACAAGTGCGAAAAGTGGTTTTTCAACACTATCACAAGTGCAAAAAGTGATTTTTACACACTAATACAAGTGCAAAAGTGGTTTCCTGCACCAACACAAGTGCGAAAAGTGGTTTTTCAACACTAACACAAGTGCGAAAAGTGGTTTTTCAACACTATCACAAGTGCAAAAAGTGTTTTTTCCACACTAATACAAGTGCAAAAGTGGTTTACTGCACCAACACAAGTGCGAAAAGTGGTTTTTTAACACTAACACAAGTGCAAAAAGTGGTTTTTCAACACTATCACAAGTGCAAAAAGCGTTTTTTCCACACTAATACAAGTGCAAAAGTGGTTTCCCACCAACACAAGTGCGAAAAGTGGTTTTTCAACACTAACACAAGTGCGAAAAGTGGTTTTTCAACACTATCACAAGTGCAAAAAGTGTTTTTTCCACACTAATACAAGTGCAAAAGTGGTTTCCTGCACCAACACAAGTGCGAAAAGTGGTTTTTCAACACTAACACAAGTGCGAAAAGTGGTTTTTCAACACTATCACAAGTGCCATAGTGTTTTTTCCACACTAATACAAGTGCAAAAGTGGTTTCCTGCACCAACACAAGTGCGAAAAGTGGATTTTCAACACTAACACAAGTGCGAAAAGTGGTTTTTCAACACTATCACAAGTGCAAAAAATGTTTTTCCACACTAATACAAGTGCAAAAGTGGTTTCCTGCACCAACACAAGTGCGAAAAGTGGTTTCCTTCACTAACACATGTGCGAAAAGTGGGTTTTCAACACTATCACAAGTGCAAAAAGTGGTTTTTCCACACTAATACAAGTGCAAAAGTGGTTTCCTGCAGCAACACAAGTGCGAAAAGTGGTTGTTCAAGACTGACACAAGTGCGAAAAGTGGTTTTTCAACACTATCACAAGTGCAAAAAGTGTTTTTTCCACACTAATACAAGTGCAAAAGTGGTTTCCTGCACCAACACAAGTGCGAAAAGTCGTTTTTCAACACTAACACAAGTGCAAAAAGTGTTTTTTCCACACTAATACAAGTGCAAAAGTGGTTTCCTGCACCAACACAAGTGCGAAAAGTGGTTTTTCAACACTAACACAAGTGCAAAAAGTGTTTTTTCCACACTAATACAAGTGCAAAAGTGGTTTCCTGCACCAACACAAGTGCGAAAAGTGGATTTTCAACACTAACACAAGTGCGAACAGTGGTATTTCAACACTATCACAAGTGCAAAAAATGTTTTTTCCACACTAATACAAGTGCAAAAGTGGTTTCCTGCACCAACACAAGTGCGAAAAGTGGTTTCCTTCACTAACACATGTGCGAAAAGTGGGTTTTCAACACTATCACAAGTGCAAAAAGTGGTTTTTCCACACTAATACAAGTGCAAAAGTGGTTTCCTGCACCAACACAAGTGCGAAAAGTGGTTTTTCAACACTAACACAAGTGCGAAAAGTGGTTTTTCAACACAAACACAAGTGCGAAAAGTGGTTTTTCCACACTAACACAAGTGCAAAAGTGGTTTTTCAACACTAATACAAGTGCAAAAGTGGTTTCCTGCACCAACAAAAGTGCGAAAAGTGGTTTTTCAACACTAACACAAGTGCGAAAAGTGGTTTTTCAACACTAACACAAGTGCGAAAAGTGATTTTTCCACACTAATACAAGTGCAAAAGTGGTTTTTCCACACTATCACAAGTGAGAAAAGTGGTTTCCTGCACCAACACAAGTGCGAAAAGTGGTTTTTCAACACTAACACAAGTGCAAAAAGTGTTTTTTCCACACTAATACAAGTGCAAAAGTGGTTTCCTGCACCAACACAAATGCGAAAAGTGGTTTTTCAACACTAACACAAGTGCGAAAAGTGGTTTTTCAACACTAACACAAGTGCGAAAAGTGGTTTTTCCACACTAATACAAGTGCAAAAGTGGTTTCCTGTACCAACACAAGTGCGTAAAGTGGTTTTTCAACACTAACACAAGTGCGAAAAGTGGTTTTTCAACACTAACACAAGTGCGAAAAGTGGTTTTTCAACACTATCACAAGTGCAAAAAGTGATTTTTACACACTAATACAAGTGCAAAAGTGGTTTCCTGCACCAACACAAGTGCGAAAAGTGGTTTTTCAACACTAACACAAGTGCGAAAAGTGGTTTTTCAACACTATCACAAGTGCAAAAAGTGTTTTTTCCACACTAATACAAGTGCAAAAGTGGTTTACTGCACCAACACAAGTGCGAAAAGTGGTTTTTTAACACTAACACAAGTGCAAAAAGTGGTTTTTCAACACTATCACAAGTGCAAAAAGCGTTTTTTCCACACTAATACAAGTGCAAAAGTGGTTTCCCACCAACACAAGTGCGAAAAGTGGTTTTTCAACACTAACACAAGTGCGAAAAGTGGTTTTTCAACACTATCACAAGTGCAAAAAGTGTTTTTTCCACACTAATACAAGTGCAAAAGTGGTTTCCTGCACCAACACAAGTGCGAAAAGTGGTTTTTCAACACTAACACAAGTGCGAAAAGTGGTTTTTCAACACTATCACAAGTGCCATAGTGTTTTTTCCACACTAATACAAGTGCAAAAGTGGTTTCCTGCACCAACACAAGTGCGAAAAGTGGATTTTCAACACTAACACAAGTGCGAAAAGTGGTTTTTCAACACTATCACAAGTGCAAAAAATGTTTTTCCACACTAATACAAGTGCAAAAGTGGTTTCCTACACCAACACAAGTGCGAAAAGTGGTTTCCTTCACTAACACATGTGCGAAAAGTGGGTTTTCAACACTATCACAAGTGCAAAAAGTGGTTTTTCCACACTAATACAAGTGCAAAAGTGGTTTCCTGCAGCAACACAAGTGCGAAAAGTGGTTGTTCAAGACTGACACAAGTGCGAAAAGTGGTTTTTCAACACTATCACAAGTGCAAAAAGTGTTTTTTCCACACTAATACAAGTGCAAAAGTGGTTTCCTGCACCAACACAAGTGCGAAAAGTGGTTTTTCAACACTAACACAAGTGCGAAAAGTGGTTTTTCCACACTAATACAAGTGCAAAAGTGGTTTCCTGCACCAACACAAGTGCGAAAAGTGGATTTTCAACACTAACACAAGTGCGAAAAGTGGTATTTCAACACTATCACAAGTTCAAAAAATGTTTTTTCCACACTAATACAAGTGCAAAAGTGGTTTCCTGCACCAACACAAGTGCGAAAAGTGGTTTCCTTCACTAACACATGTGCGAAAAGTGGGTTTTCAACACTATCACAAGTGCAAAAAGTGGTTTTTCCACACTAATACAAGTGCAAATGTGGGTTCCTGCACCAACACAAGTGCGAAAAGTAGTTTTTCAACACTAACACAAGTGCGAAAAGTGGTTTTTCAACACTAACACAAGTGCGAAAAGTGGTTTTTCAACACTAACACAAGTGCGAAAAGTGGTTTTTCCACACTAATACAAGTGCAAAAGTGGTTTCCTGCACCAACACAAGTGCGAAAAGTGGTTGTTCAAGACTAACACAAGTGCGAAAAGTGGTTTTTCAACACTATTACAATTGCAAAAAGTGTTTTTTCCACACTAATACAAGCGCAAAAGTGGTTTCCTGCACCAACACAAGTGCGAAAAGTGGTTTTTCAACACTAACACAAGTGCGAAAAGTGGTTTTTCAACACAAACACAAGTGCGAAAAGTGGTTTTTCCACACTAACACAAGTGCAAAAGTGGTTTTTCAACACTAATACAAGTGCAAAAGTGGTTTCCTGCACCAACACAAGTGCGAAAAGTGGTTTTTCAACACTAACACAAGTGCGAAAAGTGGTTTTTCAACACTAACACAAGTGCGAAAAGTGATTTTTCCACACTAATACAAGTGCAAAAGTGGTTTTTCCACACTATCACAAGTGAGAAAAGTGGTTTCCTGCACCAACACAAGTGCGAAAAGTGGTTTTTCAACACTAACACAAGTGCGAAAAGTGGTTTTTCAACACTATCACAAGTGCAAAAAGTGTTTTTTCCACACTAATACAAGTGCAAAAGTGGTTTCCTGCACCAACACAAATGCGAAAAGTGGTTTTTCAACACTAACACAAGTGAGAAAAGTGGTTTTTCAACACTAACACAAGTGCGAAAAGTGGTTTTTCCACACTAATACAAGTGCAAAAATGGTTTCCTGTACCAACACAAGTGCGTAAAGTGGTTTTTCAACACTAACACAAGTGCGAAAAGTGGTTTTTCAACACTAACACAAGTGCGAAAAGTGGTTTTTCAACACTATCACAAGTGCAAAAAGTGATTTTTACACACTAATACAAGTGCAAAAGTGGTTTCCTGCACCAACACAAGTGCGAAAAGTGGTTTTTCAACACTAACACAAGTGCGAAAAGTGGTTTTTCAACACTATCACAAGTGCAAAAAGTGTTTTTTCCACACTAATACAAGTGCAAAAGTGGTTTACTGCACCAACACAAGTGCGAAAAGTGGTTTTTTAACACTAACACAAGTGCAAAAAGTGGTTTTTCAACACTATCACAAGTGCAAAAAGCGTTTTTTCCACACTAATACAAGTGCAAAAGTGGTTTCCCACCAACACAAGTGCGAAAAGTGGTTTTTCAACACTAACGCAAGTGCGAAAAGTGGTTTTTCAACACTATCACAAGTGCCATAGTGTTTTTTCCACACTAATACAAGTGCAAAAGTGGTTTCCTGCACCAACACAAGTGCGAAAAGTGGATTTTCAACACTAACACAAGTGCGAAAAGTGGTTTTTCAACACTATCACAAGTGCAAAAAATGTTTTTCCACACTAATACAAGTGCAAAAGTGGTTTCCTGCACCAACACAAGTGCGAAAAGTGGTTTCCTTCACTAACACATGTGCGAAAAGTGGGTTTTCAACACTATCACAAGTGCAAAAAGTGGTTTTTCCACACTAATACAAGTGCAAAAGTGGTTTCCTGCAGCAACACAAGTGCGAAAAGTGGTTGTTCAAGACTGACACCAGTGCGAAAAGTGGTTTTTCAACACTATCACAAGTGCAAAAAGTGTTTTTTCCACACTAATACAAGTGCAAAAGTGGTTTCCTGCACCAACACAAGTGCGAAAAGTGGTTTTTCAACACTAACACAAGTGCGAAAAGTGGTTTTTCCACACTAATACAAGTGCAAAAGTGGTTTCCTGCACCAACACAAGTGCGAAAAGTGGTTGTTCAAGACTGACACAAGTGCGAAAAGTGGTTTTTCAACACTATCACAAGTGCAAAAAGTGTTTTTTCCACACTAATACAAGTGCAAAAGTGGTTTCCTGCACCAACACAAGTGCGAAAAGTGGTTTTTCAACACTAACACAAGTGCGAAAAGTGGTTTTTCAACACAAACAAAAGTGCAAAAAGTGGTTTTTCCACACTAACACAAGTGCAAAAGTGGTTTTTCAACACTAATACAAGTGCAAAAGTGGTTTCCTGCACCAACACAAGTGCGAAAAGTGGATTTTCAACACTAACACAAGTGCGAAAAGTGGTTTTTCAACACTAACACAAGTGCGAAAAGTGGTTTTTCCACACTAATACAAGTGCAAAAGTGGTTTTTCCACACTATCACAAGTGCGAAAAGTGGTTTCCTGCACCAACACAAGTGCGAAAAGTGGTTTTTCAACACTAACACAAGTGCGAAAAGTGGTTTTTCAACACTATCACAAGTGCAAAAAGTGTTTTTTCCACACTAATACAAGTGCAAAAGTGGTTTCCTGCACCAACACAAGTGCGAAAAGTGGTTTTTCAACACTAACACAAGTGCGAAAAGTGGTTTTTCAACACTAACACAAGTGCGATAAGTGGTTTTTCCACACTTATACAAGTGCAAAAGTGGTTTACTGCACCAACACAAATGCGAAAAGTGGTTTTTCAACACTAACACAAGTGCGAAAAGTGGTTTTTCAACACTATCACAAGTGCAAAAAGTGTTTTTTCCACACTAATACAAGTGCAAAAGTGGTTTCCTGCACCAACACAAATGCGAAAAGTGGTTTTTCAACACTAACACAAGTGCGAAAAGTGGTTTTTCAACACTAACACAAGTGCGAAAAGTGGTTTTTCCACACTAATACAAGTGCAAAAGTGGTTTCCTGCACCAACACAAGTACGAAAAGTGGTTTTTCAACACTAACACAAGTGCGAAAAGTGGTTTTTCAACACTATCACAAGTGCAAAAAGTGATTTTTACACACTAATACAAGTGCAAAAGTGGTTTCCTGCACCAACACAAGTGCGAAAGGTGGTTTTTCAACACTAACACAAGTGCGAAAAGTGGTTTTTCAACACTAACACAAGTGCAAAAAGTGTTTTTTCCACACTAATACAAGTGCAAAAGTGGTTTCCTGCACCAACACAAGTGCGAAAAGTGGTTTTTCAACACTAACACAAGTGCGAAAAGTGGTTTTTCGACACTAACACAAGTGCGAAAAGTGGTTTTTCAACACTAACACAAGTGCGAAAAGTGGTTTTTTCCACACTAATACAAGTGCAAAAGTGGTTTCCTGCACCAACACAAGTGCGAAAAGTGGTTTTTCAACACTAACACAAGTGCGAAAAGTGGTTTTTCAACACTATCACAAGTGCAAAAAGTGTTTTTTCCACACTAATACAAGTGCAAAAGTGGTTTCCTGCACCAACACAAGTGCGAAAAGTGGTTTTTCAACACTAACACAAGTGCGAAAAGTGGTTTTTCAACACTATCACAAGTGCAAAAAGTGTTTTTTCCACACTAATACAAGTGCAAAAGTGGTTTCCTGCACCAACACAAGTGCGAAAAGTGGTTTTTTAAACACTAACACAAGTGCGAAAAGTGGTTTTTCAACACTAACACAAATGCGAAAAGTGGTTTTTCAACACTATCACAAGTGCAAAAAGTGTTTTTTCCACACTAATACAAGTGCAAAATTGGTTTCCTGCACCAACACAAGTGCGAAAAGTGGTTTTTCAACACTAACACAAGTGCGAAAAGTGGTTTTTCAACACTAACACAAGTGCGAAAAGTGTTTTTTCAACACTAACACAAGTGTGAAAAGTGTTTTTTCCACACTAATACAAGTGCAAAAGTCACAAAATGTGAAAAATACAATGAACAAACTTCAGTCACAACATCACATATATCATTTTAGCCAAGTTTGGTCACAATCTCATCAGCGGTTTCGGAGAAAAAGTTGCAAGTGTTTACGGACTGACAGGCTGACGGACAGACAGACGTGCCATCGCATCAGCTCATGGAACTACGTTCCAGGTGAGCTAACAATTAACAGAATAAAAAAATTAGCAGAATTTTATTTTTTTAAGCAGATTTAAAAAATTCGCAGAATTAAAAAACAACTAGATTAAAGAAAATTAGCAGAATTTTAAAAAATGCGGTTTTACATCTGAAAGTAGTTCCATTTTGGCTGCACAGAGGACGAAATGCAGATTTATGATCTAAATTAAAATCCTTGCACATGCAAACTATTCCCGTTACCACAATGTCTAACAAATCATAGGGGGGTTTATCTGTTTGTTTTTTTTCACGGTTACTTGTCAGGGACGATTTATAAATCTTTCTCATCCTTCTCTTCTGAAATCAAAAATGCAACCACAGGGACCAGGGCCCGTATTCATAAAGGTACTTAAGTCTGGGTATAACACTTAAGTACCTCCTAAATTAGGTTTTACGAACAAGTGGTATTCAATATGCTACTTACCTAATGTATTACACTCAACTTCATGCTTATATTTGAGACACCTCCAGGGGTGTCTTACGTGAATGTAAGTTGGCCACACACTGTATATTCTGTCCACTTTTGACCAGACAGCAAAGAGGAATGGCTGCATTGCTTCTGATAGCACAAGAAGGGCTGGTTCGACGGCGTGCAATTCGTCGAGAACGAGTATTTCGTGACCGACTTCATCCGCTAGATGAGTACAATGATGTCGAACTATACCAACGATACCGCCTTGACCGGCAAACGATTTTGGATGTTATTGATGTTATTGGTGATAATCTTGATCCATTGACATTGCGAAACCACACATTGCCAAGGGAACTTAAGGTTTTGGCAGCTATACGTTTCTATGCGACTGGAGCCTTTCAGCTGACAGCAGGAGATACAGTGCATGTATCACAACCAAAGATGAGTCGAGTTGTCTCTCAGGTCACCCATGCATTGCTTCTTTTACTGCAGGCTGTCATGAAATTTCCAAAGGATCGAGACATTCCCACCATAGTTGAAGTTTCATGAAATTGCAAATTTTCCCGGTGTTCTTGGCATAGTTGACGGGACACACACTTGGATTTTAGGTCCCACCCAGCACGAGTGGCGATATGTTAACCGGAAAAACTATTATTCAATAAACACTCAAGTCGTGATGAATGCTAGATATCGATTCATCAATGTCGTTGCCAAGTGGCCGGGAAGTGCCCACGACTCAGTTATTCTGAGGGAAAGTGGACTTTCCACAATATTCGAGGAATGGAATGGTGATGAAGTGCTATTAGGTGACAGTGGGTACCCCGTTTGACCATGGTTATTGACGCCATTTCTCAACCCAAATACGCCGCAGCAACGTAGATACAATAGAGCTCACAAGAAAACAAGTTGTTTGGTGGAAAGAGGAATGGGACAGTGGAAAAGACGCTTTCATTGTCTTCACGGGATGTTGAGATACTCGCCACAAAAAACTTGTGAAATCATTGCAGTGTGTGCACTTCTTTTACAATATTGCAATTGACAGAGCTTTGCCTGATTTTGATGAAGAGCCAATCGCACTGCGGCCGCAACCCGAAGATGACCCAGAAAATGTAATTGTTTTACCAGACAGGAACAATGGGGCTGCAAAAAGAGATCAAATTGTCAATGCTCACTTCTGATAGATGTAAGTGAAATGAAAAGCACAAAACAAATTTAATAATGCTCATTCATGCATGTATTTCACATGTTCACCTTAGTCGTTACAGTATTAAATCAAAGATGAGTGTAGACATGCGGAACCAGTACATCATTACTTTCATAGGTCGCCGGCATGAAATTTCCCGGATAAGCTAATTTTTGCTTCTTCAATTGCAATACCTCTATTTCTAACGATAGCTTGTTTTTTTTCCAATCGCAGTTTTTCAATTTCTAATGTTGCCCGAGTCTTCTCAAGAGACAAAACATCTTTGTGCATCTCTGTGATATCTCCGGCTTCATCAGCTTTGCGCTTCGTTTTCTTTTCAGTTTCCTCGGCCAAAGGCGGGCATGGATTCGGCAATGTTGCAGGCAGTTGGCGGCTTCTTGTTGCTGTGAGACGTGTCATGGAGGCGTCGCTGTTTGTTGATGGACTGTAAAACAAATACCTTGTGTCAACTCGACCATCATTATAGGACATTCCATGGTATATCATATTGCCTACATCATTCTACCACTGTACATATCACCAAATAGGACAGCTACCTTGTATAAGTGCACCTTATATAAGGATATTGTAATTTCTGATAAGAGGACAACCGGCAAGTGGCAGCAGCACAATCTGAAGTGAGTAAGGAAGGGGTGGGGCTGATTTGTAGACTCACTGGTACTTTTGAATGGTACTGGGAACAGCCGATGTCGATTTCGACGGAGCATCCCATGTCAAAGGAGCATCCGGTGACGAAGGAGAATTCGGTGTCAAGGGAGCATCCGGTGACTTGGCGTTGTTGTGGATTTTTTTAATTAATTTAGCCTTCAATGATTTGACAAGACTCATTAATAAAGGTCCAAACTCGTTCAGAAGACAACAAGCTGAGCAATGACACATGGGAGTACTTGATTCACTGGTACCAAAGGTATTTACAGAATACACTTCACTTTCAAGTTACACGAATACAATGAAATCACCACGCTACATTCTACACACATTCAGACAAGAAATGAACCAAGTTCTCCACGAGGTTGCTGCGGCATGGCTATTTTATGGTCAGAGATCAAAGAAGGTAGGTCAAACAAGGTTTGAAGAGATAACAGCTTTTTCCTTTCTTCATCTCCAACTCTCCCAGCCACAAAATGTCAAGTCATGAAGAAACACAGAGATTTCTAACATCTTAACAAAATAAACAAAGACTACTGCTTTTTCCAGATATCGGTTCTGTTTCTCAATCTCCCTGTTGGAGAAAAACAGGGTTGCAAAAGTTCAACACACATCATTGTTACAAGTTCTATATATTGAATCTTTTTTTGAATATATATATATACATAGGTATCGTATGAAAAGTCGTATCATGTATAAATATACTATTTATACAATATCAGGCTAACAAGGGACTTTAACACTGATTAATATATGTATACATTAAGTTTACGTGTTTGCAATGGCAAGGTCGAGGCTCAGGGAAATCCACTTGATTTACACAAATTACGTACGCAAATTAATTTTCTTCTTCTACAGTCCCCCGTCTGGTCATATAATGACCACAAATATAGAAGTCAAATTAATTGTTTGAGTCACAGGTTGACTCCATTTTTTTTTTTTTTTGAGGAACAATCGTTCAGTTTTTTTAACCCACTTCCACAAATAATTTACCTCTACCTATGGCATGCATAAACCATCCTGATGGAAAAGTTTGTTTGTTATTGTTTGTCTTGCATGTTGAATCCCTTCGTCGTTGACAATTCAGTCTGTTGCTGAGCTCTTTCATTCAAGTGATCCACTTCCTTTAACATTTGGCAATTGTTCATGTGTGATTCTCTGCAGCAGGATGAACGCTGGAACTCTGTACTCCTTTCATCTTCTCTGTGCTTGCAATGCACAATCTGCCATGTTTCAGCAGCACACAAGCCATTGCACGTTGAATCACTAATATGGTTTGTAGATGGGCAAGATCACAAACGACCCTGCACAGCAAGCAGTATCATTGCCATTCTTACAACAAGCATTGGCAGATCTACCAAGGCTGTCGTCCAGTTTCATCTGACCTGCCCTCTCAAGCAGAGAGTGTGAGAAACTGCACAGATCCCGCTCAATCAGCAGAATTGTGTGAGGTGAGGACCAAAGCTGGAGGTGCATCGATGAAGGCTCCAGGATCATGATGTCCAATTGATCCATGATGCACACCAGCAGAGCCATGAAGGCCCAGTGTCCAGCAGTCCCATCCAGGACTCACCCTCCTTTGGCAATCAGCAGAGTCGTGATGTCATGTTGTAACATCAGGCAGGAGCTTTAGTTTGACATTCCAATGGAAGAAAACTTTGGCAGTTGATGTGAGCTCCAAAAACAGATGTGTTCTGAAGCAGGTGGTCGCTTTCAGCCCACATATGACAATGTGGTTCAGGCAAATGGTCGTCATGAAACTCCTGCGAGGGTAGGTGAACCACAATTTTCAATTTTCCAAAGGAAGGTGTCTTTCCATGTTTCGGAGGTGTATGCCATTTTAATTTCATCTTGAGCCAGCCAAATTCACTGATCATAATCTCCAGCAACTCTTTCAAAAGCCTCTTTTTTGATTAGCCTGTTTCCGACACACTGGATCAAGCAGAAGCATTTTAAAACATGGAATTAACACATTATAACTGACAATGTGATCAATATCCCGATTATGTCCTACCTTATAACAATTTACATTGGTTCACAGGTTCTCCTAGAACATTTGAAAGATTATATTTCATGTGTAACACCTATAGAGATTAAATGTAAACGGTCAATAAAATTAAACCTATAGAGTTATTGGTACTTTCAACAAAGTCAATGTTTAAACATTTTAAAAAACATGTTGTAAAGCGAGGATTAATCAACACAAACTTTTGAACAAAATAACATAAGCTTTGAAAAAAAAAACATGTCAACATATAAATGATAATAATTGGTACACCATACAGAAGGAGATGGTACAGTATGAATTATTTATTATTATGCAAACGTTTGCCAAATTTCTTTGCAGAGAATTGATTTATAATTGGCTTAAAGTCAATGGTCTTCAGGATGTCATTTTTCATGCACATGAGTGAAAGCCAGTTCAAGCGCTGCTGCCGCATTGTGCTGCGAAGCTGATTCTTTGTAAGCTTCATTCTTGAAAATGAACGTTCCCCTGTACAGTTGGTCACCATTGTAATGAAATTGTGCCTAAGTTGAACCCAGGTGTTATGCAGTCTCTGTCCGCTGCATGGCAGTTATAAGAACTCGGACAGACAGTGCTATGACTCATTCCTGTGACATTTATTCTGTGTAATGTTGTGCATAATTAGATGGTGCGTATTGCTCTTTGTTCCAGGCTTGCTTGTACTAGTTGCAAATCCTTTACTGATTCCGATGAATGCTGAATATTGATATGTTGCTTGATGATTGTCTTACAGGTATTGCTAGAGATCGATTCAGAATTAAACTCACAATCTGGGACAATGTTGTAACTCTGGTTTTTACAACAATTAATTCTGAATCCCTCTCTTGTCTTGAACGGGATCACCATGACTCACAAGTTGATACAAGTTCCAATCTTTGGAGCTGACCCTCAGGTGCCGGACGCGTCTGCTCAGCTCCTGCATTGGCTGAGTCTGCTGATGAGCTATCTGGAAGCGCAGGAAGGGCTCACAGGGGAAACCAAGCTCACGGTGCTGAATTTCCATGTGAATCATACAGTATTCACGTACATATCCCAGTGCGGTACGTACGACGCCGCCGTGGAAGAATTGAGACGAATCTACATCAAGACTCGGAGCGTGGTCTATACTCGATATCTGCTCGTGTCTCAGCGACAAGACCCATCAGAGACCATCGATCATTTTGTTCAAGAACTTCGACGATTAGTGAAGGACTGTACTACTGAAACACGAACACATGAACAAGTATGTGATGATTTAATGAGAGATTCTTTTGTTTCTGGACTTTATTCCCCTATCATTAGACAGAGATTACTTGAAGAAACAGATTTGACGCTGGAAAAAGCTCCTAAATTATCGCTCGTGTACCAACAAGCTCAGACTCAAGCCGAAGCATACGATCGACCGTACGTCACTGCGGGATTAACCGGCACGACACGACCGGAGATAGCTACCACGGAGCAAATGGATGCTGCCTCTTCGCTGGAATCGGGGCCAGCGGATACTCTTGAGGATCTCGCCCCGAGTGTGACAGCCGCCGCCGCTGCCGCTTCCTCAGCCGGATGTAACACCAAGTGTTTTTTCTGTGGGAACCGGAATCATTTAAGGGCAGTTTGTCTGGCAAAAGAAGCGACGTGTCATTCATGTTCTCGAAAAGGACATTTTGCAAAGGTTTGTCGCTCGTCACAGGGCCGGCGAACTCGCTCGACTTTGAATGTGATTCTCTCTCCGCCCGAGAGACAATCGGCACCCCGCGTGACCTTGATTGGGATCCCATCCCCGCGCGGGCCCAGCGCTGCTTGCACGACCTTGAAGAGGATCAACACGCCGACGAGACAATCGGCGCCTCACTCGGCTCGAACGCCCTTGACGGGGACCATATCCCCACGCAAGACTCTCTCGGCTCGAACACCCTTGATGGGAATTCTTTCATCGCCCGGGCCACGTTCGGTTTTGGCTTCGCGATCGACGCTGGCTGGGGTCAGGTCCACACGCATGGTTCGAGCGCCACCTCTGGACGACTGATGACTACAGGGCCGCCTGGACTCTCCAGCGCTGTTATCCCACTTATGATTGAAGGGCAGAACACAAATGCCTTAATCGACACGGGATCTACTGATAGTTATGTCGATTTATGACTCGTTCAGAAGCATGGCTGGCCGATTCTCTGGACAACATGCAGGATTTTCATGGCTTCCCAAGGGCTTTGGCTCCACACTCTAGGGGAATGCCGATTGAAGCTAGTGATTAATGGCCAAATATTTCCGGATGTGCACTTAATGGTCTTACCAGCATTATGCGCAGAAGTGTTGCGGGGACATGATTTTCTCCGTCAGCATGGGCGTTTGGAAATGGATTTGGTGGTGCTGATACTCTTGATGTGTGTGCTCTTGCAGGGATGGAAATTGAACCACTGTCGCTGTTTCCCAATATGACTACTGACCGTACACCGGTTGCTGTTAAATCACGACGCTATTCGTGGGCTGACATGCAATTCATTGCTGAGGAGACTGCGCGGCTATTAAAGGAGGGCATAATCAAACCTAGTCGATCGCCTTGGAGGGCTCAAGTTTTGGTGGTGCAGACCGACACGCACCACAATCGCCTGGTAATGGACTATTCGCAGACGATTAATCTGTTTACACAATTGGATGCCTACCCGCTCCCAGGAATGGATTCTCTGGTTCATCAGGTGGCACAGTACTCGGTATACAGTACTTTAGATCTCCGTAGCACGTATCATCAGATTCCAATCTCGGAGGCTGATCGCATCTACACCGGGTTTGAATCCGGACAGAGGTTGTACCAGTTCACCCGTCTGGCTTTTGGGGTCACCAATGGGGTGTCCTGCTTCCAAAGGGCTATGGACGACATCATTGCTAAGGAAGGCTTAACCGATGTCTTTGTTTATCTGGATAATCTCACGGTTTGTGGGTACGATCAAGCTCATCATGATGCTACCTGAAGCGCTTCCTCGAGGTTCCGCACAAGTACCGTCTGACTATGAACGAGGCTAAATGTCGCTATTCCGCTCAAACGATAGATCTCCTGGGGTACACCGTGACCCATGGCACTATCACTCCAGACAAGGAGCGACTACGAGCTTTGCTCGACATGGCCCCACCACTCGATCGAGCTTCTTTGAAGCGTGCTCTCGGGCTTTTTACTCATTACTCGAAGTGGGTTCAAAATTTTTCTGAGAAGCTTCGTCCCCTTGTGGATTGCAAAAACTTCCCCATGGTTCATGCTGCTAAGGCCGCTTTCCATGGCCTGAAGTCTGACATAGCTGGCGCCGCTGTGTCGTCTATTGATGAAAACAAGTCCTTTGTTTTGGAAAGTGATGCATCGGATCACGCGATAGCTGCTACACTCTCTCAAGGGGGTGACCTATGGCCTTCTTTTCAAGGACCCTCTCCCCCGCAGAATGAAGACATCCATCTGTTGAAAAGGAGGCGTACGCCATCATTGAGTCTATCAGGCGCTGGCGGCCATATTTGCTTGGCCGATGTTTTGAGATCATTACGGATCAACAAAGTGTTGCCTTTATGTATGACACGCGTCATGCTCAGCTCATTAAGAATGAGAAAATCACTCGCTGGAGGATTGAGTTAGCTGATTTTTGTTACACCATCAGGTATCATCCGGGGCGGGATAACCTCGTAGCAGATGCATTATCACGGCCTGCAGTGTGTGCGAGTCTCACCTCCTTTGAGGACCTGCGCGTTCTTCACGACACATTGTGCCATCCCGGCGTGACGCATTTAGCCAATTATGTGCGCAATCGCAATTTGCCCTACTCCATTGAGGATATTTGTCGGCTATGTCACACATGTTCCGTTTGTGCTGAACTCAAACCTCGTTTCTACAACCCCCGGATGTGTACGCTCGTCCAGGCTACCCAGCTGTGGGAGCGCTTGGCCATGGACTTCAAAGGGCCCCTGCCGCCTTTGTGTCTACCGTCTTGTCCGGGAATACCGGCTTCGGCTTCAGGTAGTTCTCGTTATCTACTCACGGTGGTTGATGAGTTCTCCAGATTTCCCTTTGCTTTCCCGTGCGGGGATATGTCCGCTGCCACGATTATCTGGTGTCTGTGGGAATTGTTTTCTATGTTTGGGAATCCGGCCTATGTGCACACTGATCGTGGAGCGGTGTTCCTATCCCAGGATGTGAGAGCATTCTTGCTCCAGCATAATATCGCTTCTAGCTATACTACTCTGTATAGGCCACAGGCGAATGGACAGGTGGAACGATTTAATGGCATTATATGGAAAGCCATTACTCTGGGCCTTAAGTCCCAAGGTCTCGGACTCGACCGATGGACCTGGATGGTACCCGGGGCACTCGGCTCGATCAGGCCTTTATTGTGCACTGCTACTAATCATACTCCCCATGACCGTATGTTTCATTTTTCGTGACGTTCTGGCGGTTCCCGTCCTTAGACGGGCTGGCTTGCTG
Organism: Myxine glutinosa; assembly: GCF_964187855.1. Lineage (NCBI taxonomy): Eukaryota > Metazoa > Chordata > Myxini > Myxiniformes > Myxinidae > Myxine > Myxine glutinosa. Next base: position 70,074,744 of record NC_136267.1, read on the forward strand.
AGCCCGGACCGGCTTTCCTCAAACATGCAGTTCGCTCGATTAAATACGACCCGCTCGTTGACAAGGTTCGTATCCTCCAAGCCAACCCCAAGCACGCTCGAGTGCTGATGCCAAATGGACATGAGACTACAGTCTCGGTGCGCCATCTTGCCCCATGCAGGGATACTGTTGGGCCGGACTTCGGCATGGTTAATCCGACAATGGAGAATCTACCGTCTACACCACCACCACACGCGCCCGATCCGGATGGCTTTGTGGAGCCACCGCCGTCACCCGAGTTAGGTGGATATTCCGATGCGGGGAATTCGGTCTCGTGGTTGGGGATCCTGATGTCTATCGGACGCGTGCCGGAAGAGAAACTCGCCGCCCCTATCGCTATGCCTGGACTGACTGAAACGGACTGCTGCTAACTGATGTTTCTATGCTGCTATGACTTGCTAGCTTGATTTCCCCCACTAGGGGTAGTGTAGTTTTAACGCCGGGGAGAATGTAATGAAATTGTGCCTAAGTTGAACCCGGGTTTTATGCGGTCTCTGTCCGCTGCATGGCAGTTATAAGAACTCGGACAGACAGTGCTACAACTCATTCCTGTGACATTTATTCTGTGTAGTGTTGTGCATACTTAGATGGTCCGGATTGCTCTTTGTTTCAGGCTTGCTTGTACTAGTTGAAAATCCTTTACTGATTCCTATGAATGCTGAATATTGATATGTTGCTTGATGATTGTCTTACAGGTATTGCTAGAGATCGATTCAAAGTTAAACTCACAATCTGGGACAATGTTGTAACTCTGGTATTTAAAAAACAACCATCATGCACATGAACACTCTGAGTGCAATTTCAACATTGGGAAACACAGATTTCAAGTTGTCCGAAATTATTTTTCTGTGCAACACAGGAAGAGTCTCACAATTTTCATCAAGAACCATATAGTGCTTGAGTTGCTGACATTCATTTAGAAGGTCACCATAATGAAGGTCTTTGTGATACACATTAGCAAAGTGTTCACACTTTTTGTTTAACTCATCAGAACCAATCGTTTTCAATGGACTGAAGAAGGAAAACAGATTTCCAATCCATGAATAAGCATCTGCACGTTTTATCAGGTCAGAGTTCAGAGAGTCCAGAACAGGAGGGAATGTTTCCACCCTGAACTTTTCACTTTTGTTTAGAAGTATCTCTTCTTCTGATCCGTCATATGTAGTAAGATGGACACTTCGCTTTCGCGCCCATTTCTTCACATCGCTGTAATCCGAATCTGGACACCTACTCCTGGCCTTCAGTTCATATTCACTAAATTTGTCTCTAATTTCCTGAAGATACGTTTTCAGAGACTCAAGAAGATTCATGGCAACAAGTAAGTCCACATCTTTTGACTGCAGGACCTTACTTGTTTTGCTCACTCTTTCGAGAATATCGTTCCAAAGAATTGTCAGAAAAATAGTTTCCAGGTTCTCTATTTTCTTGCTCAATCCTTCTGCCTCTCGCCTTGTGTTCACTTCCTGGTCAGTGTCAGGTCAGTGTCAGGATACCAAATCCAGTGCATGTTTAATTTTCTCAAAACCTCTATGCAGAGCATGGACAGCATCAAAATGTGACGACCATCTCATGTCAGACAGACAGACGCTTGACCACAATATGATATTTTCCTAAAGATGATGCCAAAACATTCCTTCGATGTGCAGAAGCTGAGAAAAAGGAATACAGACGCTGAACAAAGTCAAATAATTTTACAAGCTGTAGACAACACTCTGCCGCTTTCACTTCCACTAAGTTCAGGCTGTGTCCAGCACAGGGGACATAGATGGCGAACTCATTCAGTTGATGGATCCGTGCCTGCAATCCAGTATAGCATCCAGACATATTTGAGGCATTGTCATACGATTGACCACGGCAGTTTGATAGCGGAATTTTGTTCCCATTCAGGAAATCCACAACAGTCTCTGCTAGATTCTTTGCTCCATGAGAAAAGATGGGGATGAACTTGATGAAACGCTCCACAGGCTCACATCCTTGAATGTACCGGACGGTAAATGTCAGTTGATCAATGTGTGAGATATCTGGAGTGGAATCCACACCTATTGAATAATACTTTGACTCTTTTATTTCTTCCAGAATAGCACAAAGAACATGTTGACCCATTAATTCAATAAATTCCTCACAAATGTTTGCTGATAGATACGATGGGTTCCCCTTTCCAGCATTTCCATGCAGTTTGAGATGCTCTTCCACAAAAGGGTCAAAATCACTCAACAGCTCTAGAATACCTAAAAAGTTTCCATTTTTTGCCGACCCAATAGTTTGTAGTTTGATTCTCTCCAAGAAATGACAAACCTCTGGAGGCAAGAAAGTAAATGACAGAAACCACACATATCAACACTTTATGCCAGTATGCCAGTACTAAAGGGGGTTATGCCAGTACTCCTGCCCTGAGTGCTGATGTTCGATTAATAAAGAATCTACACATCCAGTTTCTTTATGCCGAATCAAATATGCCATCATGCACTTGCGATGTTCTTTTCCATTTTCATGTTCTACAATAAGATTGCTGTGTTTCCAGTCATTGAATCCTGATGTAGCAAAGGGTGATTCGTTCTTGGACAATAGGCGACATCCAAAGCAGTACAAAGAACCTTGGGATGGTAAATAGAGTAGCCATTCGCGTTTTTCACACTCACCATTCCGCAGTTCACGTGTGAACACATTCTTTGACAAATACCTTGTCTGAGTTCTCCCTCCTCTGGCTCCGTCGTACACTCGGCGTGAGTTTGAAAGGTTGCAATCATGATTCTGACATGATTTCGGCCCACTACGAATCCAGTAATACACTGTATTGGTATTCTTAATGTTCCATAGCCGGGGATCTGTCACATCTGTGACGTGAATCGCACACTCCTTTGACGTTACAGATTTGTGTATTTCCTCTTGTGGAATGTCTCCAGCAGCAGGAACAGGTAATGGTATGTCTGGAACCGGATGATTGGATGCAAGAGTGGATGTAGATGGCGATGCTGTATTTGGAGGAGCAGTACTAGTAGCAGGATTGAACCACGATGTTAACTTTGGAAGTTTGCTCATTTTCCCCTTCTCCTCTGCAGCTCTTTTCCTTTTCTGTGCTCCACTCATTAAAGTACGCCTCATTTCTGCTCAAAGGGTTATCCACCTCGAAAAAATATGTTTTTTTATTATTATTTATAGTATACTAGCCAAAAGCACCCGGTGTTGCCCGGGTTCTTTTTGAATGAATTTATTACTATAATTCAGCTTTTACCCGCAGCTGTGGAAGATTGACTGCTATAATTCAGCTCAGCCTTTAATTGTAAAATGGGACCATCCCGCCCGAGGCGGCCTCGACCGGCAACGCCACCTAGCCTGTAACCTTCCCGGGGCCCGTCCCGACATTTTTAGTTCTTTTTGAATGAATTTACTTCTATAATTCAGCTTTTACTCGCGGCCGTAGAAGATTGACTACGATAATTCAGCTCAGCTTTTAATTGCGAAATGGGCCCAGCCCGGCCGAAGCGGCATCGACCGGCCTTGCCACCTAGACTATAACCTTCCCGGGGCCCGCCCAACATTTTTAGTTCTTTTTGAATGGATTTACTACTATAATTCAGCTTTTACTCACGGCCGAAGAAGATTTACTAATATAATTTAGCTCAGCTATTAATTGCGAAATGGGTCCAGCCCGGCCGAGGTGGGCCTCGACCGGTCTCGCCACCTAGCCAATAACCTTCCCGGGGCCTGTCCCGACAGATTTTGTATTCGAAGTTTCTTCCCATCTTTCACTGTTTAGGAGATTAGCGTGCACAGACAAACAAACAAACACACCAACAAACAAAAACTTTCTTTTATATATATATAGATTACAAATATTTATATTAACAGACAGATTGATAAACAAAAAGAGAAACGAAAAGGAAAGAATATATATTTGTGCTCTCTCAGGTCTGGCCTCTGGTGAACGACACGATTAGGATACACTCAATTCTTCGTGCCCAGTGGACACTTTGACAATCATTTCGGCAAATATTGGTTGTTAATGCATTATAATTGACAACGAATTTAAACTGTACATACCTTATTACATAAGAATGGAAGATGCTCACTATTCACAATTCACAAAAGTGACAAGGCAAATAGTTGGCGCTGTGAAATGCTGATGGCGCTTGTGAGAATAAATTTGAGAGAAGGGTCTTCATGGTGTTTTGGGTCTTCAGGGCCATTTGGGTCTTCAGAGTGTTTTGGATCCTCTGCGCCTTTAAGGGTATTTTGGGTCTTTGGGGTGTTTTGGGTCTTTTGGGTCTACGGTGTCTTCAGGAGCTTTTGGGTCTTAAGAGTCTTCTGTTTCCTCTGGGTCTTTGAGAGTCTTTGGGGTATTTTGGTTCTTCAGGGTATTTAAGGTATTTTGGGGTCTAAAGGGTCTTTGAGGGTCTTTGAGGTCTTCAGGGTGTTTTGGGTCTTTGGGGTCTTTTGGGTCTTCAGGGACATTTGGGTCTTCGGGGTATTTTTGAGCCTCAGTGCCTTCAAGGGTATTTTGGGTCTTCGGGGTCTTTAAGGGCCGTTGTAGTCTTCAGGGTGTTTTGGGTCTTCGGGGTATTTTGGGTCTTCCAAGTGTTTTGGGTCTTCGGGGTGTTTTGGGTGTTCGGGGTCTTTAAAGGTCTTTGTAGTCTTCAGGGTCTTCGGGGTGTTTTGGGACTTCAGGGTCGTTTGGGTATTTTAGGTCTTTGGGGCTATTTGGGTTTTGAGGGTCTTTTTTTAGAGTCGAGGCCTTCAAGAGTATTTTGGGTCTTTGGGGTGTTTTGGTCTTCGGGGTCTTTCCCTCCTCTCCCCATCTTGTCTACCGCTCCCCTTATTATATGTTTTGTATGTCTGTTTGATTTCTTGTGTGATAAATGTTAGCTCTTTCACGAGCCTCGATCCTGTATTTTTTAAATAAAAAAAACCCGATAAAAACCGATGTCGGCGTCAAACCCACATACCCCGGGGGATAAATGGGTTAAAAACCCAAGTCGAACTCGGTGGAGATGTGGTCGAGCGGTCCAAGATGGGCTGTGAATTTGGTTCTGTTGGGTTCGGCTTGATCCCCACCCCCGCGGATAATTCAGTTCACCGCAGAAAATGAGCTCAGACCCCCAACCACGTCAGGTTTCCACCTTTTTTCACTGTAAAATTCATCACTTAATCAATCACCTTAATCACTGAAAACCTAATTAATGCATTTTAAATCATCCACTCAGGCATTAGTTGTTTTGACGTCAAATGCTCAGGCATTCAACTTATCTTAAATGTTTTTTTTGAAGGATATTTAAATAATCTTGTTAACCCTGAAGGAATTATCCTTTCGGTTAAATAAAATCGATGGAGCATCCGGGAAAGTAAAAATAAAACAAAATATCAGCTTCCTTTCGAGGAACTTTAGCGCAAGAAGCCTGAGGCTGAGGGACAACGGTTACTGAGCTACTGGTCATATAAAATGGGTTGAAGCTCATATAAATGTACAATTGCAGAATAGAGTATCTGAATGGTTTACTTCTTATCATGATTCGTATACACTGAATTGGAAAAGATGTCGAAGATGTTGTTACGTTTGTGGGGAATGTCGGTCATTTGGGAGGTGTGTTGCATAGGGGTGTCAGTTCGTTTGTGGTTCCCCAAATAAGACCTTTTCGTGTTTATTTTTCCTTTTCCTTAAAGTTTACCTAATACTGACTCCCTTTACGCCACCTGATTTTGACTGTTTGTGGTGTTGCAAAAAAACAGCTTTGCGAAGGATTCAACCCTTTTCCTGACAAGCAAAAAAAAGGGCAGGAAATGGGAGACGAAGAAGAAACGCGGTCGACGTGGAGGGCTTTGCTGATTTACCGTTTCCTGGACTTTGTGAAGCAGATTTACAAGGATCTAGCAAAAGTAGTGTGCCTGAAGAAGTCGAATTATTAAGCATTATTAAGTTGGTGAACGTGGATGACATTTTTTTCTCTCCAATAAAATGAACCTTCACGTCGTATTATGCACGTGATGTCGATAAACACGTCAGATGATTTTGTTAGTCGGCGTGACGTCACAGCTACGCACCGCAGCGCCGCCATCTTGGGTAATAATGCAAGATGCTGGTTAATAACAGTTGACCGGGGCAGCTCTAGGTGGGCAGAAATTTGACGAACTGACTTGATGGAAAGGTGCCATCCTTTGACGGTGCCACATTGAAAGTCACTGAGCGGGGGGTTCAGGCTGTAGGCTAGCCCAATAGGAGTGGTCAATGTTTCCCCATTATTGTTATGTTTCAAAAATATAGTAAACATATGAATTGCATGTGCATGGACTTACACTGATTGTCCTTTCTACAGGGGAAAAGGTGAACAATCCAACCCATCCCGACTTTGTCCCGTCACTGTTTCTGCAGCCAGCTGACACAAGTGGACATGCTGACGAATCTGCCGAGAAGATGCAACGCTACGAGAGAGCATCCAGGTGGTCAAGTGCTAGTGGTGAGTGTTCTTTGTCACAATTTTAAGGAATGAAGATACGGCACTATGGCTCAGATTAGGCAGTAGCTCAGATTAGCTACAATAATTATGGTAAATTAAAGTAACCCGAAAAAATAATTCTTAGATGCCATTTCCTGACACGTCGAAGCAGACTCTGGGATACAATTGGGCTTGTTTACATGTAGGCATATTAGTAGTGCTTGGAATCTCACTAAACAAATGTCTGTGATTGACCTTAGCAATGTGGGTATTGGTGGATTATAGTCAGATTATAACAAGGAAATATTGTTTGGGTTTGAGGCCAATACGCAGTTATGTTGTCCCGAGGGCTGAATATTGGCCGAGGCCGGCGGCCGAGGTCAATATTCCGCCCTCTGGACAACATAACGTGCATTGGCCAAAAACTCAAACAATATTTCCATCAGTATTATGATGGATGAAGGCAATGCTAATGGCTCCAATAATCGCAGACAAACCCAAACTGCGCGACTCCCTATAGTAGGCCGACATGTACAGTCACGTGAAAAAGTAAGTACACCCCATGTAAAGTTTTGACTTTTTCAACATATTTCAACATACAGCGATTTGATCTTCATTTCAACAATATTGATAGATAAAGGTGATATAATATAACAAATATCATGAAACATTCACATTTTGTAGTCCATTGTATAATTTAAATAAATGTAAATGCAAATTTCGCATGTGAAAAAGTAAGTGCACCCCTACATTTATCACTACTTCAAATACCTAAAATTAGAATCAGGTGCACCAGCTCAGGTACAAATGATGAGAACATCGTCAGAGAGGATCTTGGAGGAATCTGTCTTATTTAAACCTCAGATATTTAGTTTGGTTTGCTCTTTCTTGTTGAAGTGTGCGGCATCACCATGCCGAGATCAAAAGATCTCTTTGAGGCCTTCAGAAAGAAGGTTATAGATGCCTACGAGTCTGGGAATGGATTTAAAAAGATCTCCAAACAATTTGAAATCAATCATTCGACTGTCCGGAAGATCATCTACAAGTGGAGAAGATTCCAAACAACTGCCAACTTGTTCAGGCCAGGCCGCCCCAGCTAATTCAGCCCAAGAGCAGACCGCAAGATGCTGAAAGAAGTCTCTAAGAACCCCAGAATGTCATCACGGGACCTACAAGTAGCTCTTGCCACTGTTGATGTCAAAGTGCACGAATCTACCATTAGAAAGAGGCTGCACAAATTTGATCTACATGGGAGGAGTGCCAGGAGGAAACCTTTGCTGTCCAGAAAGAACATCAGGGCAAGACTAAAGTTTGCCAATGAACACCGAGGCAAAGACCAGCACTTCTGGAACAATGTGCTCTGGACAGATGAGTCAAAGGTAGAGCTATTTGGCCACAGTACCAGAAGACATGTTTGGCGAAAACCAAAGACAGCATTTGACCACAAGAACCTGATACCAACTGTAAAGCATGGTGGTGGAAATATTATGGTTTGGGGCAGCTTTGCTGCATCAGGGCCTGGGCAGCTCACCATCGTAGAATCCACTATGAATTCTTCATTGTACCAGAGGGTGCTTGAGGATAATGTGAGGCCATCTGTCGGAAAGTTGAAGCTCAACCGAAGGTGGACCTTGCAACATGACAATGACCCGAAACATACCAGTAAATCCACCAAGGAATGGCTGAAAAGAAAGAAATGGAGGGTTCTGGAATGGCCAAGTCAAAGTCCGGATCTAAATCCCATCGAGATGTTGTGGGGGGATTTGAAACGAGCTGTGCATGCAAGAAACCCCTCAAACATCGCACAGCTGAAAGAATTCTGCATGGAGGAGTGGGCAAAAATTTCTCCCAGTCGATGTCAGAGACTGGTAGACAGTTATAATAAACGCCTACTTGAGGTTGTTTCTGCCAAAGGGGGCAATACCACCTATTAGATCCAAGGGTGTACTTACTTTTTCCACATGCGAAATTTGCATTTATGTTTATTTAAATGATACAATGGACTATAAAATGGAAATGTTTCATGATATTTGTCATATTATTTGTCATATTTGGATGGCAACATAGAGAGTAACCCAGTTTTAGGACCGGCAGAGAAGATAACTGAGAAGGAAGTTGAGGAAGCGATAAAAGCAATGAAGAGTAGAAAGGCGGGAGGGCCGACGGGAGTTGTGGGAGATATGTTCAAGGCAGCAGGAAGTTGAGGTGTGAAGAGAATGACAGAGATCTGTAATCTGGCGGTGAAAGAAGGCCGCATTCCAGTGGATTGGGAACTGAGTTCCCTCGTCCCTCTATACAAGGGGAAAGGTGACCCTCTAGAGTGTGGCTCGTACTGAGCGATAACGTTATTGGAGCATGGAATGAAGGTATTGGAAAGGGTGTTGGAGAGGAGGATAAGGAAGAAAGTGAAGATTGACGAAATGCAGTTTGGATTTATGCCAGGAAGAGGAACGACAGACACGCTTTTTATTGTGAGGCAGTTGCAGGAGAAGTACATGGAGAAGAGGAAGAAGTTGTTTCTTGGGTTTGTTGATCTGGAGAAAGCATTCGATAGGGTTCCACGCAAAGTATTGACATGGGCAATGAGGAAGTCAGGAATGGAGGAATGGTTGATCAGAGTAGTGATGGCAATGTACAAAAGAGCACGCACAGCTGTAAGGACGAAGGACGGGAACAGTGGTGAGTTTGAGGTGAAGGTGGGAGTGCATCAGGGGTCGGTACTAAGTCCACTACTATTTGTAGCTGTGATGGAGGTGCTGGCTCAGAACGTAAAGGAGGGTTTACCGTGGGAGTTGTTGTATGCAGATGATCTGGTGTTGATTGCGGAAAGTATGGATGGACTGAAGGAAAAGATGTACAAGTGGAAGGAATGTATGGAGACAAAAGGTCTGAAGGTGAATATCGGAAAGACGAAGGTGATGGCAAGTGGTAAAGCATGTGGTGAGGTGCAAAGAACTGGGAAGTGGCCCTGTGCTGTGTGCAGGAAGGGTGGCGGAGTGAGCTCCATTCAATGTACAATCTGCGCTGAGTGGGTTCATCAAAAATGTAGTGGTCTGAGAGGGTCATTAACCAGTGTGGCAGCTACATTCAAATGTAAGGTGTGCACAGAGGGAGCTGCAGAAGAGTGCAGGTGGAGGAAATGTTGAGTTGGATCTTGGAGATGGCGTGAAGCTGGAAGGTGTGAAAACATTTTCCTACCTCGGAGACATGCTGAATGGAGAAGGTGGATCAGACTCGGCAACGGTTGCTAGAGTGAGATGTGCTCATGTGCATGGAAGAAATTTTGGGAACTGAGTGGCGTGCTGATGAGGAGGGGAGTGTCGTTGAAGCTGAAGGGAAAGGTGTATGCTGCATGTGTGAGAAGTGTTATGATTTATGGGAGCGAGACATGGGTAATGAACGTAGAGCAGCAACGAAGGTTGGAAAGGGTGGAAATGCGAATGGCTCGATGGATGTGCGGAGTATCGTTGAGAGAGAGGAAGACAAATGATGAATTGCGAAAAATGATGGGAATAGAGCCTGTGATTGATGCTGTGAAGAGGAACAGGTTGAGATGGTTTGGTCATGTGTTGAGCAAGGATGAAAGTGACTGGTTGAGAAGAGTGATGGAAATGAATGTAGAAGGAAGTAGAGGACGGGGAAGACCGAGAAAGACTTGGCTAAAGATGGTGGAAGAAGAAATGCGGGCAAGGGGGTTAACAAGGACAGATGCAGAAAATAGGGCAAGATGGAGAAGATTGTCATGGGGACCGCAAGGCTAACCCCCGCTCTAGCACGGAAAATGGCCTTAAAATGCATGTTGTTGTTGTATATTTGTCATATTATATCACCTTTATCTAGCAATATTGTTGAATTGAAAATCAAATAGCTATGTTGAAGTATGTTGAAAAAGTCAAAACTTTACATGGGGTGTATTACTTTTTCACGTGACTGTATATTGCTATCATAAGGGCGAGAAAAGGCAATTAACAAAGGAAGACAGACAGATCATTATAACCCTTAAAAGTGCAGGTCTTTCTTTTCGAGAAATTGCAAAGAAAGCCAAGGTGTCAGTGAGTACAGTTTCCTACACCATCAAAAGGCACTTGGAAACTGGAGGAAACTCTGACAGGAAGAGGTCTGGCAGACCAAAAGCCACAACAGAATCAGACGACAAGTTTCTGAGAGTCAACAGCTTGCGTGATAGGCGGCTCACAGGACAACAGCTTCAAGCACAGCTTAACACTGGTCGAAGTAAACAAGTCTCAGTTTCAACTGTGAAGAGAAGACTTCGAGCTGCAGGTTTGACAGGTCGAGTGGCAGTAAGAAAGCCATTGCGAAGATGGCAAAATAAGAAAAAGAGTCTTGCCTGGGGCATGAAGCACCGCCAGTGGACAACTGAAGACTGGAAGAAGGTCTTATGGACCGATGAATCAGAATTTGTAATCTTTGGTTCATCACGCAGGGTTTTTGTACGCCGTCGAGTAGGCGAAAGGATGGTTCCTCAGTGTGTGACACCAACTGTCAAACATGGAGGAGGAAGCATGATGGTCTGGGGCTCTTTTGCTGGATCCAGAGTCGGCAACTTGCACAGAGTGACTGGCACCCTGAACCAAAAGGGTTACCACAGCATTTTGCAGCGCCATGCAATACCCTCTGGTATACGCCTAGTTGGTCAGGGATTCGTCCTACAGGAAGATAATGACCCTCAGCACACCTCCAAGCTATGTCAAAACTACCTTTGAGGAAAAGAACAAGACGGTCGGCTTCAAATCATGGAATGGCCAGCACAGTCTCTAGACTTAAACCCCATCGAGCTGATTTGGGATGAACTAGACAGAAGGGTGAAAGCAAAGCAACCTACAAGTGTAACACATTTGTGGGAACTTCTGCAACAGTGTTGGGAAGAACTTCCCGAACAATATTTGACTTCCATTGTAGAAAGAATAACATGAGTGTGTTCGGCAGTTATATCTGCAAAAGGTGGCTACTTTGCTGAGTCAAAAATTTAAATTAAATTTTGTTGAACAAAATGATTCTATGATTTCTTTTTTTATCTCCAATTGTTTATTTGTTCTATGCTTAATTTCAGAGTACATTGAGACATTAAACTGCGCAAATTTCAATAAAAACTGGAAAATTGAGGTGTTCAAAAACTTTTGACCAGTAGTGTGTATATACCAGTTTGACCAGTAGGGAAAAAGTAAGTACACCCCATGTAAAGTTTTGACTTTTTCAACATATTTCAACATATAGCTATTGGATCTTCATTTCAACAATATTGATCAATAAAAGTGATATAATATAACAAATATCATGAAACATTTACATTTTGTAGTCCATTCAATAATTTAAATAAACATAAATGCAAATTTCGCATGTGGAAAAAGTAAGTACACCCTTGGCTCTAATAGGTGGTATTGCCCCCTTTGGCAGAAACAACCTCAAGTAGGCGTTTCTTATAACTGTCTACCAGTCTTTGTCATCGACTGGGAGAAATGTTTGCCCACTCCTCCATGTAGAATTCCTTCAGCGATGCGATGTTTGAGGGGTTTCTTGTATGCACAGCTCGTTTCAAGTCCTCCCACAACATCTCGATGGGATTTAGATCCGAGCTTTGACTTGGCCATTCCAGAACCCTCCATTTCTTTCTTTTCAGCCATTCCTTGGTGGATATACTGGTATGTTTAGGGTCATTGTCATGTTGCAAGGCCCACCTTTGGTTGAGCTTCAACTTTCCGACAGATGGCCTCACATTATCCTCAAGCACCCTCTGGTACAATGAAGAATTCATAGTGGATTCTATGATTGTGAGCTGCCCAAGCCCTGATGCAGCAAAGCTGCCCCAAACCATAATATTTCCACCACCATGCGTTACAGTTGGTATCAGGTTCTTGTGGTCAAATGCTGTCTTTGGTTTTCGCCAAACATGTCTTCTGGTACTGTGGCCAAATAACTCTACCTTTGACTCATCTGTCCAGAGCACTATTCCAGAAGTGCTGGTCTTTGCCTAGCTGTTCATTGGCAAACTTTAGTCTTGCCCTGGTATTCTTTCTGGACAGCAACGGTTTCCTCCTGGCACACCTCCCATGTAGATCAAATTTGTGCAGCCTCTTTCTAATAGTAGACTCGTGCACTTTGACATCAACAGCGGCAAGAGCTACCTGTAGGTCCCGTGATGACATTCTGGGGTTCTTAGAGACTTCTTTCAGCATCTTGCGGTCTTCTCTCGGGCTGAAATTGCTGGGGCGGCCTGGCCTGAACAAGTTGGCAGTTTTTTGGAATCTTCTCCACTTGTAGATGATCTTCCGGACAGTCGAATGATTGATTTCAAATTGTTTGGAGATCTTTTCAAATCCCTTCCCAGACTTGTAGGCATCTATAACCTTCTTTCTGAAGGCCTCAGAGAGCTCTTTTGATCTAGTCATGGTGACGCCACACACTTCAACAACAAAGAGCAAACCAAACTAAATGTCTGAGGTTTAAATAAGACAGGTTCCTCCAAGATCCTCTCTAACAATGTTCTCATCATTTGCACCTGAGCTGGTGCACCTGATTCAAATTTTAGGTATTTGAAGTAGTGATAAATGTAGGGGTGTACTAACTTTTTCCACATGTGAAATTTGCATTTATATTTATTTAAATTATACAATGGACTACAAAATGTAAATGTTTCATGATATTTGTTATATTATATCACCTTTATCTATCAATATTGTTGAAATGAAGATCAAATAGCTGTATGTTGAAATATGTTGAAAAAGTCAAAACTTTACATGGGGTGTACTTACTTTTTCACGTGACTGTATAATATATATATACAGTGATCCCTCGTTTATCGCGGGGGTTACGTTCCAGAACCCCCCGCGATAGACGAAAATCCGCGAAGTAGCGACCATATTATTATTTTATTATTTCTATATATTTTAAAGCTTTATGACCCTCCCCACACTCTTATTAACCTTTCCCACACTCTTATTAATCTTTCCCATACTCTTATAAACACTTTCTATACTCTTAAACACTTTTTACACTCTTAAACATACGTAATTTTAACAACATATAAAATTCTAATGGATACTCACCATTGAAGATACTGTAGCGACCCATGGATCCCCCAAGCAAGACCAGCATCAGAATCTCCTTGCTCCAGCCGGTGACGTCACCGGCGGGGATCCGCGGCGCAAGAGTGGCTGGTCACGTGACCACCAAAGCGTGCCGCGCGTGCGGGTATAATCAGCTACACCTGTTGATCACGTGACCACCGAAGCACGCCACGCTTGAGAGGCGTGGCTTTCGGTTTCGGTTTCTGGTTGTGCTTTATAATGCAGCCCGATAAACGGGCTTTTCAGTGTTCCCGAGTTGGTTTTGAGAATAAATATCTTCTCGGACGAGTTTGTGTCTTGCCCGTCATTTTGTCCATATCAAGCATGAGCCCCGGCTCTTCAATACTACAACTTGCGTGATGAAGATGATGATGAATTAGCTGTGCAGTACTGATGACGAAGAAGGTGATGACGATGATGAATGTACTGCACAGCCAGAAAGAGCATTACAGTTACCCATTACGTGGGTAACTAGCGCAAGTGGAAGCTGCCGCATCTGCGTTTTCCAAACGCACGACTCTTTGTCTCTCCTTCTGCTGTACACTATGTACAGTATTTTATTTCTTGTAATATGTTTTAATTACTGTATTTTTCTTATTTTTTAACGTTTTTTAATTTTTTAGGCTAGAAAATGCTTATTTTACCACAAAAATATTTAAAATAATAGTATATAAAAATACATTTATGCCGCAAAATCCCGCGATATAGCGAAAAATCCGCGATATAATTTTACATATACTAGCGAGAAAAACCCGCGATGCACCGAAGCCGCGAAAAGTGAACCGCGATATAGCAAGGGACGACTGTATATATATATATATATATATATATATATATATATATATATATATATATATATATATATATATATATATATATATATATATATATATATATATATATATATATATATATATATATATGTATATATATATATATATATATATATAGTATCTGTAATCTGGTTCTTCAACCTAATGAGCGAACATCATGACGTCATCGCCATGCATGTCCGCATGTCCGGTTCCCCACTGATGATATGAAGGCCGCATAGTGACTGAGATATATATATATATATATATATATATATATATATATATATATATATATATATATATATATAATTTGTTACGACCGCGGATTAGATGTTATTTTGACCGAGCGGTGGTGTAACCGCGGCCGAACAGTTATTCCCCGACTTAAACCCGATTCACCCCAAACTTTGGCCGTATCGCGCCGCAGCTACTCAATATGGAAACCTCTAAAGCGACCGAACGAGAATGAAGAAGAAGAAGAAGAAGTACGGAGGTATAACAGGATTTATTAATTATTTTCACAAGCCAAAGCAAAGAGAGCAGTCGGTTATATACAGAAAATGGAAGGAGCAGACACACAGTGAAATCATTAGCTTACCTATTCAAGCTTAATTAATAAACCCCAGGACAACATTAAAGACAGACGGACGATCACACTTACACGGGGAAATGCAGGCAGGAAGGAATGGCTTGGAGATGGGTGGCTTTTAGAGACAGGGAAGGTTCAGCGGGTGCTGGGCACGGTCGGGCCAGAAGGCACCGCCGTCAAGAAGCCGAGCTTTGGTCCCAAACTGCGCGGGCGAAGTTCTTTTCTCCGTACTGCTGCCTCGTGCACTCCTTGCGTTGCCCCGGTCCGTTTCTCCTGCAGCGCGGCACGTCTCACGGCGGCTCGGTCACACCTGCTCGTCTCCAGCGCATCTCCGAGACCCAGAACTCATCCCTCCTCTCAGCTCATCTCCTTTTGGGAGCATCCCGCAGCGGGTTATATAGGCCCCGCCCTTCACCCTTTTCGAACCTTCCCCAAACGTTCTCTCTCCGCCCCCTCAAGCCAAACCCCTCGTTCTGGGTTGGATGAGCGGGGCCGACTTACTCCTCCCCTCTATGACGAGGTGGAGACTCGCCTTTCTTCTTCGGCGTTACCTCGTGCGTAATGGAGTCAACTGCTGCAAAGTGGACGGCAGATGAAAATGCAGCAAAGTGCAAACCTGGCACTTGGAAGCTGCCATGGGGCGTCGGAGGGCCTACTCTTATTGAATTCGGTGCAATGAAGAGTCAAACTAGTGGGAAACACATCCTTAGCCTACACAGAGAATAAGGGACTAACTATTTAAAAGGATATATCGTGTCCTGTGTGTAGGTTTATGGAATTAACTAAGAGGACGAGCTGCGACCATTCTTTATATTACGAGGGTGTTACACACAACAAAACCATACTTTTCACATTCGTTACACTTTCTCAAAATTGTTACACTTCTCAAATCCGTTACACTTCTCAAATCCGTTACACTGCACCCTCCTTTCTTCAGGCCCATCCTCAGGCCTACAAAACTTTAACTTAGTGTGACACGTAGGTGTAATTCCCTCTACAATTAACCTGACCCTGAGTGTGACGATCTTAAAACACAAATAAATATGTCCCCCTGCTGCATTGCACCCTGCCTAACAGATGTGCGCCCACAGGATAACCGAATTACGGAATTGTTTTCAAGCTATACATTTATGGTGGGGAGCATTATTTACAGTGATGTTCTTTCTTATTTACAACGCACCCAGGACCTGTGTTTTTTTTTCTTTTTAGGGAAACAAAAAGAAGGAAATTCCTGTTGGGAGGGATGAGACAGCACGCATTGCATCGATGCACCAGTACCAATAACACCAAAGCACCCAAAAGCACCCAAAGAGCACCAACCAGTGCACAGTCATTACTGTTTGTAATAAACACACAAAAAACAAACTGGTGGTGGTCTTCTTCTTCTCTGCTGGGCCGATGTTCTTCCCGATGTCTTCTTGTTTCATGCAGCCTACTTGGAAATATAGAAAGCACAAACCGTGTCCATTTTTATTTAGGGCCACAGGGGCCAACTAAGGGTGGTCCACCTGTTTGGCATAGGTGCCACCTTACCGAGGTCCGCAAGCAAGATTCCCTGGCCACTATTGCCGGTCTCCAACAGAGGTGCCCTGCCCCAGAACCTGGGGTCCATCAAGTGGTACTCGGCCGCAGAACAGCGGTCCATAAAGTGGTACATCAATGCAATGCATGCTGGTTGAGAGGGTCCTGGCACACAAGACGACCTCCGCACGCTCCCCTCAACACCCAGTGGCGCACAGTCCTCAGGTGGGAGACAAAAGGGGGAAGACAAATGAGCGAGGGGTAAGGTCACAAGGGTACACATCAATAAGGCAATGCAAGGCGAAATGCGTACGGAGAGCGAAATGAGAAAGCTCGTCCCTACCGTACGTCACCTCCCCCTGTCACCTACACTACCCTTGCCCTTACCCCATATTTACAAAATCTACACATTTACAAATTCGTCACTACTGTCACGTCTTCCCCATATTTCTTCTACACCAAATTCGTCTCCACAATCCCTCTAGACAAAATTTGCCATCACCAAATTCATCATCAATCCTCATAAGGAGGAAGAGATGGAACACAAAGCACAATGTCACACCCACGTCATGATGCGTCTCACAATCCAAAACATTTGCACATTAAAATAATTAAACATGGCATGGTGTGGAGGAACTGTCACCTCAGGTGAGTGGATGTAGATGGTGCGAGGAGACTTCTTCATCCTAACTATCCTCTAAATGACATTAACACACTTTACACTACCCGGGGTCTTTCCCTGCCAATCCATTGGCCAACTTACACTATGGGTTCTAAAAACCAAATTCCCATTGACCAAACTGTGGTGCTTCTCAATTTGGGGTCTCACTCCCCCGATTCATCTCCCGGTGCCCTTGCACAATTTCTGGGCTGTGACGTGTAGCTCTCCCAGCAGGTCTACCCACCTGCACACCTCCACCACTGCAGTTGCCACCCGAGCTTACCTAGCTCCTCACCCTAACCTAACTAACTGGGGAAGGCCCCTCCTGGCTCTGTCACCCCACTCGGTGCCCTCTGGCACTGGGCTACCCGGGTCCGTCCTCCGGATCCTCGGGCCCCATCCACAACTACCGGCTCCCAGAGCCCACCTGCGGCCTCACCTGGCCGACATTCTCACAGTGGTGGAGTGCCCAAACCAACTACACACACTAACAGGCTACACGCCCAGCCATTTCCACAACACTAATGCACCCATCCAAACACCATTCTTCCACCCGCACCACAGATGCCAATATCCAACCACAATTTACCTATACCCTCTACCTAACACTTACACTACCCGCCCCGGGTATTCGTTATGGGGGTCCACTCTTCCCCCATTCGCACCTTCGCACCATCCACTCCACTCCATTGTTTCCACCATGCTCACTCCACGACCATCCATTCCAATACTCCATTTATTCCACACTCCATGTCTTCCACACAACCATTTATTCCATTCACCTGTTGGTGCACACCTGTGCACTCACACCTGGTGCTACCTGCACCCTCCTTCCTTCCTGGACCATTTGGTCAGCACAATACTCATCTCACTATTCTTCTCACTCATACACTGCTCCATCCACCTGTTCAGTTGCAATCACAATCAGTTACTCATACCCTGCTCAATACACTTTCGATCCTCACACGGCATCATCTGAACTAACTACTCCCCTCTGAAACTTGCGCTTCCCAGTCGTCCCTTTAAACTATTGCGCTCCCACGTCATTATCATCCACACTAATCTACCTGCGTCCCCACTACAGGTGTCAGTCACGAACTAAACCTTAACGTTACCTAATGTCAATCTCTAGGGCCCTACACATTATCCAAACCCTCCCTCGGCGAGCTTTCACTGCCATAAACCCCATAACCTAGTGCTCCTTTGCCCCCCTCTGTGAGGGATGGTTGATTGGCCATCCCTTCACATGGGGCATCTCTTACTGTAAATTTTGCTCGTCCAAATCCAACAAATCAAAAATTTGCCAATCACCGTACCAATCATCAAATTTTGCCTTTTTCTAATTTTGGGTCCAAAACACTAACCTCATCACCCGTCTACTTATTAGATCCTCTCGGTGCGCCAATTCACGTCTACAGCCCGGCTTCGTAAAGTCGAGCAATGAATGCGGGTTGTTTAGTGCCGGCGGCTGGATGCGTCCGGCACTCGGTGCAGGGAAGGAGGTTTACCCGGGCCGAGATCCCACGCACCATCTCGGCACGGAGCCATCCAATGTCCCGATCTCGACCTGCCGGCACGTCTCCACAAAAAGGGGTCGCCATGACGACCCTTCCTATTGGGCTGCCCGCTCCACCTAGTGGAGCACGGACGCGGCCGTTCAAAGCGAGGCCCAGCGTGGATCACGTACGGCGGTCCTTTCGAACCCGCCGTGGTTCGGATCCCCGCTGGTCCTTGCGGCACGCGAAGCTGCCCGACACGCACCGAGGGCCCGATTCCGCTATAAGTCGCTCTAACCGCTAACCCGGTTACCGTCGATGCCTCACCTGCATGCTCACACGCATACGCTACCCCTTTCTTGCTCATACACCCAGCTGTTCCCATGCTCCTCGTCATTGCACCTTCTCTTCCACACCCAGGTACACTCATTCCGCTCACAGACTTGGTCACACACCTGACCAGCGAACACCTTTGCACACACTCGTCGGTCGCACACCTCACCAACACACCTCTTCGCGCCCCCTTCTCGGTCACCTCCTCTGTGACTATCACAGGTGTGCTCTCACTCGCACACCCAACCACGTGCCTCACGACCAACTCAAGTGTGCATTCCCACACACGCTCTCCCATTCCACGTGTGCATCCTTCCATTCCAGGTGTACATCCTCGCTCACCTGTCACAACCAACTCACGCTCCGTGTCACTCTCACTACTTTCACCACCACTCTTGACAGCGCACTCACCCTTACTCTCGACAGCACACTCTTTCCTCATGCACCTGTCCGTTACACACCTTTCTCGCGCACACTCTTGCGCACACTCTCCCGTTACATCCTCTGTCACACTCACCACAGGCGTGCATGCTTCCGTTACATCCTCTGTAACACTTCTCACTATGCGCTTCCATGTGCTCCCTCGCACACGCGCTATGACCAACTCACTCTCGACAGCACACTCACTCCTCGGCGTGCACTTTTTCCTCACACACCCCATGGTCGGACATTCTCGCACACCTCTTTTTTCGCACACCAGACCTGTCGCACCCTTCACCAACGGCCTCTCACGAACACCCGGGTCCACATCAACCCCCAAGCCGACTGAAGCTCCCCTCACATCATGTACATTTCCACGTATATCGCCACTCACCTTGGCACCTCGTCTCCGCACCTCCTTCGCCACCTGCAAACTCTTTATTTGGTTAGTGAGCACACCATTATGAGTTGAGCACCGACCTTGTACATATTCCATCACCTCCTCCTTTATCTCCCTCTTAGTTTCTGTCCGTCCCTTCTTAATTTCACTCACCTCTTCTTCCACTTCCTCTAATTTTTGCTTCACCTCTTTTATTTCCCGGTGCGTCTCCTCAAGTTCGTCCTCTAAGGCTATTTTGACCGTCTCTATGTGCGTCCTTACCTGCCGGTCCTTCGTCTCCATTATCTCTGTCACCTCGTCCACCCTCATTGTCAGTCCCTCACGTACCATCTGACATTGCCTCTGTGTCGCTATTAAGTCGTCCTTGATGTCTCTTTGTGTCGCTTTTAACCCTCCTAGTACCGCAGTGTTCCTTTGAACCTGCTCCACTAACTCCGTTTGTCCTTCTGTCAGCTGTTCTACTCCCTTCGTCAGACCCTCTATTCCCCCCTGTAACCTAGCCGTATTATTCCTCACCTCTTTCTCTATACGCTTTTCACCTCGCTTTACCTCCTCGCGTACCCCCGAGACCTCCTCACTTACACCTCGTCGTATCTCCTCTTTCATCTCCTCCCTCTCTTTTGTAGATGCCACCCTCATCTGTCCCAATTCATCCCTCTGAGCATCCAGTTTGGTTTCTACCCCGATTCTCACCACCTCTATCTGGTTCCCCATCTGTTCGATTTCCCAGGCGGATTGCTCCCCTATTTCCCGCAATTTGTCTTCCATCCTATTTTCTAACCCCATTAACCCATTTTTCACCCCCTCTAACTGATTCTCCTGGGCAGCCATTCTATTTTCCACCCCCGTTAACCCATGTTTCACCCCTTCTATCCCATTGTCTAACCCCTCAAATTTCTTGTCTAATCCCTTAAGATTATTGTCTAACTCCTCAAATTTCTTGTCTAATCCCTTAAGATTATTGTCTAACCCCTCAAATTTAGCTTCTAGCCGTTCCCCCATTTCTCCCATTTTGCCCCCCATTTCGCCCCCCATTACCCCCATACTGTGTTTCAAACCTCCAATTTGGTCTCCCATTCGGCCCTCCAATTGCTCACTCTGAGCCCTCATTTGCTCACTCTGAGCCCTCATTTGGTTCCCCATTTGCTCACTATTCTTTTCCATAAGGGCCTTCATTTGTATCATGAAAAGATTCAAATCCACCGGTGGCGCTGCTATGGTCGCGGGCACGGCAAAATTTGGTGCCGCTACACCCACGTGCGCGAGGACGCCATTTTGCGCGCCCGAAACCTCGTGCGCGAGAGCGCCATTTTGCGCGTCTGATACCCCCTCAACCACATCGCCAATGTTCTCCTCCTCCCTTTCCTCCACATACATTTCCCCGAGGTCCTGGGTCGATTCCACCCCGTTTATCTCTATCTCTCCCACCGGCATCCCGTCGCCTTGACCAGCCATGGCGCGATTTCAAAATTCGGGTTTTCCTTTAAAAACAAAACAATTTCCAGCTGCTTGTAATTTTGAGCGCGTTAAGCGCGCTTCGGGCCTCGCATCTCACTCCCCGACACCAATTTGTTACGGTAATAACACAATTGGTGTCCAAAATTTGGGCTAAATAAATTTAGTCCCAGGTTCGAATCCCAACTCCTGACTACCAATTGTTACGGTACGCGGTTAAAGATGGTATGTTTGCCGAGCGGAGGCTCCGCGACCGAACAGTTATTCCCCGACTAAAACCCGATTCACCCCAAACTTTGGCCGTATCGCGCCGCAGCTACTCAATATGGAAACCTCTAAAGCGACCGAACGAGAATGAAGAAGAAGAAGAAGTACGGAGGAATAACAGGATTTATTAATTATTTTCACAAGCCAAAGCAAAGAGAGCAGTCGGTTATATACAGAAAATGGAAGGAGCAGACACACAGTGAAATCATTAGCTTACCTATTCAAGCTTAATTAATAAACCCCAGGACAACATTAAAGACAGACGGACGATCACACTTACACGGGGAAATGCAGGCAGGAAGGAATGGCTTGGAGATGGGTGGCTTTTAGAGGCAAGGAAGGTTCAGCAGGTACTGGGCACGGTCGGGCCAGAAGGCACCGCCGTCAAGAAGCCGAGCTTTGGTCCCAAACTGCGCGGGCGAAGTTCTTTTCTCCGTACTGCTGCCTCGTGCGCTCCTTGCGTTGCCCCGGTCCATTTCTCCTGCAGCGCGGCACGTCTCACGGCGGCTCGGTCACACCTGCTCATCTCCAGCGCATCTCCTGGACCCAGAACTCATCCCTCCTCTCAGCTCATCTCCTTTTGGGAGCATCCCGCAGCGGGTTATATAGGCCCCGCCCTTCACCCTTTTCGAACCTTCCCCAAACGTTCTCTCTCCGCCCCCTCAAGCCAAACCCCTCGTTCTGGGTTGGATGAGCGGGGCCGACTTACTCCTCCCCTCTATGACGAGGTGGAGACTCACCTTTCTTCTTCGGCGTTACCTCGTGCGTAATGGAGTCAACTGCTGCAAAGTGGACGGCAGATGAAAATGCAGCAAAGTGCAAACCTGGCACTTGGAAGCTGCCATGGGGCGTCGGAGGGCCTACTCTTATTGAATTCGGTGCAATGAAGAGTCAAACTAGTGGGAAACACATCCTTAGCCTACACAGAGAATAAGGGACTAACTATTTAAAAGGATATATCGTGTCCTGTGTGTAGGTTTATGGAATTAACTAAGAGGATGAGCTGCGACCATTCTTTACATTACGAGGGTGTTACACACAACAAAACCATACTTTTCACATTCGTTACACTTTCTCAAAATTGTTACACTTCTCAAATCCGTTACACTTCTCAAATCCGTTACAATATATATATATATATATATATATATATATATATATATATATATATATATATATATATATAGTTACGGATCGCGGATTAAGATGTTATTTACCGAGCGGTGGTATTGCCGCGACCTTACAGTTATTCCCCGACTAGACCCCGATTCCACCCGACGTTGACCAAGTCACGCTATGCTAAATCAATGATTTGGAAAGGACACAACGACTGGGATAAATGAAACGACACAAGGGGTACAGTTCTCAAGACCTCCGGAGGGGGATATAATTAGTGGTGGAAAAGAAGGGTAGATTACAAGGTAATGAGGGAAAGACACAGAAAAGATGGGCACTTAGTCACAGTCTTATCTTATCCCCGACAGACCACAGACAAACGGGACAAGACTGACTTACACAGGGATTGATGGCAGGGAAGGACAGGCAGTCGATAGCACAAGGTGCACCTTGGCTCAGGGACAGGATACAGCACGGTCCAGTCCAAAGATGCGGGGAAGTATTGCAGCGCTCGGAGGTGGCGTCTCTCTTCCTTCAAGTCCAGCGCGCATCTGACGTCACCTCCCTCTTCCTGCGCATGCTCAGCGGGGAGTGACACGCCCTCGGCTCGTTGGCTCCGCCCCAGATGGAATCGGTCCGCCGCTTCTATTGGGTGCGGGGGGTTACCGGGCTCCGCCCTTGACGAGGAGCTGACAGCGAGCCCCTACGTGGTAACCCCGTACGAGCACATGTTCGATGGCGGCTAACCAAGCCAGAGTGAGGACGCGCACTCCCCGCGCCGCCGCCGCTGTTGTTGTTGTTGTTGTTGTTGTTGTTGAACCGTGAGGAAGAGCTGCGGGGAGGTATTGGGAGGTCCTAAACTTCCTAACGGTGCCATACAATCACATTCTGGTGCAACGAAGAGTCAGAATTAATGGAAACGAGTCCTTAACTGACATAGACTAAGAATAACTAGCAAGATGTCCTATAGTTGTCTACATGAGATGCGGTGGACCTGGATGCGACATTTAATGGGGGAAATAGGGGGAGGTCGGGTCTACAGAGTGTTGTTTACAGAAAATGGGACTAGGGAATGGGGGATTGGGGATAGTTGGGAAGTATTGGGGAAATAGGGGAATATTTACAAGCGGATATGGATGGAGGCCAATCTCATATCCGCAACATTGCACCCTTCTCTACCTCGGGGCGTCCCGATCCGATAAATTTTTACTTACTTTAGTGTGGCACTCAGATGTAGTTCCCTCTACTATTAACTCAACCCTGAGTGCGACAGTTTTACAGATGTTCACAAATGAGTAAATATGTCCCCCTGCGACGTTGCACCCTTCTCCTCACAGAAACACACCCACAGGATAACCGAATCGCGGAAAGCATTCTCAAACTAAACATACAGCCGGTAGGGAGCATTATTTATACAACACTGATATTTACACTACGATCCAGGACCTGTTCTTTGAGGAACACATGCAGATGTTATGCATAGAGAGAGCATGCATGCCAGCATCGATACACCAACCCACGAGTGCCCTGTGGCCCTACGGCCTTTAATAATGTGCAGAGCACCCCGCCCAAGCACCAAAAGCACCACCCCATACACACAGTCAGCACCATCCGGTGCACCAATAAAGTGTTCAACAATAATGCACACTTAAGTATCCATGGTCACCGGTGGTGTCGCAGCCAGCCGATGTTCTGCCGCTGGTCTTGCCTTCATGGAGCACTTGGCCTTCTGGCTTCTTTAAAAATAAAGAAAGGCGCCAACCGCATCCATTTCTAAATTGTGGCCGTCAGGGGGGCCAACTATAAGTGGTTCACCTGTATGGCATAGGTGCCACGTTGACCCAAAGGTCCATCAACGGGTGGTGCTTGCCCGCAAAAGAACTGCGGTCCATGGTGGGCGGCCACAAAAATTGCGGTCCATATGGTGTATCGATCCAGGCAGCAAGCAGCGAAAGTACAGGCCCACAACTGCAGAGCCAGCACCTCTCTCTCCTCTCTCTCTGCCCCAAAGCCAGATCCTCGGAGGTGGGAGACAAAAGAAGACAATTGAGTAAGGTGGTAAGGGCGCAAAAGTGCATGCAATATAAGGTAATGAACACTGGGGGCACATGGGAACCAGGTGAGACAGGTACGTTCCTACCGTACGCCCCCCCCCCCCCCCCCCCACCACCAGGTAACCTACAGTGCCCCTCCCTTACCCCTTACTGTATCCACAAAACACAACACTACCCATAAACATCTACTTTACACATCAACAAACGTCCCTACTGTCTTCCCCGTTCCTCCCATAAACCAAATTCGTCTTCTCTCCCTCCTAACCAATCAAATTTGCCATTTCCAACTCTCATCAAAATTTGCCATCTCCAACTCAACATCAAAATTTGCCATCACCAATTCATCATCAGTCCCTCCTAAGGAGGGAGAGATGGAATCACCCCAATGTCTCATCCACGTCGTGATGCGTCTCACAAATCCACCCAGCAATTCTCCTTTCCTGCAACACAGAACAAAGGAACACAGGTGTGGAGTCATCATCTTCACCTCAGGTAAGTGGCTGCGTATGGTGCGACAGGTTCATCAATCCTAACTATTTCCTAAATGACTTTAACAACTTTACATTACCCGGGGTCTTTCCCTGCCAATCCATTGGCCAACTTACACTATGGGTTCTAAAAACCAATTCCCATTGACCAAACTGTGGTGCTTCTCAATTTGGGGTCCCACTCCCCCGATTCATCTCCCGGTGCCCTCGCACAATTTCTGGGCTGCGACGTGTAGCTCTCCCAGCAGGTCTACCCACCTGCACACCTCCACCACTGCAGTTGCCACCCGAGCTTACCGAGCTCCTCACCCTAACCTAACTAACTGGGGAAGGCCCTCTCGCACTCTCACCCCCTCAGTGCCCTCTCTGGCACGGGCTGCCCGATCCACACCCGGGATCCTCAGGCACCCACTGACACTAACGGCTCCCAGAGCCCACCTGCGGCCTCACCTGGCCGACATCCTCACAGTGATGGAGTGCCCAAACCAACTACACACACTAACAGGCTACACGCCCAGCCATTTCCATAACACTAATGCACCCATCCACAATACCATTCTGCAACCGCACCACAAATGCCAATATCCAACCACAATTTACCTATACTCTCAACCTAACACTTGCACTACCCGCCCCGGGTACTCGTGAAAGGGGTCCACTCTTCCCCCATCCACACCTTCGCACCATGCACACCACTCCGTACCACTTACTCCAACTCTCTCCACACCACTCATTCTCTGCTCCATGTATTCCACACACCTGTACTTGCACACCTGTTCTCTCATACTTGGTGCCGCCTGCACCCTTCTCTCCCCCAAGCGCATTCGCGCTGATCCACAACACTCACTACTCATACACTGCTCCACACACCTGTCCAGTTCTCACACAGCATCATCTCATCTAACTACTCCCCTCTGAAACTTGCGCTTCCCAGTCGTCCCTTTAAACTATTGCGCTCCCTCGTCATTATCATCCACTCTAACCTACCTGCGTCCCCACTACAGGTATCCTTGTCACTAACTAACCTTAACGTCACCTAATGTCATCTTCGCTAGATCCCTATCAATATCCTAACCCACCCGGGCTAGTTTTCACTGCCATACACCCCCTAATCTAGTGCTCCTTTGCCCCCCGTTTGTGAGGGATGACAGAGTTGCCATCCCACCACATCGGGCATCTCCCACTACCAATTTTGCACATCAAATTTCAACAAATCAAAAATTTGCCAATCACTACTCATCATCTGCCAATCATTACTGCCAATCCTTTGCCAATCATCAAATTTTGTTTTTCTAATTTCGGGGCCAAAACACTATCCTCGTCATTACAGTCTACTTACTAATGCCTCTCGGTGCGCCAATTTACTTCTAAAGCTCGGCTTCGTACAGCCAAGCCATGAATGCGGGTTGTTTGGTGCCAGCGGCTGGATACGTCCCGCATTCGGTGCAGGGAAGGAGGTTTACCCGGGCCGAGGTCCCACGCACCATCTCGGCACGGAGCCATCCCATGGCCCGATTTCGACCTGCCGTAATGCCTCAACAAAAAGTGGTCGCCATGACAACCCTTCCTATCGGGCTGCCCGCTCCGCCTAGTGGAACACGGACGCGGCCGTTCAAAGCGAGGCCCAGCGTGGATCGCGTACGGCGGTCCTTTCGAACCCGCCGTGGCTCGGATCCCCGCTGGTTCTCGCGGCACGCGAAGCCCGGCACGCACTGAGGGCCCGATTCGGCTATTAGTCGCTCTAACCGCTAACCTGGTTACCGTCGATGCCTCACCTGCATGCTTATACGCATACGCTACCCCTTTCTTGCTCATACATCCAGCCATTTCCATGCTCCTCGTCGTACCTTCTCTAACACACCCAGGTACACTCATTCCACTCACAGCCTTGGTCACACACCTGACCACCGAACACTTTGGCACACATTCGTTGGTCGCACACCTCACCAACACACCTCTTCGCGCCCCTTCCTCGGTCACCTCCTCTGTGACAATCACAGGTGTGCTTTCACTCGCACACCCAACCACGTGCCTCACTACCAATTCCAGCGTGCATTCCCACACACGCTCTACCATTCCAGGTGTGCATCCTTTCTCACCTGTCACAACCAACTCACGCTCCGTGTCACTCTTACTACTCTCACCTCCACTCTTGACAGCGCACTCACCCTTACTCTCGACAGCGCACTCTTTCCTCATGCACCTGTCCGTTACACACCTTTCTCGCGCACACTCTCCCGTTACACCCTCTGTAACACTCACCACAGGTGTACACTCTTCCTTACTTTTGACAGCGCACTCTTTCCCCATGCACCTGTCCATCACACATCTTTCTCGCACACCCTCTCCCGTTACATCCTCTGTAACACTCACCATAGGCGTGCATTCTCCCTTTACACCCTCCGTAACACTCCTCACTACGCGCTTCCATGTGCTCCCTCGCACACGCGCTACGACCGACTCACTCTCGCCAGCACCCTCACTCCTTGGCACGCACTTTTTCCTCACACACCCCAGAGTCGGACTTTCTCGCACACCTCCTTTTTCGCACACCAGACCTGTCGCACACTTCACCAACGGCCTCTCACGAACACCCGGGTCCATCTCGACCCCCAAGCTCATTAAATCACCTGGCGCATCATACGCACGACCATATTGGTCACCACTTACACCGGGTCCTCTTCCTCTTCGCTTCTCCTCCATCACCTGCGAATCCCTCATCCGGTTAATGAGCACATCATCACGATCCGAACACAGACTTTGGACCAATTCTTTTACTTCCTCCTTTATCTCTTTCTTATCCTCTCTCCGTCGCTTCTTAATTTCGCTCACCCCTTCTTCCACTTCTTCTAATTTCTGCTTCACCTCTTTTATTTCCCGGTGCGTCTCCTCAAGTTCGTCCTCTAAGGCTACCTTGACCGTTTCTATGTGCGTCCTCACCTGCCGGTCCTTCGTCTCCATTACCTCTACCACCTTGTTCATTTTCCTCGTCAGGTCCTCATGTACCGTCTGACACTCTTTTTTAATTACCCCTACGTCCTTTTTCATCTCCTTCTGTGTCGATTTTAAACCCTCTATTACCGCTGTGTTCTTCTTTACCTGGTCCCCCAACTCCTTTTGTCCCACTGTCAGTTGTTCTACTCCCAGCGTCAACTCCTCTATACCACCCTGCAATTTTACAGTCCCCTTTCTCACCTCCTTCTCCATGCGCTCCTTACAGTGCCTCACCTCCTCGCGCACTCCTCCGACCTCCTCACTCACACCTCTTCTGATCTCCTCTCCCATCACTTGCATCTCCTGCCCAGATGCCACCCTCATCTGCTCCATTTCCTCCCTGTGAGCATCCAATTTAGTTTCTACCCCCATTCTGACCCCCTCTATCTGCTGCCCCATTTTTTAAACTTCCCTTTCCGCTTGGTCCCTCATGTCCCTCAATTTGCCTTCCATACTGTTTTCTAACCCCTCTAACCCCTTTTGCATCCCCTCCATTTGATTCTCTTGAGCGGCCATTCTGTTTTCTACCCCCATTAACCCCTCCTGTATTTCCCCTAATCTATTGTCTAATCCCTCTATTCTACTCCCTAACCCTCCGATCTGGGCCCCCATGTCCTCCCTCAATTTCTCGCTATTGGACCCCATGTCCTCCCTCAATTTCTCGCTATTGGACCCCATCCTTTGTTCTAACCATTGGCTATTGGCCCCCATGTCCTCCCTCATTTTCTCGCTATTCTGGGCCATAAGGGCCTTCATTTGTATTAAAAAAAGGTTCAAATCTACCAGCGGCGCTACTACGGTCGCGGGCGCGGTCGCCGTGGCCATGTGCGAGGCGCCATTTTGCACGCCCGTAACCTCGTGCGCGAGGACGCCATTTTGCGACCCTGCCACCCTCACTGCTTCGCTCTCCTCATGTCCCTCAATTTGGTCCTGGATCGACCCTGCCTCACTCTCCTCTACCGGAACCCAGCCGTCTTGATCTGCCATAGCGCGACTTTCAAAATTCGGGTTTTTATTTTTGTAAAACAAAATCAAATTTCGCCGTTAATAATTTCGAGCGCGTGAAGCGCGCTTCGGGTCCGATCTCACTCCTCGACACCAATTGTTACGGATCGCGGATTAAGATGTTATTTACCGAGCGGTGGTATTGCCGCGACCTAACAGTTATTCCCCGACTAGACCCCGATTCCACCCGACGTTGACCAAGTCGCGCTATGCTAAATCAATGATTTGGAAAGGACACAACGACTGGGATAAATGAAACGACACAAAGGGTACAGTTCTCAAGACCTCCGGAGGAGGATATAATTAGTGGTGGAAAAGAAGGGTAGATTACAAGGTAATGAGGGAAAGACACAGAAAAGATGGGCACTTAGTCACAGTCTTATCTTATCCCCGACAGACCACAGACAAACGGGACAAGACTGACTTACACAGGGATTGATGGCAGGGAAGGACAGGCAGTCGATAGCACAAGGTGCACCTTGGCTCAGGGACAGGATACAGCACGGTCCAGTCCAAAGATGCGGGGAGGTATTGCAGCGCTCGGAGGTGGCGTCTCTCTTCCTTCAAGTCCAGCGCGCATCTGACGTCACCTCCCTCTTCCTGCGCATGCTCAGCGGGGAGTGACACGCCCTCGGCTCGTTGGCTCCGCCCCAGATGGAATCGGCCCGCCGCTTCTATTGGGTGCGGGGGGTTACCGGGCTCCGCCCTTGACGAGGAGCTGACAGCGAGCCCCTACGTGGTAACCCCGTACGAGCACATGTTCGATGGCGGATAACCAAGCCGGAGTGAGGACGCGCACTCCCCGCGCCGCTGCCGCTGTTGTTGTTGTTGTTGTTGTTGTTGAACCGTGAGGAAGAGCTGCGGGGAGGTATTGGGAGGTCCTAAACTTCCTAACGGTGCCATACAATCACATTCTGGTGCAACGAAGAGTCAGAATTAATGGAAACGAGTCCTTAACTGACATAGACTAAGAATAACTAGCAAGATGTCCTATAGTTGTCTACGTGAGATGCGGTGGACCTGGATGCGACATTTAATGGGGGAAATAGGGGGAGGTCGGGTCTACAGAGTGTTGTTTACAGAAAATGGGACTAGGGAATGGGGGATTGGGGATAGTTGGGAAGTATTGGGGAAATAGGGGAATATTTACAAGCGGATATGGATGGAGGCCAATCTCATATCCGCAACAATATATATATATATATATATATATATATATATATATATACAGACTTGGCATTTAATATGGAATTTTTTTTTTTTCTTGACTTGGGTTTACTTTCTGAACTCAGTATATCAATCTGGTGAGTTTATTTTACCCTTTGGTGATGACTTTGTTGAAGGAACCATGTCACGGATTGTCTTTCGCAGCAAGAAGTCAATAACAGGATTATATCACAGGTGGCATGACAAAATGTAAGGACAGGTTCATTTGACGATTGGCTTCACAATCGGGTATATAAGGGTTGTTGCGTTCTGTATTAGTGGAAAACAACTGCTGCACGTCTACAAAAGTTATTGCCGCTTCCTCTGGAGATGGTTCGTCAACTTGACAATGCTGTTTGTCATGGAGTGGTGGCTTTACGAAATTTTGGCATGAAACAGCGTGCTATTGCTCGGCAGTATGGCATCACTCAAGGTCAGGTGTCATAGATCCTGAAACGAAATGCTCAGAGGGGTGTCCCTACTCCAATACCGAGGCTAGGACGTCCACGCAGAACCACAAGGAGGGATGATCGCCAGCTGCACCGGTTAGTCCGCAATGGCCGTACCAAGTCAGCTAATCGGCTTAGGGCTGAGTGGCAGCAACTGACAAATGTGCCTGCATCCAGAAGGCTAGTCAACCAACGACTGGATCAAACAGGCTATCGTGCCAGGCATCCCCTGAGAAAGCCACGCCTGACCAGACAACACAGCCAGTGCCGATTGCAGTGGGCCAGAGAGCACCGTCAATGGCAGCCAGGACACTGGAATCACGTGACCTTCTTCAGTGACGAGTCTAGATTTCTGGTCTATCGTCAAGATGGCCACGTCCGAGTGCGCAGACAAGTGCATGAAGCCCACAGCGAAGATTGTATCGTGCCAAGAGTCCAAGCTGGAGGTGGTGGGGTGACCGTTTGGGCTGCTTTTCATGCAGGGGGAAAAACTGACCTGGTTGTTCTGAATGGAAACCTGAACCAGTTCAAGTACAGGGTCATTCTAGAAGAAACATTGCTTCCATTTGCTCATGCAGCCTTTCGAAGAAACTTTGTCTTCCAAGATGACAATGTACAGCCTCAACGTGCTCGCATGATCCAACACTTTCTTGCTGACCGTGGTGTAGAGCATATGGAGTGGCCTGCCACGTCCCCGGATATGAATCCGATAGAGAACTTGTGGGCAGAATTAACGCGTCAAATCGACAACTTGGACCAGCAGCCTACCTCTGTGCGTGAATTGCAGCAGACTATTGTCACTGCATGGCAAGCGATTCCTGTCCAAACCTTGGCAAATCTCGTGAACAGCATGCCTCGACGTGTACGTGCTCTCCTGAATGCTCGTGGGGGTTACACGAAGTGCTGAACTGTAAGTTTACTGTCCGTAATCCCAGTCATAATTTAGCTTTTATTTTTGTTGAAATTTTTTTTGGCTAATGTGCAAAATAAAGAGATACTTCTGGAAAACGTACAGAAGTTTAACACAGTACTGTACGTGAATTGAGTTCGATATCAGTTTGCATCACTTTCAAGACAACAACAACAACATGCATTTTAAGGCCATGTTCCCTGCTAGAGCGGGGGTTAGCCTTGCGGTCCCCATGACAATCTTCTCCATTTTGCCCTATTTTCTGCATCTCTCCTTGTTAACCCCCTTGCCCGCATTTCTTCTTCCACCATCTTTAGCCAAGTCTTTCTCGGTCTTCCCCGTCCTCTACTTCCTTCTACATTAACTTCCATCACTCTTCTCAACCAGTCACTTTCATCCTTCCTCAATACATGACCAAACCATCTCAACCTGGTCCTCTTCACAGCATCAATCACAGGCAATATTCCCATCATCTTTCGCAATTCATCATTTGTCTTCCTCTCTCTCAACGATACTCCGCACATCCATCGAACCATTCGCATTTCCACCCTTTCCAGCCTTCGTTGCTGCTCTACGTTCATTACCCAAGTTGCTGCTCTTCGTTGCTGCTCTACGTTCATTACTTTCAAGGATCAATTTATTTGCTTCGAAATGTCAAATGTGGTTTTTGTTTCTTTTAAAGGTCACATTAACAAAATCTAGAATAATTTCAACATAATTCCAATGATCTTTTGGTTCTAAGTCATCTTGAAAAGTAAGTTCACCCCCACACAAAAAAAATATTCCATATTAAATGCCAAGTCTGTGTGTGTATATATATATATATATATATAAATATATATATACTGTATATATATATATATATATATATACTGTATATATATATATATATATATACTGTATATATATATATATATATACTGTATATATATATATATATATATATATATATATATATATATATATATATATATATATATATATATATATTATATATATATATATATATATATATATATATATATATATATATATATTATATATATATATATATATATATTATATATATATATATATATATATATATATATATATATATATATATATATATATATATATATATATATATATAGTCTGCCTCATTTGCTGTCGGAATTGTTACCTCCACCACCTTATGTTTTCACCCGAGTCTGTCTGTTTGTCCGTTTGTGAACAAAATATCTCCAAAGGTTGTGGACGAATTTGGCAGAGATGTAGCATTTTGGTGAAGATCTGAATATAGATTCGAATATGAGAATTGTTAAATTTTTTGAAGTGATTCTTCACCATTGGAAGATAGGGCCAAAAACATTATTTTTTACATTTTTATTGTTAAATTTTTTTTATTTTTAATTATTCTTTTTTTGTATACAAGATCGGGGCTCGTGAAAGAGCTACCATGAATCACACAAAAAATCAAACAAACACACAAAACATATAATAAGGGGAGCGGAAGACAAGATGGGGAGAGATGGGGAAGCACACAAACACAACATATGAGAGTCAGGACATCGGTAGATCTGTGGGAGGGAGAGGGCTTGGGGGGAGGAGGCGTAGGAAAGGGGGGGGGGGGGGAGAAGTATAAAAAAACAAGGACACTGCAAAGACTTCCAGGAAAGAAGTTGGTATTTCAAAAAATGGATCTGGGGTGAATTACCGGGGGTAGAAAAGATCAAGGTTTTGGATGGGGTAAGATAAGAGATGGTGCTGGACAGCTGTTTTAAAGACCTGGAGGGAGGCGTGGGATTGAAGAGAGTGAGGGAGCTTGTTCCAGAGGCGGGACAAAAGAGGAGTGAAGGTGAGCAGAGAGTCTTGATTTTGGCAGTTTAACCATAAGAGGGTTGCTGGCAGATCTAGTGCGACCTGTCGGAATATTTGGGGGACAGTGCCCAGAGAGAGCTGGGGGAGCAAGGCCGGAGAGGAGTCGGTAGAAGACAGATAGACCACCAACCTGCCTGCGGTGAGCAAGTGAAAAGCCCTCGGAGTTAGCTTCATCACGGGAGATTCCAATGATTCTGAAAGGTTTGGTTTCAACAGCGTGAAGCTGCTCTTCGGTGTGAGGCAGGAGCACCGGCCCAGAGGGGAGAACAGTATTCCATTGAGCTGAGGATGAAGGCCTTGTATGTGGTGAGGAGGTCAGGTGTGCCAAGGAAGGACTTCGCACGACAGAGGATGCCCAGTCGGCGACTGGCTTTGGAGGCCAGATTTGAAGTGTGGTTTTCCCAGGAAAGTTCATGGCAGATAGTGAGAACTAAAATCTTGAGTGACACAACCTCTTGGAGAGGATTGTTCAGAAAATAGATGGGAGGGTTGTCCAGTCGGTCTTTCCGGAGAGACATCGTAAGAGTGTAAGATTTGTCAGGATTGAAAGACATGCTCCACTTGTTTGACCAGACGCCCTGACCCCGCGGGGGGGGGGGGGGGTGCAAGCCGTAGTCTGCCCCATTCTCAGTAAGAGTGTGGTGTGACTTGCCAAATAGGGGGTTAAGTTTTATTTACTTCCCTGTACAAAAGTTGCATATATTCCTTTCCCTCTGCTCGTGTCTGGCTCGCTACATTTTTGTTCCATTTTGCACGTTCCTTCCACCTTTCTCCTCGTACTCCTTATCAATAAACCTTTATGAATACTTTTTTCCTCCCGTACTTGCTGCCACCAAAATTTGGCTTTCCATTGGCTGACCTTGTTGAGCGCGCACGGTAGCAATAGTTCGAGACGTTTCGATAAATGGTCCTTGCGCAGACAGCACGTGTTCACAGAAGCTTTCTGACGCAACTAATGTCAGTGTATTGCGCAACTTGTATACATGTGTATGTGTGTGTTTGTGCAGGTACATTTTGTGAAGTTTATGTGATCTCCACAGATTTCCCAATTGTTTATTTTTGGCTTTTGTCTTCTTACAGGAGGAAGAGATGAGGAATAGTACTGCGGCTAAGTATGACCTCCTCAATGATGAGTTGCACATCCAGATTGAGGTTTATGCACCACTAGAAGAGGCTTATTGCAGAATGGGCCAGGCAGTAGAGGAAGTCAAGAAGTATTTGATTCCGGTAAGTGTCATCTCCATTCTGTTTTTTGTTTCCTTTGTGTTATTGCTTTGAGAATTGGTTATTGCTTTGAGAATTATTGCATTAGCCAAATAAAATAATTAAAATAAAGCCATCGAGGCTGGTCATGAGGACTTTGAAGACGCTGTACTTTAAGGCCTGCCAACCACTGTGACTGACAAGGAGCACGTTCAGAAGGTTGACACCAGTACTGGAATTGCACAGCCAGCATCATGTTCTCCCGTGCATGGTAGCTGTAGTCTTGACCTTTCTGTGAATGGTGCATATTTATGTGAAGCTACTCCATGAAACAAAAATGCACCCATTGCTGTTGGAAGCAATTGGAATTCCTGGGATTGGCCTGATTTTACTCCAAGACAACACGGGCACCTCGTTGCAGCACACAGTCCTTGCTGTAGAAGTTGGGTTTGGCTACGCAAGGGTGGGAGACCAAAATCTCAAAAAAAAAAAAAAAAAAAAAAAACGTTTTGAGAAATTTTATGAAAACTTCCAACCCTTTTTAGTGTAGCAGCATAGCAAACCTGTTGTGCATTTTGTGATACAAGCACCAAATTTGGCACAAATGTACATTAATATGTTGCGAACATTTTCAGATATTGGGCCACTTGAAATTCCGTAATTTTTTTTTTCAAATTTTTTCAAATTTCGTAATTTCAAATTTTTCGGGTGACACCGTCACAATTTCGGTCTTCGAGGCCGGCCGATATAGTGGGGCGGCTTAGCCCAAATATTCAAAAGAATTTGTGCATTTTGTGATACAAGCACCAAATTTGGCACAAATGTACATTAATATGTTGCGAACATTGTGTGGTCAGCAATGAAGACGAGAGTCTGAATTACATGTATGCAAAAGACCTTGTGAACCAGTGAAGCAAATACACGGGTAAGCATGAATTAAATCTAGGGCATGATATAATTTCCATGATGTTTACCTCTACACTCAATGGTGGAAGGAGGTAATGTTTTGATCCCAGCTTGTCTGTATGTCTGTTTGTCTGTTAGTCCACAAAATTCCAGACAAAGCTTGTAGTAGTGGTAGTTGTAGTGGTAGTGGTGATAACAGAAATTGTTATATAGAACTGAACTTATATTATTATTATATGCAGAAAATAACTTCATTTCTATATGCCCTGCAGTGGACAGGTTAATTGGTTTATGCACTGAAGGGGTCACCCTGGTGTGCACTGCTGTGTTCTGCCTCACTGAGTTGTTCAGGTATGATGTACTCAGCACAAGCTTCCGGTCGGCCCGGAGGTGGGGGTGCGGGGCCTGTCACGGAAAGTCAAAACAAACGGCCTGCCGGGGCCGCCCAAAAGTCGGGCGTGAGGGGCGCGTCCACTAATGGAACGCCTCTCGCTTCCCAGATCGAGGGCCACGTGGTCAGGAGAACCTCGTCCCTTCCGGTCACACTTTGCCTATCGGCCGGCCTCGAAGACCGAAATTGTGACGGTGTCACCCGAAAAATTTGAAATTACGAATTTGAAAAAATTTGAAAAAACAATTACGGAATTTCAAGTGGCCCAATATCTGAAAATGTTCGCAACATATTAATGTACATTTGTGCCAATTTGGTGCTTGTATCACAAAATGCACAATTCTTTTGAATATTTGGGCTAAGCCGCCCCACTATTTAGGACACGTGCTGGGACCCAAAAGCTGTACAGAAAATTTGGTGGGGCTGGCCCCAAAACTGTAGTACTGTGTAAAGTCAATGTACCTTTAATGATGACGAAGCTGATGACTATGGTGATGGTGTTTGTTTCAGACGCTCGTATAAAAGGACACGGAGCCGTTAGTAGTTCGAGCAATCCGTGTTCCGCGTCCCAGCCACTCCCGGCCCGGAGCCGGAGGTGACTCCGGAAGTACATGTGCACAGCACACTGGGCGGTGTTATCAACACAAGCTAACACCTGTAACATCTCCCTTTTTTAACATTACTAATATCATGTGATGCAATCTATTCTACCAAAATTTCGAAAAGAGATGTAAACTGGTAAGGCCAAGTAAAAAAATAAAAATGTTTCTCGTCCGGACTTTTTTGAAAAAGGAGGAGGGAGGCCCTTACTATTTACTATTTTTTTTGCTATTTTTTCCAAGATGGCTGCCATGAATTGAATGACCACTGTGGCTGACTTAAAGACTCTATAGTTTGTCCAATGTAATGTGAAACATGCCAGTGTTGATTGTTACCGAAAAGGCCTGTAATTTCAGGCCTACTTTATATAGTAGGCCTAATCTAGGCCTACTTTATTAACTACAACAGGGCCTAGATACCTAGCTTCTCACTCAGAGACCCGCGTTGTACTCCCACCTCCCACCATTAAACCTACATCATAGGGTAGGACTATGGCCTGACTGTATTCACACTTCAGAATACACGAAACTACAACTAGTACTAGGCCATCCAAGTATAGCGTTACAGCTACATATGGATTTTTTAATGCACCAAGTATTTAAAAACAAGTACACTAGAAAATGTATGTCTTGATATGGCTTAAATATTTACGCTACATCACGACGCCAACTTACTTTCGTTGTTTGGTATCCATCACCAATGTCATCTCCATCGTCAAATTCTCCACTGGCAAATTTAGCGAAGAGATCGTTCAACGTTCGCTTCTCATCGACAACTGATCTCGCGAACCAAGACTTCAAACCTTTTGTCGACGAGCGTATGCCTACACACACGAATATCCTCATATTCCCCACTCAAATTTGTACCATTAAAAGTACTAGGGCATGCCCGTACTATATATATATCTAAAATTATATCCCCCCCCCCCCCCCCTCTATTTACATGAAATGGTTTGGTCCATTCGCAAAGCCAAAGCGAACGGCTTGCGAGTACGGTGACAACCCCCCCCCCCCCCCCCTCTATTTACATGAAATGGTTTGGTCCAAAGCGAACGGCTTGCGAGTACGGTGACAATCCCCCCCCTCTATTTACATGAAATGGTTTGGTCCAAAGCGAACGGCTTGCGAGTACGGTGACAATCCCCCCCCTCTATTTACATGAAATGGTTTGGTCCAAAGCGAACGGCTTGCGGAGTTTGGTAAAGAAATCGCCATAGCGTGCACAAACGCGCAGGAAAGCGAAAGAATCGCAAATTAGTTTTAATTAGTTTTAAAACATAGTTTAACGCCAACATAGCGGCAACATAGTTTGCCAACGTGAAATAAATGAATACGCTCTCAAATGTGCCGTCCGAGGCAGAGTCTGTTCGCCACGTTCGGCACACGTGATAGCTCG
This sequence comes from Myxine glutinosa, assembly GCF_964187855.1. Classification (NCBI taxonomy): domain Eukaryota; kingdom Metazoa; phylum Chordata; class Myxini; order Myxiniformes; family Myxinidae; genus Myxine; species Myxine glutinosa. The sequence goes on from NC_136267.1 coordinate 70,112,830, forward strand.
CTGCTCTCTGATTGGTTGTATCGTTTTTTGGACATAGCTCGGTAACTACTTCTCCGATTAATATGAAACCTTGAAAAGGCACATCCTCGGGTCCCCAGCAATATACCTGGCAAGTTTCAAGTATATCGGACCCGTGGTTGTCGAGAAACAGCGGTCACAGACAAACACACAAACACACAAACACACAGACACACAGACACACAGAGATTACTGGAATTATAGATAGACTAGGACGTGCCCGTACGTGGGTGCCCGTACGTGCGTGCAAAAAAGCATGCGTGCAAACAACAACAACAAAAAAAAACTTTGAAACCACGTGGCAGTAACGACCACAGAACCCCTCCCCCCCCTCTATTTACATGAAATGGTTTGGTCCATTCGCAACGACCACAGAACCCCCCCCCCCCCCCCCCTCTATTTACATGAAATGGTTTGGTCCAAAGCGAACGGCTTGCGGAGTTTGGTAAAGAAATCGCCATAGCTCGGTAACTACTTCTCCGATTAATATGAAACCTTGAAAAGGCACATCCTCGGGTCCCCAGCAATATACCTGGCAAGTTTCAAGTATATCGGACCGGTAGTTGTCGAGAAACAGCGGTCACAGACAAACACACACACACACACACACACACAGACACACACACACACAGAGATTACTGGAATTATAGATAGACTAGGATGTGCCCGTACGTGGGTGCCCGTACGTGCGTGCAAAAAAGCATGCGTGCAAACAACAACAACCAAAAAAAACTTTGAAACCACGTGGCAGTAACGACCACAGAACCCCCCCCCCCTCTATTTACATGAAATGGTTTGGTCCATTCGCAACGACCACAGAACCCCCCCCCCCCCCCCCCTCTATTTACATGAAATGGTTTGGTCCATTCGCAAAGCCAAAGCGAACGGCGAACGGCTAAATCGCCATAGCTCGGTAACTACTTCTCCGATTAATTTCAAACCTTGAAAAGGCACATCCTCGGGTCCCCAGCAATATACCTGGCAAGTTTCAAGTATATCGGACCGGTAGTTGTCGAGAAACAGCGGTCACAGACAAACACACACACACACACACACACACACACACAGACACACACACACACACAGAGATTACTGGAATTATAGATAGATGAAATGCAAGATTTTTACACGTAAATTGCACTTGCCCAGTGCACAACCGCTGCGAGAATTGACCGTCTTTAGCACAAAGTGTCTGCGTTAAGCCGAGCATGGACTCGTATTAACCAGGAAGTTCCGTTAGAGGGCGGGATCCATAATAGTTCAGATCATCAATGCACAAGATATGATCAGCAAACGCCCAGAAACGGCGTTTTAGACCGAGTTTCTTCGCAAAACGAATTTTTTTTTAACAAGTATATATTAAAAAAAAAAAAGTATTAAATAGTAAATAAAAGTAGGCGGCGACTAAAACGGAAGTGGGCGGGGACGAGAAACTTTTTTTTTTTTTTTACTTGGCCTAACACAACATAACAATATTCTGGCTAAATTATCACATAGGATTATGCCAGGAGCTGAACATTTCCACTAATCAATGACATCAAATCAATAACTAAATGTGCTTGCTGTTACTTGTAACAGTTCACAGATCAAGTCTGTTTGGGGGTTTTGACAGTCTTCCACTGCGGGAGAAAACAGGGCTCCTGTGTGAGAGAGGCTCTTTGACCATCGCCGGTGTTGAGGGTGTGCTGCAGGTCCTCCCTGCTGGTGTGCTCACTCTCACCAAATTCTTCTTAGCATTGCAGCCCTTAGGCTCAATGGCAGTTTTGTCTTCACTTTGCACATCCGGTCTTGTGATGCTCTGGTTGTGCCTTTCCTCCGCTAGCAAATCCGAGGGCTGTCCATAACAGGGAGGTGGTGCTGACTCAGCTACTCTCAGGTCCACGCGATTGCCGCGATACAGGGCACCCTCCACATCCACGAGATAGGAGCGTGGGGCAACCTGTTGCACGCAGGTTCCTATTTTCCAGCGACCAGTTCGGTCTCCAGGCAGTGGTTTCATACGGATGCACTCACCAACTTTTAGTTCAGGTAAGTCTCTGGCTGACCTGTCATAGCCGAGCTTGGATATCTGCTTTTTTTGACGCAGTTTCTCCAAAACACCTGGCACCACACAAGGCTCGAGCAACTTGTTGGTCACAGGTAAAGGTGTTTTCAGCCTTCTTGACATCAAGCGCTGCGCTGGGCTGCTGTCCATTCCCTCAGTTGGTGTGTTCCTCCACTGGAGTATGGCCTTCCAGGGGTCATTGCCATCACATGTAGCTTTCTTGCACAGGTTCTTTACGATTTTGACAGCAGACTCAGCTTTGCCATTGGCTTTTGGGTGTCGTGGAGAGGATGTGAGATGCTCGAATTCCCATTCGATGGTAAAGTGTCTGAATTGCTCGCCTGCAAATTGAGGCCCATTGTCAGAGATTACACGGTCCGGTTGACCGTGACATGCGAATTGTGCCTTGCATCGCCGGATTGTTGTCTCAGCAGACAGGTCTGGGAGCAGCTCAATTTCCCAGAAGTCAGAATAGTGATCGACCATCAGGAGGAAGTCTTTCCCAATGTACTTGAATAAGTCCATGCTGATGATCTGCCAGGGCTTTGTGTGGGCAACTCGTGCGACATCATCGTCTCCTTTTGCTGCTCATGTGCATATTCATTGCACATGGAACATTTACTGACAAAGTCTTTGATCTCTGCTTGCATGTTTGGCCAGAAGAGAGTATCGCATGCTTGCCTGTAGCATGCTTCCCCTCCAATGTGGCTGGAGTGGATTCATGCCAGCATCTCTGGGTGCAAAGACTTCGGTATGATAACTCTCTGACCTTTGAACAGCACACCATTCTGCACACTGATTTCATCTCTGCATAGCCAATAATCTCGAACAGCAAGAGATGTCTCCTCTCTCTGGTCAGGCCACCCGGCCAAGACAGCAGCCTTTAGTGCTTGCAGGTATTCGTCTCTGTCTGTGTGCTGTCTGATCTGAAGAAGGCGTCGATCAGTGACGTTCAGGTAATCTGCCTGATTGATCTGCTCCACATCATACTGTTCCTGCTGCATGCTACAAACTGTGTGTCGCTCATGTTCCACATTGGAAGTACTGACCGCTGCTGTTGCCCTGCTGAACATGTTGCTCATATACATTTTAGGCCCAGGCTTGTACACAACCCTGAGGCTGTAGTTCTGGAGTGTGAGCAGCATGCTCTGGAGTCGCTTAGGTGCGCTTAGGAGAGGCTTGCTGAAAATGGCAATGAGCGGCTTGTGATCAGTCTCTGCCGTGATCACTTCCCGGCCATACAGATAGTGATGGAAGCGTTGACAGGCAAACACTATGCTCAGGCATTCTTTTTCGATTTGTGCATAGTTTTGTTCCATCAGCGTTAGCGCCCTTGATGCAAATACAACCGGTTGTCCCTCTTGCATGAGACAGCACCCCAGTCCATTTTGGCTTGAGTCACTTTGTATAGTGACTGGCTTTGAGATGTCATAGTACCTTAATACAGGCATCATGGTGACCAGGCGCTTTATTTCCTGCACTGCAGCATCGTGTTTCGGTAGCCAATGCCATATCACATCCTTGTCCAGCAGTCTCCTCAATGGCTCGCAAACCTCAGAAAGGTGTGGCATGAATTTGGCAAGGTCGGTCACAAAGCCAATGAAACACTGGACCGCCTTCCCATCTGTTGGGTGTGACATTTCCAGAATGGCTCTCACCTTTTCAGGATCAGCCGTCAGGCCATTTGAAGACAGTACATGTCCATGGAAACGGACCTTTGCTACCTTGAACTGCAGCTTCTTCAGGCCAAGTCTTAGTTTAACGTGCCTGCAGCGGTCCATCAGCACCAGTAACTTTGCATCATGGTCATTATCTGCCTCGTCATCTGTATCCCCACAGCCAACAATGAGGATGTCATCTGCAATGGGCTTTACTCCATCTAGCCCAGCCAGTAGCTCATGCTGCTTGCGTTGGTCCACCTCTGGTGCTACAGAGACTCCAAAAGGCAGTTTGAGCCACCGTTTCCTGCCCCAGGGAGTCCAAAATGTTGTCATGTAACTGCTCTTCTCGTCTAGCTTGCATTGTAAAAAGGCAGCACGTGCATCTACGAGTGTGAATACCCGTGCCTTTGGTAATTTGTATAAGACATCTTCAAGTGTTGGCATGAGGTAGTGAGATCTTCGCAGTGCTTGGTTCAAAAACTTTGGATCTATGCAAATTCTCAGCTTCTCAGGCTTTTTTACTCTGACCATGTTACTTATCCAGTCTGTCAGATCGGTCACAGTGGTAATGTGCCCATCTGCCTCATGTCTGTCCAGCTGTGCCTTCACGGCGGACTTCATGGCCACGGGTACATTGCGTGGGGAGCACTGGACTGGACGGATTTTGGCGTCCAGTTCAAAATGTATTTCTCCTGGAACTGACTCTATTGGCCCATTGAAAACATCGTTGTACATTCTTATGAGCTGTTGTTTGGTCAAAGGCCCAGTCAGGTGGTGCTCCATTTAGTGCAGTTCAGCAGGGACAGTGAAGTGCATCAGTCCCAAGCGCTCACATGTGGAGCCTGACAACAGGGGTTTCTGACTGACCTCCACAATTTCAAACTCAAGCTTGTGTGTTCGTCCACGTATTACACACTTTGTTTTGAAAAGTCCCAGTGACTTCAACAACTCGCCAGAATACAACTTCAGTTTCGTGTTACTTGGTAAGAGTCGCGCTTTCGGTGCGAGATTCATCTTGTCTTTACGGCTTATTACGTTGCACGTTGCCCCAGAGTCAAGCTGGCATTGCTGTAACTTGGTATGCAGTTGTAGTGTGATGAACCATTTTTTCCCTCTCGACCTCAAAGCACCGATGCACTCGCTTGTGTCAATGAAATTGGCACTGTTATCATTTTCCTCTTCAGATTCAGTATTTTCCACCTTGTGCAGCTGCCCTGCTGCGGGCCTTCTCGTGCTCTTAAAGCATACTTTGGCAAAGTGATTAGCCGTGCCACATAACCTGCATGCCTTACCATAGGCTGGACAGTGTTCTCGTCCTCGTCTGTGTGCATTGCCACAGTATTTACATGTCGCCCGGTCGTCTGTCGACATGCTGGGAGGGTGGTCGTTTTGCCTTGTTGCTTTTGGAGGGCCGGTCCTGCTGCACTGTTGCCTCGCTGTGACATTGACACCGTCGATCAGTGGCTTTTCCTGCTCCATTGTTTTCATCCGCATGTCCGTGAGCTCCGCTGCCCGGCATGTCTCGATGGCTGTGTTCAGGGTTAAATCCTGTTCCCTCAGGAGGCGACGGCGTGTACTCTCATTAGCAATGCCGAGAACGATTTTGTCTCTAATCAGCTCGTCCTTCAATAAGCCATATTCACAAGATGCCGTTTTCTCTAAGAGACGCGTAACAAAATTGTCAATCGATTCTCCCTCTTCTATTCTTGCCTATCCTCTATTCTTGCCTATCCTCTCCTCTATTCTTGCTTACAGCTGCCGAACACGTATCGTTCAAAAATCACGTTTCCTGCCGGCTTGAAGTACGTCTCCAACGCAATTAGTATGGCCAACACGTCTTTCTCCTGCTCGGCTGTGAGATTCAAGTTGTGCTTATAAACATGACGACATTCGCTGCCCATCACCATTCTCAGAGTTGCCGCTTGCACTTCCTCTGGCTTCTCATTCAGACCGGTTGCGAGTAGATAATCCTCAAATTCAGCTCTAAAATTGTCCCAATTACTGCTCCAGTCTCCACTCATTTTCATCGTGTCCGGGGGTGGAATGTTGGCAGCCATGTTGATCAAGGCCTATGCCAGAGGCGTTTCAGCACAGCACGTTGCGGCGGGAGATCACAGTTATTCACTCACTTTTGTACACGCGGTGGTGCTTGAAGGAGTCCGTTATGGGGTAACTTGCATCAAGCCACTTCTGTCACCATGTTTCAGACGCTCGTATAAAAGGACACGGAGCCGTTAGTAGTTCGAGCAATCCATGTTCCGCGTCCGGCACTCCCGGCCCGGAGGTGACTCCGGAAGTACATGTGCACAGTACACTGGGCGGTGTTATCAACACAAGCTAACACCTGTAACAGTGTTGGCTGTGAAGGAGGTTGAGGGATTGTTTATTATGTGCCATGATGAAAGAAATGGGTTACTTCAGAAAAATAGCAAAAGGTCTCAAGTGAACGTGTTGTGATGTTGATGGAAAAATCTATACATTGATAATGCGGAAACGGCAAACGCTGAACCCCCCCTAATGTGTTTAATGGGAGTGTCAATTGTATTGACATGTTACCGAACTAGCGAATGTTTTCAGATGCGTTAAATGGCGAAACTGCTAAAGCTGAACCCATGAATGAGTTTGCTGGAGGAGCGAGACGAGCTTCGTACGAGTAGAAACTCAAAATCATAATTGGATGACACTTGGACATCTTGAGTTAGATGATGCACATTCAGTTTTCCAAAATGAGAACTGCCAATTCATCAGATTCAGAAATGATGTAAACCACACAATCGATTTACTTCACATAACATGTGAATGCATGCAAGTGGGAAATACAGTTTGTACTGTAGAATTAGATGTAATGTAAAATGTGACTTGAAGACCTCAAATCTCCCCCCCCCCCCCCCCTCTTCACCCTCACTCGTTTCCAACCCCCTCTCCACCATCCCTCCCACTTTCCCCACTCTCCTCTCCATCCCCCACTCTCTGCCCCACCTCCCCCACTCTCCTCCCCACCTCCCCCCACTCTCTTCCCCACCTCCCCCACTCTCCTTCCCGCCTCCCCCCACTCTTCTCCCCACCTCCCCCACTCTCCTCCCCACCTCCCCCACTCTCCTCCCCACCTCCCCCACTCTCCTCCCCACCTCCCCCACTCTCCTCCCCACCTCCCCCACTCTCCTCCCTACCTCCGCCACTCTCCTCCCCACCTCCCCCACTCTCCTCTCCCCCTCTCCTCTCCCCTGGCTCCTGCCTTTAGCGACTATGAAAAATGTAATCGGATGGTGTATTGGAGTCGAGACAAAGCCGTGAAGGACTCTGAATGGACTTTATATTACAGGCCTTCACTTCATTTAAAATGCATTTTTGTCCAAAAACACTTCAAATTTTCTTTCCATTTTTGCAACCGAGTCTGAAACCATCTTAGCGATCATGAAAAATGAAATCGGATATCTAATTGGAGTTTAGATAAATCTGTTCGGGAGTCAGAAAACTGCATGTGAAAAGAGGAGCACGTGAAAAAGTAAGTCCACCCCATGTAACGTTTTGACTTTTTCAACATATTTCAACATACAGCTATTTGATCTTCATTTCAACAATATTGATAGATAAAGGTGATATAATATAACAAATATCATGAAACATTTACATTTTGTAGTCCATTGTATAATTTAAATAAACATAAATGCAAATTTCGCATGTGGAAAAAGTAAGTACACCCTTGGCTCTAATAGGTGGTATTGCCCACTTTGGCAGAAACAACCTCAAGTAGGCGTTTCTTATAACTGTCTACCAGTCTCTGACATTGACTGGGAGAAATTTTTGCCCACTCCTCCATGCAGAATTCTTTCAGCTGTGCGATGTTTGAGGGGTTTCTTGCATGCACAGCTCGTTTCAAATCCCCCCACAACATCTCGATGGGATTTAGATCCGGGCTTTGACTTGGCCATTCCAGAACCCTCCATTTCTTTCTTTTCAGCCATTCCTTGGTGGATTTACTGGTATGTTTACGGTCATTGTCATGTTGCAAGGTCCACCTTCGGTTGAGCTTCAACTTTCCGACAGATGGCCTCACATTATCCTCAAGCACCCTCTGGTGCAATGAAGAGTTCATAGTGGATTATATGATGGTGAGCTGCCCAGGCCCTGATGCAGCAAAGCTGCCCCAAACCATAATATTTCCACCACCATGCTTTACAGTTGGTATCAGGTTCTTGTGGTCAAGAACCACCATCTTGTTCTTGAGGGGGTTCTTGTGGTACCACCATCTTGTGGATCGGGAAATCCACATGTATGTCCATTAAATATTGTTCCATTTTGTATTATTCCATTTAGCGATAAATTATTGTTCCAAGCCATCGACAAAATCGTCCCAATCCTCATCTGGCTCATGGTAACCTGACAGAATACCCATGGACGCAATAATGAGAAATGCCAAATGAGCAATGCGTCAAACTTGTTGCCAATTGTGACATATCCGAAGGATTAAGGGGTGAAAAGGAAGACAACACCCAAGTTGGACCAGAACATTTATTCCCCAGTATGCACACACTGCGCATGCGTGCTCCGTCACTTCACACAGAACATGTCAATCCCTTCTGTCTTACATCTGTACTGTTCTACATCTGCGCCTCCTTGTTGTGTTAGGTGGTGGTACATCGTTTCTGTGATGATTTCTGTTAAAAGTTTGTGTGTTGTTTGTAGACAAGTTATTGACTGATTTTTGTGAGGTAGTTAGGTTTCCTCAGATTTTGGGATGAGGAAGGTGTTACCATATGTGAGCCATTCATCCATTTCCTGATCCCCTTGTATAAGGTCATTGAATGCTCGAGCGTAGTGAACGTGGAGAGAAGTTTGGGATCCCATCTGGGCCAGGACTTTTGAAGTTTGCCATCTTTGCAAGTTGTTGTCTTATCTTTTCCGCATCAATTATTACTGGGGCATTTCCTCGAAATGTTGCTTCTTCTCTTCCAGGTTTTGTACCCAATCCGCCTATTTATTGTTCTTGTAGATCTTCATAAATCCCTTTCCTGATTCTCTCCAGTTCATCTTTTTCAGGAAAGGATGACACATTCTGCTTCCGTTTCCCTCGTTCATTGTGGAATGTTTTCGGGTTGTTTTCAAACATATGGCCTGGTTTTCTCTGGTTGTTAGCCTCATCGTAGTTTTTTTTATTTTCCTTGCTCTAATTTCTATTTCAAGATTGTTTTCAGCTCATGGTCTTTAGCTTCAATTCCATATCAGTTATTTTTTGAATTATTCTCTTTAGTTTCGGCTTTGATTTCCTCTTTGGAATTGCTGAATCTGTCCTGTCTCCTTTTTGAGCAGCTCCCTCCACCTCTTGAACCTTTGCTTCCATGGTGTTGCTTCTTTTTTCTTTTTTTGTGGGGCCTGTTCTGTTCTTGCAGTGTTTTGATGGTATTTCTTCCTGAATGAGCAGTGCTGCTGAAAAACTCACTTTGTTTATTAGCCCCCGTTTGACTTATAGTGGGGGGGCCAATGTTTTCCCGTTGAATTCAAATGTTAATTTGTGGACACTGGTTGGGTTGTCTTTAGGGATGATAGAAGTTGTAGAAAAAATATGTCTCCATTTTTTTCAAGTTCTTTATAGCGGCCATTTTGGATTATCAAAATGGCGTTTGTTGAAAACCGAAATTGTCATTATCTTGGCTTCTAAATGACCTAGAGTGTTAATTTTGGTGTCCAAATGTACATATTTGCCGATACTTAATCCAATAAACACACATTTATACACCTACATATGATCAAAAGGGTTCTTATGGCAGCCATCTTGGATTTTCACGCACTTATGCCAACACATATATATATTTTTTTCCATCATTTTCACTTCTAAATCACATAAAGGCTGGACTTTAGTGTTCAAATGTACACTTATAATGTCTTTGTGCAATATTTTTAGTTGGCAGTGTTCATTGTTACATTGAAGGATCTCCATCCTCCTCATCATCAGTGTTATCGATTCCCATGGGGCGCTCCTGACCCGTGTTACCACACACCTCTTCATCTGCCCCACACATACACATCTCAGAACAGTTGAGATGCTGAGACCTGCATGAGCAGTGAGACATGCATTGGGTCTTCTTGCAGTTACATTTGATTAGATGTGTGATGGCAGCTGGGGCTGGAGGGTCCTTGGTTGTGATGGGCACCAGCTGATCTCCTTCTGCTCTCCATCCATGTTCTGTTGGTTGTGGAAGCTGGGGGTCCGGTACATCAGCCTGATGCCACACCATGGCCTGGAAATGTGCACGAGCAATGGCTTCATGTAAAGCTCCCCGTGTTGGTGGCAGCTTCTGTGCCTCTAGCTGTTTCTTGGTAAACAGTCTCCACCTCAGCTTGCCCACATCCACAACTGTAGTACGAGGCTCATACAGCTGGCATACAAATGCCTCAATGTCACTTTCTGTGTCAGCTCTCAGCTCCTCAGAGGCCCCAAGGTCATGAAACGCAGATACCACCTCAACAGAGCACCTATTGAGGGCTTGCCAACATGTGAGCTTTCCCTTGCCAGCAAACCGACCAGTCTGGTCTGCTCCCGTGAATGCATGGAATCCTGGTAGGGCTGCAGCCTTCCTGACACCAAGTTCATGTACTATTGGTTCCAGTGAGATTTGCCTCTTCTTGTTCCCCACACCCGTGATGAAGTATGTGTCTTTGCATAGTTCATGGTACCGGTGGAGTGCTAGGATGAATACATCAGTATCAGGTGACTGAATGTACAGCTGTGTTGCACCTCTTCGGACGGCATCTAGACTGTGAAGAAAGATCCTCGTATCAGCCTCCTCCTGGGAGCTACGGAGATGCTGTACATCCATGCAGTTGGAGAAGACATCCTGCCTTGAAGTGACGATGAAGACCTTGGTAGTCCCCTCAAAGTGACACAGAGCTTTCTTTGCCAGATAGACAGTTAGCTCATCTTTGGTGTTGGTGTGCGACAGGAACTGTTTTGCTGTCAGTTTCCCAATCGGGGTGCTGTCTTGAACGTGGTAAGCAGTGGGCGGCTTGCCACCTTGGCGCCTCTCCCGTGTGGCCTCTTTCAGTGAATTTGGCAGATCATATCGGTCAAACACGAGGTGGACTTCATCATACCCGTTGGTCTTGCAGTCCAGTGTTGCATTGAAATGGCCGATCACTGTCTTCCTATCGGGACCCATGACCATGCAGTTGATTTGCTGTGTCTGTTTCAAGACTGTTATCAGTGTTTGCCATTCATGGGCTGGTGCTGCTACCAATGGCAGGGCGTTGACCTCTGTCAGAGGCTTCGAAGAGGAGAGCAGTGAGTTGTAGGCTGTCCAAGTTGGGATATCGTGATGCTTGATCCTACTGCCAGGTGGTTGTTTTGGATCGTGGACGAGTGACCCAACAGGGTCAGCATGCTGGGGTTCTGCAGCTTGCAGCTGGTCATCTGGTGGGATGATGTCGTCTTGTACGTCCTCAGCTTCAGCTGTTCGCATGATTGTGCGTGAAAGTAGCCACACTGTGTCCGTCGCAGAGTACGGCTTGGTGACATCTGGGTTTGACCGTGTCTTGAAGCTATACGTGGTACCTGTGGCAGATTGTTTGTTTGGTGCTTGGCAAGGAACAAAGTCTGGAGCAGTCAGAACCTTGAGTGAGCGGTGTCTGGCCTTTCGGTCATGTAGTGTCAGTGTTCTATGTTCATCTGTGGAGGGTGCATGTTCCCGTCGTTGGTAGAGTGCCCAGGCTGTAGCATGGAGTGTCCGCTTCCCATCAGGTGTGTCTTCATTGAAGTCACTGTTGTCCACTGCAAAGAAGACAAACGTCCCTATGCGCATGGTTCTTGGAAAGTATACACCCTGTTCTGTCGTAGACTCTATGACTGAGTTGGCCAGCTGTGTCTCCAACCGCAAGATCCGACTATAATCAACAGACAGACCGAACCCATGCAGGAAATCCAGAAGCTTCTTGTTTCTGGTGGACTGATGGACTACAATGGCAACGGCAAGCTGCTGTGGCCATTCTAAGCGATGGCGGAATGGTGCATCTGGCTCTTTGGGCTTGTACGTGACTTGGCGTTTTGACTTGTAGCCGTACATGATGTTCTGACTGATGGTTATAACATCTCGATGAATAGTGGCTGAGCGCATAGTCTCTGGCTCAATGCTCGTGGCTGGTCCTTCCAGTAGCCAGCGGAGGAAAGCATAGAGTACTTTGGGTACATGCTTTTCAGCATCATCAGTGTTCATTTCTCCTTCAAATTGCCATGGGTGCTTGTTCTGACAAGCAATGGCACTGCGGAGAACAGAGGCACTCTCAAACAGTTGTTCGATGTTTTTTTCATTTGTCTTCGTCATTGCATCTTCGACAGCTGCATCACGCACGGCAGTGGAGAATACACAGTCTGACTCGTTTCGACGTTTTGGTTTCATGAAGTGAACGTCATCAATGTGAGAGTTGATTTTCTCCTTCATGCCTTGGGTAGTAGGTGATGGGACATTGTGCACACCATTATTGTCAAGAATCCTGGAGTAAACCGACTTCAGGTCAGACATGTTGAGAATTTCACCAGCTTGGAGTAGAGAGCGAACAAGGCTGACAAACTCAATGTCTGCGGCTATTTTGATAACATTAGTTTCTTGCAGTATGTGTTCTTTGTCATCACTTGATGTCCCACTCTTGGGAGCACGTTGGACATTCTGCACCCAGCATGGGAGATGATACTTGACGTCGATCGCATGAGCATCATGTGCACTGATGGCAGCACTCAGCTGAACTTTCCACTTGTGGTTGCTGCCTTCTTCAACAGCTTTCTTCAGCTGTTTACCTGCGTTGAACGTGCATACAACATGTACACTTTCCTTAGTGACCTCTTGACAGAAGAAACAAAGGTCTCTGTTGAATGGAGTTGATGATGAACGTGTGAAGCGAAGAGTCTCGTCTTGCGTAGAACCTGAGGTACTTGCAGCGGCAGGTGCAGAAGAAGGACGTCCACACCTCTTATGAAGATGCTGGGTGTCGCCATGTTCGCAGGCTTTCTGGTGGCGAACTCTAGCACGCTCCAGGTGAGCAGTGTTGCATGTAGATCCATAACATGCCCGGTGCCACTTTGCTTTATTGTTCCTCAAGTCAGTGGCAGTGAAACAGCTTAATCGTTCGCTGATCTGTTTGAAGTCGGCATCACCATATCGTGCCCTCTCCTGGATGAACTGGAGAAACTTTGCATATGAGCCCAGTGCTGGCTCAGTCACTAGTGCACTTTGGGGATCCTGGCACTGAATGCAAAGTGTGAAATCAGTTTCTTTCTTGGTTTTCTTGCTTTTTGGCTCCATCATAGCTCAGGGTCACGAATCTGGAACATACAAATAACAAATAACAATTAAGATAGATGTGCATTAAGTTAGATTTTGGACACTGGTTCGGCTGTGCCATAAAAACCTATTTTTATCCCTTGTAGGTTATTAAAGAAGGTTTCATTCAATTATCTATCCCCAAAAATGTACAACTGGACACCAGAATCGAAACTCTAGGTCATTTAGAAGCCAAGATAATGGAATTTTACGTTTTCGACATCCGCCATTTTGAAAATCCAAAATGGCCGCCATAAAGAACTTGAAACAATTGGAGACATATTTTTTCTAGAACTTATATCATCCCTAAAGACAGCCCAACCAGTGTCCAAAAATTAACAAGCAATTTCACCGGGCATTTCAATCTGCTACATTGGCCCCCCCACTATTACTCCGAATCGGAGCTTATGGATTGGGTCTCGTCCGTCCGCCCGTCCGCAACCATATATCAGAGATTATGGATTGATTGTGTTCATACTTGGCAGAAAGAAAACACATGATGGTGTGGATATGCACATCATTTTGTTTCGCGATGCAATTAAAGATGGCCGACTGGCGGCCATTTTAGTTGTAAAATTACTAAAACCACGGGTGCTATGACATTTTATGTCTTTTTCTCTTTGTTTCTTCTAGGGGAGCTGTTTTGGTATTATTCTTTTTAAATATTTGTTTGTTCTGCTGATGTGTTTTTGTGTGTTTATTATGTGGTTAAATTAGTCGTGGTGTTTCATCAAATGGTGACATTCACAGCTCCACTTTCTTATTAGCCAGCTCCTCTGCCAGATCACGTTGTTCCTCATCCTCCTTCTTGTCCTCTCATCTACCCCTCTGTTCCTTTTCGTCCTTCTGTCCATTATCATCTGTCCCTTATTCCTCTGTTTTCTGTGTGTGTCTGTGTGTGTGTGTGTGTGCGTGCGTGCGTGTGTGTGTGTGTGTGTGTGTGTTGTGCTGTGCTGTAGCCATGAAAGAGCAGAGTCAGCTGTGGGGCCATTTCAAGAGAGGGGAGCATACACCAGAGACAGACTTAACAAGGTGCCACCAGGTTTTAGAGGAAGGAGACTAGTTATATATATATATATATATAGACAGTCACGTGAAAAAGTTAGCACACCCCATGTAAAGTTTTGACTTTTTCAACATATTTCAACATACAGCTATATGATCTTCATTTCAACAATATTGTTAGATAAAGATGATACAATATATAACAAATATCATGAAACATTTACATTTTGTAGTCCATTGTATAATTTAAATGAACATAAATGCAAATTTCGCACGTGGAAAAAGTAAGTACACCCCTACATTTATCACTACTTCAAAAACCTAAAATTAGAATCAGGTGCACCAGCTCAGGTGCAAATGATTAGAACATCGTTAGAGAGGATCTTGGAGGAACCTGTCTTATTTAAACCTCAGACATTTCGTTTGGTTAGCTCTTTGTTGTTGAAGTGTGTGGCGTCACCATGCCTAGATCAAAAGAGCTCTCTGAGGCCTTCAGAAAGAAGGTTATAGATGCCTACGAGTCTGGGAAGGGATTTAAAAAGATCTCCAAACAATTTGAAATCAATCATTCGACTGTCCGGAAGATCATTTACAAGTGGAGAAGATTCCCAAAAACTGCCAACTTGTTCAGGCCAGGCCGCCCCAGCAAGTTCATCCCGAGAGCAGACCGCAAGATGCTGAAAGAAGTCTCGAAGAACCCCAGAATGTCATCACGGGACCTACAGGTAGCTCTTGCCACTGTTGATGTCAAAGTGAACGAGTCTACCATAAGAAAGAGGCTGCACAAATTTGATCGACATGGGAGTTGTGCGAGGAGGAAACCTTTTCTGTCCAGAAAGAACATCAGGGCAAGACTAAAGTTTGCCAATGAACACCTCGGCAAAGACCAGCACTTCTGGAACAATGTGCTCTGGACAGATGAGTCAACGGTAGAGCTATTTTGCCACAGTACCAGAAGACATGTTTGGCAAAAACCAAAGACAGCATTTGACCACAATAACCTGATACCAACTGTAAAGCATGGTGGTGGAAATATTATGGTTGGGGCAGCTTTGCTGCATCAGGGCCTGGGCAGCTCACCATCATAGAATCCACGATGAATTCTTCATTGTACCAGAGGGTGCTTGAGGATAATGTGAGGCCATCTGTCGGAAAGTTAAAGCTCAACCAACGGTGGACCTTGCAACATGACAATGACCCTAAACATTCCAGTAAATCCACCAAAGAATGGCTGAAAAGAAAGAAATGGAGGGTTCTGGAATGGCCAAGTCAAAGCCCGGATCTAAATCCCATCGAGATGTTGTAGGGGGATTTGAAACGAGCTGTGCATCAGGGGCATCAGGAAGGGCATCCAGCCATAAAAACATTGCCTCAAACAGGGAACCATGATTGTCACGGGGCCCGCATGGCTAACGCCCGCTCCAGCGGGGAAAATGGCCTTAAAACGATCATTCATATTCATTCATTGTGCATGCAAGAAACCCCTCAAACATCGCACAAGTGAAAGAATTCTGCATGGAGGAGTGGGTAAAAATTTCTCCCAGTCGATGTCAGAGCCTGGTAGTCAGTTATAAGAAACGCCTACTTGAGGTTGTTTCTGCCAAAGGGGGCAATACCACCTATTAGAGCCAAGGGTGTAATTACTTTTTCCACATGCGAAATTTGCATTTATGTTTATTTAAATTATACAATGGACTACAAAATGTAAATGTTTCATGATATTTGTTTTATTATATCACCTTTATCTATCAATATTGTTGAAATGAAGATCAAATATCTGTATGTTGAAATATGTTGAAAAAGTCAAAACTTTACATGGGGTGTTCTTACTTTTTCACGTGACTGTGTGTGTGTGTGTGTGTGTGTGTGTGTGTGTGTGTGTGTGTGTGTGTGTGTGTGTGTGTGTATGTATGTATGTATGTATGTATGTATGTATATATATATATATATATATATATATATATATATATATGTATATATATGTATGTATGTATATATATATATATATATATATATATATATATATATATATGTATATATATATATATGTATGTATATATATATATATATATATATATATATATGTATATATATATATATATATATATATATATGTATATATATATATATATATATATATATATGTATATATATATATATATATATATATATATATATATATATATATGTATATATATATATATATATATATATATATATATATATATATATATATATATATATATATGTATGTATGTATATATATATATATATATATATATATATATATATATATATATATATATATATTGTTACAGACACGACTTTGATGTTAGAGTGGGCCGAGCGGAATGGCCGCCGTGTCCGCACAAGTTACCCGATTATACTCGAACGTTGACTAAATCGCGCTATGCTAAATCAATGATGGAAAAGACACAACGGCTGGATTAAAATGACACGACACCAAGGGTTCAGTTCTCAAGACCTCCGGAGGAGGTTATATTAGGGCGGAAGGTCAGATTACAACGACAAGAGGGACAGCATAGGAAGACAGGCACTTAGACACACTCTTATAATAGCCCCGACAGACGACAGATAAACAGGACAAAAACTGACTCACACGGGGATTGATGGCAAGGAAAGCGGGCCGTCGATGGCTCAAGGTGCACCGTTCTCGGAGGGGGTGCACCGTTCTCGGAGGTACTGCAATACCGGGTCGATGCGTGGAGCTCGCTCAGCGCTTGGAGGTCGCGACTTGTCTTCTTCAGTCGGGGGCGCATCTCACGTCACGTCCGGTAAGTGGCCGCGTATATCCGGCGGAGTGACACGCCCTCGGCTCGTTAGCTCCGCCCCAGATGGAATCGGCCCGTTGCTTCTCATTGGGTGCGTGCGGGGGGGTTACCGGCTCCGCCCTTGACGAGGGGCTGACAAGGAGCCCCTTCGTGGTAACCCCGTCGGAGCGCATGGTCAATGGCGGCTAACCGAGCCGGTGTGAGGACGCACACTCCCCCGCGCCGTTGTTGTAGTTGTTGTAGTTGTTGTTGTAGTTGTTGTTGTAGTTGTTGTTTGGGGAAGAAGATGGGAGGAGGTATGGGAAGGTCCTAAACTCACTACTGGTGCCATATAATCACATTCTGGTGCAACGAAGAGTCAGAATTAATGGAAACGAGTCCTTAACAGACATAGACTAAGAATAACTAGCAAGATGTCCGAAAGTTGTCTACGTGAGATGCGGTGGACCTGGGCACGACATTTAATGGGGGAAAAAGGGGAAGGTCGGTTCTACAGAGTGTTATTTACAGGCAATGGGACGAGGGAATGGGGGATTGGGGATAGTTGGGGAGTATTGGGGAAATAGGGGAGTATTTACAAGCGGATATTGAGGCCAAATGCCATATCCGCAACATTGCACCCTTCTCTACCCTCGGGGCGTCCCGACCCGATAAATTTTTACCTATTTTAGTGTGGCACTCAGATGTAGTTCCCTCTACTATTAACTCTACCCTGAGTGCGACAGTTTTACAGATGTTCACAAATGAGTAAATATGTCCCCCTGCGACGTTGCACCCTTCTCCTCACAGAAACACACCCACAGGATAACCGAATTGCGGAAAGAATTCGCAAACTAAACATACAGCCGGTAGGGAGCATTATTTACAAGACTACGCTGCTATTTACACTACGATCCAGGACCTGTTTTTGGAGGAACACATGCAGATGTTATGCATAGAGAGAGCACGCATGCCAGCATCGATACACCAACCCACGAGTGCTCTGTGGCCTTAAGGCCTTTAATAATGTGCAGAGCACCCCTTCCCAGCACCAAAAGCACCACCCCATCACACAGTCAGCACCATCCGGTGCAGTCACCATTGTTCATTAAAATAAAAACAACAACCCCTAACCCTGCAGGTGTCTCTTGCTCTTCGTGTGGTGCACTTGGCCTTCTGGCTTCTTTCAAAAATAAAGAAAGGCGCCAACCGCGTCCATTTCTGTATTGTGGCCTTCAGTGGTGTCAACTAAAAGTGGTTCACCTGTATGGCATAGGTGCCACGTTGACCCATAGGTCCATCCACGGGTGGTGCTTGGCCGCAAAAGAACTGCGGTCCATGGTGGGCGGCCACAAACATTGCGGTCCATATGGTGTATCGATCCAGGCAGCAAGCAGCGAAAGTACAGGCCCACAACTGCGAAGCCAGCACCTCTCTCTCCTCTCTCTCTGCCCCAAAGCCAGATCCTCGGAGGTGGGAGACAAAAGAAAAGACAAGTGAGTAAGGTGGCAAGGGCGCAAAAGTGCACGCAATACAAGGTGATGCACACTGGGGGCACATGGGAACCAGGTGAGACAGGTACGTTCCTACCGTACGCCCCCCCCCCCCCCCACCAGGTAACCTACATGGCCCCTCCCTTACCCCTTACTGTATCCACAAAACACAACACTACCCATAAACAGCTATTTTACAAATCAACAAACATCCCTACTGTCTTCCCCGTTCCTCCCATATACCAAATTCGTCTTCTCTCCCTCCTAACCAATCAAATTTGCCATTTTCAACTCTCATCAAAATTTGCCATCTCCAACTGAACATCAAAATTTGCCATTACCAATTCATCATCAGTCCCTCCGAAGGAGGGAGAGATGGAATCACCCCAATGTCTCATCCACGTCGTGATGCGTCTCACAAATCCACAGCAATCTCATTTCCTTCAACAAAACAAAGAAAACACAGGTGTGGAGTCATCATCATCACCTCAGGTAAGTGGCTGCGTATGGTGCGACAGGTTCATCAATCCTAACTATTTCCTAAATGACTTTAACAACTTTACACTACCCGGGGTCTTTCTCCGGCCAAACCATTGGCCCTCTTACACTATGGGTTCTAAAAACCAATTCCCATTGGCCAAACTGTGGTGCTTTTCAATTTGGGGTCTCACTCCCCCGATTCATCTCCCGGTGCCCTCGCACAATTTCTGGGCCGCGGCGTGTACCTCTCCCAGCGGGTCTACCCACCTGCACACCTCCACCACTGCAGTTGCCTCCGAGCTTACCTGCTCCTTACCCTAACCTAACTACCTGGGGAAGGCCCTCTGGCGCTCTCCCCACTCGGTGCCCTCTCTGGCACTGGGCTGCCCGATCCACACCCGGGATCCTCAGGCACCCACTCACAACTACCGGCTCCCAGAGCCCACCTGCGGCCTCACCTGGCCGACATCCTCACAGTGGTGGAGTGCCCAAACCAACTACACACACTAACAGGCTACACGCCCAGCCATTTCCACAACACTAATGCACCCATCCACAACACCATTCTGCAACCGCACCACAAATGCCAATATCCAACCACAATTTACCTATACCCTCTACCTAACACTTACACTACCCGCCCCGGGTACTCGTGAAAGGGGTCCACTCTTCCCCCATCCACACCTTCGCAGCATGCACACCACTCCGTACCACTTACTCCAACTCTCTCCACACACCTGTACCTGCACACCTGTGCTCTCACACCTGGTGCCACCTGCACCCTTCTCTCCCCAAGCGCATTCGCGCTGATCCACACACTCACTACTCATACACTGCTCCACACTGCTCCACACACCTGTCCAGCTCTCACACAGCATCATCTCCTCTAACTACTCCCCTCTGAAACTTGCGCTTCCCAGTCGTCCCTTTTAACTATTGCGCTCCCACGTCATTATCAACCACACTAAACTACCTGCGTCCCCACTACAGGTATCAGTCACTAACTAAACTTAACGTCACCTAATGTCATCTCTCTAGATCCCTACACACAATATAACCTAACCCACCCGGGCTAGTTTTCACTGCCATACACCCCATAAGCTATAGCTCCTTTGCCCCCACCATGGGAAGGGTGGCAGGGATGCCAGCCTTACCCACCGGGCCCATCGCTCACTACCAATTTTGCACATCAAATTTCGACAAATCAAAAATTTGCCAATCACTACCCATCATCTGCCAATCACTACTGCCAATCCCTTGCCAATCATCAAATTTTGTTTTTCTCTAATTTTGGGTCCAAAACACTAACCTCATCACCCAGTCTACTCACTAATGCCTCTCGGTGCGCCAATTCCTGTCCAAAGCCCGGCTTCGTAAAGCCAAGCCATGAATGCGGGTTGTTCTGTGCCAGCGGCAGGATGCGTCCGGCACTCGGTGCAGGGACGGGGGCTTACCCGTGCCGAGATCCCACGCACCACCTCGGCGTGGAGCCATCCAATGCCCCGATCTAGACCTGCCGGCACGTCTCACCAAAAAGTGGTCGCCATGACGACCCTTTCTATCGGGCTGCCAGCTCCGCCTAGTGGAGCACGGACGCGGCCGTTCAAAGCGAGGCCCGGCACGCACCGAGGGCCCGCTTCGGCTAAAAGTCGACCTAACCTCTAACCTGGTTACCGTCGATGCTTCACCTGGATTCTTACACCCTACAGCCCGTTCCTTGCTCACACATCCAGCCGTTTCCATGCTCCTCGTACCTTTCCTTACACACCCAGGTACACCCATTCCACTCACAGCCTTGGTCACACACCTGACCACCGAACACTTTGGCACACATTCGTTGGTCGCACACCTCACCAACACACCTCTTCGCGCCCCCTCCTCGGTCACCTCCTCTGTGACAATCACAGGTGTGCTCTCATTCGCACACCCAACCACGTGGCTCACCACCAACTCCAGCGTGCATTCCCACTCACGCTCTACCATTCCAGGTGTGCATCCTTCCATCCCAGGTGTACATCCTCGCTCACCTGTCACAACCAACTCACTCTCCTTGTCACTCTCACTACTCTCACCACCACTCTTGACAACGCACTCACCCTTACTCTTGACAGCACACTCTTTCCCCATGCACCTGTCCGTCACACACCTTTCTCGCGCACACTCTCCCGTTACACCCTCTGTAACACTCACCACAGGTGGACACTCTTCCTTACTTCTGACAGCGCACTCTTTCCTCATGCACCTGTCCGTCACACACCTTTCTCGCGCACACTCTCCCGTTACACCCTCTGTAACACTCACCACAGGTGTGCATTCTTCCTTGCCTTTGACAGCGCACTCTTTCCCCATGCACCCGTCCGTCACACACCTTTCTCGCGCACACTCTTGCGCACACTCTCCCGTCACACCCTCTGTAACACTCACCACACCGCGCTTCCATGTGCTCCCTCGCACACGCGCTACGACCGACTCACTCTCGCCAGCACCCTCACTCCTTGGCACGCACTTTTTCCTCACACACCCCAGAGTCGGACTTTCTTGCACACCTCCTTTTTCGCACACCAGACCTGTCGCACACTTCACCAACGGCCTCTCACGAACACCCGGGTCCATTTCGACCCCCAAGCTTCTTAAATCCCCTGGCGCATCATACGCACGACCATATTGGTCACCACTTACACCGGGTCCTCTTCCTCTTCGCTTCTCCTCCATCACCTGCGAATCCCTCATCCGGTTAATGAGCACATCATCACGATCCAAACACAGACTTTGGACCAATTCTTTTATCTCCTCTTTTATCTCTTTGTTATCCCCTCTCCGTCGCTTCTTAATTTCGCTCATCCCTTCTTCCACTTCTTCTAGTTTCTGCTTCACCTCTTTTATTCCCCGGTATGTCTCCTCAAGCTCGTCCTCCAAGGCTACCTTGACCGTTTCCATGTGCGTCCTCACCTGCCGGTCCTTCGTCTCCATTACCTCTATCACCTCGTCCAGCCTCGTTGTCAGTCCCTCACGTACCATCTGACATTCCCTCTTCGTCGCTACCAAGTCATCTTTTAGTTCTTTCTGTGTCGCTTTTAAACCTCCTAATACCGCAGTGTTCCTTTGAACCTGCTCCACTAACTCCGTCTGTCCCACCGTCAGCTGCTCCACCTCCTGCGTCAGGTCCTCTATGCCCCCTTGTAACTTTACAGTCCCCTTTCTCACCTCCTTCTCCATGTGCTCCTTACAGTGCCTCACCTCCTCACGCACTCCTCCGACCTCCTCACTCACTCCTCTTCTGATCTCCTCTCCCATCACTTGCATCTCCTGCCCAGATGCCACCCTCATCTGCTCCATTTCCTCCCTGTGAGCATCCAGTTTGGTTTCTACCCCCATTCTGACCCCCTCTATCTGCTGCCCCATTTGTTTAACTTCCCTTTCCGCTTGGTCCCTCATGTCCCTCAATTTGCCTTCCATACTGTTTTCTAACCCCTCTAACCCATTTTTCACTCCCTCTATCTGATTCTCCTGGGCAGCCATTCTATTTTCTACCCCCTCTAACCCCTTTTGCATCCCTTCCATTTGATTCTCTTGAGCGGCCATTCTGTTTTCTACCCCCATTAACCCATTTCTCACCTCTTTTATCCCGTTGTCTAACCCCTCAAAATTATTGTCTAACTTCTCACCGGTACCCCTCGCTTCGTCCCTCATTACCCCCATTTGGTTTCCCATTACCCCCAATTGGCCCTCCAATCGCTCACTCTGAGCCCTCATTTCCTCCCTCATTTGCTCGCTATTCTGGGCCATAAGGGCCTTCATTTGTATGAAAAAAAGGTCCAAATTTACCAGCGGCGCTACTACGGTCGCGGGCGTGGGCGCCGTGGCCATGTGCGAGGCGCTATTTCGCGCGTCTGCTACCCTCGCTGCTTCGGTCTCCTCACGTCCCTCAATTTGGTCCTGGATCGACCCTGCCTCACTCTCCTCTACCGGACCCCAGCTGTCTTGATCCGCCATAGCGCGACTTTCAAAATTCGGGTTTTTATATTTTGTAAAACACAATCAAATTTCGCCTTTATAATTTCGAGCGCGTAAACGCGCTCCGGATCGAATTCTACTTCCCAAAATTTGGGCCTAACAAATTTAGTCCCAGGTCCGAATCCGACACTCCTGACACCAATTGTTACTGACACGACTTTGATGTTAGGGTGGGCCGAGCGGAATGGCCGCCGTGTCCGCACAAGTTACCCGATTATACTCGAACGTTGACTAAATCGCGCTATGCTAAATCAATGATGGAAAAGACACAACGGCTGGATTAAAATGACACGACACCAAGGGTTCAGTTCTCAAGACCTCCGGAGGAGGTTATATTAGGGCGGAAGGTCAGATTACAACGACAAGAGGGACAGCATAGGAAGACAGGCACTTAGACACACTCTTATAATAGCCCCGACAGACGACAGATAAACAGGACAAAAACCGACTCACACGGGGATTGATGGCAAGGAAAGCGGGCCGTCGATGGCTCAAGGTGCACCGTTCTCGGAGGGGGTGCACCGTTCTCGGAGGTACTGCAATACCGGGTCGATGCGTGGAGCTCGCTCAGCGCTTGGAGGTCGCGACTTGTCTTCTTCAGTCGGGGGCGCATCTCACGTCACGTCCGGTAAGTGGCCGCGTATATCCGGCGGGGAGTGACACGCCCTCGGCTCGTTAGCTCCGCCCCAGATGGAATCGGCCCGTTGCTTCTCAATGGGTGCGTGCGGGGGGGTTACCGGCTCCGCCCTTGACGAGGGGCTGACAAGGAGCCCCTTCGTGGTAACCCCGTCGGAGCGCATGGTCAATGGCGGCTAACCGAGCCGGTGTGAGGACGCACACTCCCCCGCGCCGTTGTTGTAGTTGTTGTAGTTGTTGTTGTAGTTGTTGTTGTAGTTTGGGGAAGAAGATGGGAGGAGGTATGGGAAGGTCCTAAACTCACTACTGGTGCCATATAATCACATTCTGGTGCAACGAAGAGTCAGAATTAATGGAAACGAGTCCTTAACTGACATAGACTAAGAATAACTAGCAAGATGTCCGAAAGTTGTCTACGTGAGATGCGGTGGACCTGGGCACGACATTTAATGGGGGAAAAAGGGGAAGGTCGGTTCTACAGAGTGTTATTTACAGGCAATGGGACTAGGGAATGGGGGATTGGGGATAGTTGGGGAGTATTGGGGAAATAGGGGAGTATTTACAAGCGGATATTGAGGCCAAATGCCATATCCGCAACAATATATATATATATATATATATTCTTTTATATATATATATATATATATATATATATATATATATATATATATATATATACATACATACATACATACATATATATACATATATATATATATATATATATATATATAATTTTATATATATATATATATATATATATATATATATATATATATATATATATATATATATATATATATATATACAGACTTGGCATTTAATATGGAATTTTTTTTGGGGGGGGTGAACCTACTTTTCAAGATGACTTAGAATCAAAAGTTCATTGGAATTATGTTGAAATTATTCTAGATTTTGTTGATGTGACCTTTAAAAGAAACAAAAACCACATTTGACATTTCGAAACAAATAAATTGATCCTTGTAAGTGATGTAAACTGATATCGAACTCAATTCACAGACAGTACTGTGTTAAACTTCTGTGCGTTTTCCAGAAGTATCTCTTTATTTTGCACATTAGCCAAAAATTTTTTAACAAAAACAAAAGTTAAATTACGACTGGGATTACGGACAGTAAGATTACAGTTCAGTACTTCGTGTAACCCCCACGAGCATTCAGGAGAGCACGTACACGTTGAGGCATGCTGTTCACGAGATTTGCCAAGGTTTGGACAGGAATCGCTTGCCATGCAGTGACAATAGCCTTATGCAATTCACGCACAGAGGTCGGCTGCTGGTCCAAGTGGTCGATTTGACGCGTTAATTCTGCCCACAAGTTCTCTATCGGATTCATATCCAGGGACATGGCAGGCCAATCTATATGCTCTACACCACGGTCAGCAAGAAAGTGTTGGATCATGCGAGCACGATGAGGCCATGCATTGTCATCTTGGAAGACAAAGTTTCCTCAAAAGGCTGCACGAGCAAATGGAAGCAATGTTTCTTCCAGAGTGGCCCTGTACTTGACCTGGTTCAGGTTTCCATTCAGAACAACCAGGTCAGTTTTGCCCCCTGCATGAAAAGCAGCCCAAACGGTCACCCCACCACCTCCAGCTTGGACTCTTGGCACTATACAATCTTTGATGTTCGCTTCATGCACTTGTCTGCGCACTCGGACACGGCGATCTTGACGATAGACCAGAAATCTAGACTCGTCACTGAAGATCACGTGATTCCAGTGTCCTGGCTGCCATTGACGGTGCTCTCTGGCCCACTGCAATCGGCGCTGGCGGTGTTGTCTGGTCAGGTGTGGCTTTCTCAGGGGATGCCTGGCACGATAGCCTGCTTGAACCAGTCGTTGGTTGACTAGCCTTCTGGATACAGGCACATTTGTCAGTTGCTGCCACTCAGCCCGAAGCCGATTAGCTGACTTGGTATGGCCATTGCGGACTAACCGGTGCAGCTGGCGATCATCCCTCCTTGTGGTTCTGCGGGGACGTCCTGGCCTCTGTATTGGAGTAGGGACACCCCTCTGAGAATTTCGTTTCAGGATCTTTGACACCTGACCTTGAGTGATGCGATACTGCCGAGCAATAGCACGCTGTTTCATGCCGTAATTTTGTAAAGCCACCACTACATGACAAACAGCATTGTCGAGTTGACGGACCATCTCCAGAGGAAGCGGAAATAACTTTTGGAGACGTGCAGCAGTTGTTTTCCACTAATACCGAACGCAACAACCCTTGTATACCCGACTGTGAAGCCAATCATCAAATGCACCTGTCCGTACATTTTGCCACGCCACCTGTGATATAATCCTGTTGTTGACTTCTTGCTGTGCCAGACAATCAGTGACATGGTTCTTTTAAAAAATAAATCACCGAAGTGTAAAAGAAACTCACCAGATTGATATACTGAGTTGAGAAAGTAAACCCAAGTCAAGAAAAGAAAAAAATCCATATTAAATGCCAAGTCTGTGTATTGAAATTTTAATCTTGAGTTGGACAGATGTTGTTTTCTGCCTTTCCTGAAAGTGGACAAACACTTTGTGCTTTGTGGAATGATCTTTCGGTCATATTTGCCTTCCAGGAGGAGAATTCAAGTTGTTTCAAGGCAACTGCTTCACCACAAGATGACAGATGGATGGGTATGATCACTAAAGATGAGATGGGATGAATGTGTGCATAAGGGAAAGCAGGTGTCTGTGGAAGAATTCCCACTGAGTTAATATCAGGGGCGGTCAATGTAGGAGACCAGTCTTGAAGTGCAATGACTGCTTGCAGTCCCTGCCAGTTTGCCTGAGTGAAGTGCCACACTGAGGATGTTTTTTGAGAATGGCAATTATTCCTGGATTTCTTCCTTTCTCCACTTGCACAGTCAACATGTTGCTATCATCAGATACCTTTCCTCTCCTCTCCCAGTGGAGGCTGGAAGGTCTCAAAAATCAGTATTGTGCATAGTTTTGTTCCTGTCTACATCAAATCTGATGATCTGTGCAAGATTTCCAGTTATTTTGCACACCATCGTACTTTTTCCCTCAAGTCGTTCCGTGCCTTCCAGGACTATTTTTGTAAATTATTCTTTTCCATCTCCCATACTTACAGTAGGCAATTACAATTACACATCTGATAACAACCGCACTCCATGGCAACTACAAGTGGACCACATTACATTGAAGGCCTTTAGGAAAAAATCTGTACTGCACATGGCTCATGATTTAAAAATTTCAGAATAAACTAAAGCCATGGAGAAGCAATAAAGAACTTTAATTGGGTTTGACATTGTAACAGCAGCGATTTCCATCACAAGTTTCATGTAACAGAGCATCAATAGGTGTCAATGGAATAACTAGAAACATTACATGCAACACGTGTCCATTAATCATTCAACAAGTAAATAATTCAATTACCAAGTAGGATGTTAAATTCCGGAAAGGTGTTGCTATTTTAACATAGTATACAGCAAAGCAGTACGAAGACACAATTACCTTGAGATAACAAGCGTCAGCCACAATAATTATGAATTAGACTCAAAAGCAGATATGGCCCTGACAAAGCAGGATGAGATAGAACTGCATTGTGGTGATACAAACACTGCTTTGGTGTTGTCCATGGAAGGAAACAGTTTCTTTCAAAATGTACTGTGCAAAATTCCTTACCATGGAACTTAAACACTGCAACATATTCACATGACTCAACAAAATTCTCGTTAAAACCGAATCATTATCACAAGGATTAAATCAAAGGCATCATTCTGAAGGTTCCAAGAACAAACTTCAACTGATTGTCAAGAAATCAACTCGTGTCTGATTGTCAGATAAAAGCACATACCAACCGTAGAAGTTCAATAATAACTCGAACAAGTTATGCGTTCATATATATATATACACAAACACCGGGTGAGCCAGAAATATGGTCATTTTTGAAATTTGTGTGAAGGAAATAAAAAATTGTATTTCAAAATAAATTAATTAATGATATTGAAGTACATAACATACATTTTTTTTATTTTACTGATTTAGTTATATTTTTTGCAGGCAGAACACGAGTGACCATGTGGAACTGGTCAAGTGAAGAACGCGCTTTCGCTGTCAAAGCTTTTTACAAGAATAATGATAGTGCAACTGCTGCACAACATCAATTCAAACTCCATTTCAATGTTCAACGTCATGGAAATGTGCCGTCTGTTCGTCCTATCAAGTTATGCATTCAGAAGTTTGAGAGGACCGATTCAACTTTAAAAGAGAAACCGCCGGGAGCACCCAAATCAGTAAGAATGGTACAAAACATTGAGCGTGTAAGGGAGTCAGTTTTGAGAAGTCCGCATCGTTCCAGCCGAAAGCATGCATCAGCCCTTTAAGAATTTCTCACACGTCACGACGCCGCAAATTGCATTGGATTTTAACTTTCATCCCTACAAAATTCAAACTGTCCAGCAATTAAGCCAATATGATGAGATTGCCCACAACAATTTTGGTGAGGGAATGCTTTCATTTATGGACGGAAATGAAAACCAAAACATTGCTAACAATTTGTTCATGTCTGATGAAGCACATTTTCATCTGTGTGGCTATGTCAACAAGCAAAATACTAGTTTTTGGGCAGCCGAAAACCCAAGAGAAATGCACATGAAACCATTACACAGTCCCAAAGTCACAGTGTGGTGTGCACTTTTGTCGTTTGGAATCATAGGGCCTAACTTCTTTGAGAACAATAACGGAAATGCCATCACTGTTACTGCAGCTCGATATACCGATATGGTTTCTAACTCCCTCTCCAGAGAATTAAACAGATTTGCAGAAGTTAGCCTAATGACGTGGTTTCAGCAAGATGGTGCAACCTCCCACACCGCCAGAGTGTCCATGACTACTGTAAGGGCGCTCTTTCCAAAGCATGTCATTTCCAGAAACGGCGATATTCCATGGCCAGCGAGGTCACCCGATTTGACTGCATGTGATTATTTATTGTGGTCATATCTGAAGGACAAAGTGTATGTTAACCGTCCACAAACTCTTCATGAACTTAAGGAAAACATCAGATGCGAAATCAATGATATTGATGTGGCCATGTTGCAGAATGTCATGAATAATTGGCGTCCAAGATTGAAGGAATGTGTCAGACGAAATGGTACGCATCTCCTAGATGTTATTTTCCACAAATAAATGGCATGTTGTACACTTCACTTTCTTGTAAGAATTTGTTTTGAAATACAACTTTTTATTACCTTTACATGAGTGTTAAAAATAACCATATTTCTGGCTCACCCTGTATGTATATCAAAAATATATATATACTCAACACTCAAATATATATATATATATATATATATATATATATATATATATATATATATATATATACATATATATATATATATATATATATATTATATTATATATATGTATATATATATATATATATATATTATATTATATATATGTATGTATATATATATATATATATATATATATATATATATATATATATATATATATATATATAATATTATATTATATTATATTATATATATATATTATATTTTATATATATATATATATATATATATATATATATATATACACACACATGTGGTGGACTAAGCTCAATCGTTCTGCTCCACATTGAGGGGTGGAGGAGGGGAGGGGAAGATAGATAGACAGAGAGAGAGAGAGGAAAGGAAGAAAGAGATTCAAAATGTTCTCACAACATGATTCTGATAATAGTCCAAGATACAACGTTTTTTTTTTCTTTTCAACATATAAGCAAATACAATTGTAAAATAGTAGTTTCTCTTACCACAACACATACCTATATACATTGAAGAATAAAAAAAATGTTGAGAAATTGAGAAAAACAAAATCTCATTCTGAGAACATTTTGAACACACCTCATACAATTAGTCATTAATCAACACATGATGTCCCACACCGTGTTTCATTGAAGGCATGTGAAAATTGCTTTTCAAAAATAAATTATCACTTGTACTACTTGACACATGTACAAGCCACCCTGTCAAATTAAAAATACCCGTCGAGATACAAAACCTTCCTATAACCCTATAACATAACCTAAATACTTCTCAAAGCAGCAAAACACGAACCTTGCAGAACTTCGCAATCTCTTTAAAAGGCAGGATCCCAAAAGGAGCCAAGATACATTCCCATCACATCTTGATAAATGTAAACCTGGAAACGAGTGCAATGGGAGAAATAAAAAGAAAAACCTCAAAACTGTTTGAACGAGCTGTCCCCGTGTGTATGGCTGCTGTTTGAGGTTAATCAACACTCAAAAACTTCCACTTGCATTAAAGCTAGTAAAATAGAGATATTCGAACTGTATCATCAGCTGTAATTGCACTTTCTCAGAATTACATCTTGCATATTCATCAACAAAATGCAAAACCCTTTGTAATTCACAGTACATATTGCAACATGTCAAGACCACCAACTCCTTCATTTGACAAAATATAAATCCTCGTATTTCAATCTTTCCTGCTGTAGGCTAACACCAAACTAATGTTGTTTTTAATTTTTGCATCGAAATCACAAATGCAAAGAAACAAAAGAGAGGAGCAGCTTAGTTAAACTGTACCGCAGTACGTGAATTCACGATATATTATTGAGAAGCCGTAATTGCCTGTGAGCTCATCAGAAAATCATTCGTAAAGCACAGATCAGCTCTTCCAGCTTTGTGCGCTCTGACAAAGCAGTTCCTGCTTCTCACGAGCTGTTTGCTTAGTGTTTGCATTTGCATTGAGTATTCCTCCAAACAGCTCCTTCAGTTTTTGCTCCAAAACGCTCTTCAAACATTCCTCCATTATTTCTTCAAAAACATTCCTTAAAAACCAATACAACCACCTGCTCCTGAAAAAAAAACACGACATCATTCATTAAGTTGTGCAAAATGTGACCACATCCAACAAGGTTGTCAAGCCATGGAGTTTATAGTTGTCAAGAAGATAAAGATAAAGAAATTTCAACGATTGTGGGGAAACAAAGAGCTTCTGCTGAACTTTGCGTCAGAAACAAAAGCACCTTCTCTTCCTCACTCCCCCAACCAAGCACACAATATCTTAAAGAATGCCTAAACCCCATAGCAAGGAGAAGAGTTCCATTCCTGGACCGATTTTGACACTGGACCCTTATTCACTGAATCCATCAGCCCCTTATTCTAGTCCAAGGGACATAGCTCTGAGATGGGCATTGTGTGGAGGACTTCGTCCAACAGCTGAAGAGCACGGTGCAGATGGATCTCGATCCAGCAGGGTGTTTGCTTGATGTTATGTCGTGGGTAGTCAGGACCCCATCCCTTCACAAAGCTCATGCGAAGAATGCAGAGTCGACGGAGGTCGTCCACACCAATACCTGCTGCTGCCGACAGACCTTAACCAAAGGCACACATTCGAATGTTCAAAACATTTGTGATTTCAAGTGAAGGCTTCACAAAGAATGAACCAATAAATGAAGAAGAATAGTAAATAGAAGAGGTAAAAGCAGAGGGGGTAGAAGAAGATGCTGAAGAAGGATCAAATGTCTTTGAAGGATAAGATGAAGCAATATTATTGTCTAAACAACTTTTTAAAAAGCTACATTTTTGAATGTCAGTCTTAGTAATTAATATGAACCTGAAGTATAAAGCTGGTTCAAATTTCACCTGTGATTTTGTATTTAATTAAAAAAACAACTGTTTGTGGAGAATAAATATTGAGTGAATTTGTTGCTACCATGTTGGTGCTTTGGCTCTACTGTACCAATAATGACATGTTTCCTGCTTTAATGGATGTGCTGAAAATCAATATTATGGCAGGTGAGGTAACAAAGAGTGAAGAACAGTGAATGATGATGATTGCCATATTAGAGCAATTTTGGGGGCAATAATTTTTGGAGGAATGAGGCTCACACTGACTACGTGCACATCCTAAAGAATTCTCCACTGAAGGGAATAGTAAAGAATCCTTTACGATGTTACAAGTGCATTCAAAGTTTGGTAACACCTTGAAAAGCAATGAAAGTATCATCTATAATACTACGAGAAAGTTCAGAAAACACCTTAAACTGCACAGTCTTGAGAAAAAGGACATGTGAAGGGTCTTTTCAATTCTCGCTTTATGTTTCCGAGCACAACATATATTTCCTATGAGCAACCATTTTGTCTGAATCTTGATATTCCCCAACAACAAAGCGGCAAATGTGATTGACCAAGATTGCGTAAAATGGTGTAATATTTTGTCCATGTACTGATAAACTGGAGGATTTTGTAAGTGACAACACGGCGATTCTACAGTGCTCAAGTATATAATTAAATTGAAATAAATAAAATTAAAGGCTGTATAATTGTTTTTTCCGAAAGTTTACCGCTATTGACACGCCATCTTTTACACCACCTGATTTAACACGTTAAATTAGTTATTCATGCCTGGTGTTTGTGTCCTATATGACGTTACTAAAACAATTAGTTTCCTATTTGGAGCGATTTATCTTGTTTGACTGCCAGATAGGGAGACAGAGTAAAACCATTTGCATACTCCCCTGTGCACATGTGCTATAGGGACGTGATTCAGTGCAGTTTGCCAAATTCAGAGCCAAAGTACTGCTAAACTGCAGGTTTGTGTTCTGATTAATGTTCCGATTCATGGTCCGATTCATGTTCGATGGTGTTCAACATAAAATTCCCACTAAAATTGAGTATTTCCTCGATTATATCTGGACTGACATTTGTAGACAGACAGACCAATAGCTTAACCCCGTTTTCGCTTCATTTCGCTTCATGGTAATAATTATTGACAACTCCTTCATCTTGCCAGAGAGCTCATCGTGCACATGCGCATTTGCCACAAATTTTGCTGTATAACAAAGCCACACTAAAAACTTGCAGTTCTCAATGAAATATATTTTAAAAAGATAAAATAGAGCTACTTTCAGTGAACCGAGTACATTGACGTATGACGCACACGTCACGTGGAGCAGAGAAGTCCAGACATAAATCCATCACAGATGTAAATCCATAAACCAAATGCTGCACAACTATTTTTCATACATGTATTTATGACAGTTTATTTTTGATTGGGAACCGAACCATATATCTTCTATTTTGTATTCTCCATGCCATATTGCTACATCAGCGATTGTTTCACGTGTGCAAACAAATTGTGTACTATATCTGCCTGAACGTTGACTTTTGACAAACATTTTAATGAAAAAAAAAAATCAATCACTACCAACTGTATATTGTGTAATCATTTGGCGAGAGTCATTTTGGTAAGTATCTTTTGATGAGTCATTTTTTGTTCAGTTACATTATCTCTAATCTGTTTCCAAAAAATACAACCATGCTATTTCAGCTATGTAATTGCCAGTTCCCAATTTGATCAGCATTTATCATGACAATAAGGCCCAAGCACAAACACTACAAAGAGTTGGCCTTCACCTGGAAAAACATGCTTTTCCATGGACATCTGTGAGTCAATTTAACATGGACAACATAATTTCACGGCATCCGTTACTATGGTGGTCCACACACTATTATGTAATCAATTCTTGCAAAATACAATCTCCTGCATAAGTACCGCAGCCTACTCGGAAGGCAACACTTGACAAAACATTCAGGTCAACATGGTAGGTTGTCTTTCAAAAGGAAAATTGGATTCAGAGGCTGCTAATCATTATTTTCTAGAAATCTCACTTGTACTTTTCAAGTAATTTGAGGTCAAGAAGGTTCAATACTCATTTTGTTGATTTTATATTTTACAGGATCTAAGGCTCGTAGTGTAGCTGCCACACATACAAACCTCACACACATGGACATCTTATTATAATCTTATTATAATAGAGCAAACGTATATGGTTTTGTCGTTATTATGTTTATATGCGACGAAAACGTCTTCTTCTTCTTCAATTAAAATTCACACCCCCTTAATTAACCCTCTTAATTACGTTTAGACTGCTGAGACCCCTCAGACCTTTGACGAACCTTTAATTCCCCCAAGATCCTTAAGACCACCAAGACCCCTGAAGACCAAAAATACCCTTGAAGACCCCAAAGACACTGAAGACTCAAAACACCCCGAAGACCCAAAACACCCCGAAGACCCAAAACACCCTGAAGACCCAAAATACCCTGAACACCCCAAAGACACAAAAGACCCTAAAGACCCAAAATACCCTGAAGACCCAAAACATTCTGAAGACCCAAAACACCCTGAAAACCACAAAGACCCTGAAGACCCCAAAGACCCCAAAGACCCAAAACACCACAAAGACCCAAAATACACTTAAAGGCCCAGATGATCTAAAAGACCCTGAAGACCCAAATGGCATCAAAGATCCAAAAGACCCCGAAGCCCCAAAACACCCCAAAGCTCCAAAAGACCCCAAAGACTCAAAAATACCAAAATACCCTTAAACACCCAGAGGAACCAAAAGACCATTCAGACCCAAACGCCCCTGAAGACACCGAAGACCCCAAATAACCTGAAGACCCAAAAGACACGGAAGGCCCAAAATACCCTTGAAGGCCTGAGGATCAAAAATACCCTGAAGACCCAAATGTCCCTGAAGACCCAAAATACCCCAAAGACCCAAAAGACCCCGAAGACCCAAAACACGCCAAAGACCCAAAACACCATGAAGACCCAAAAGACCCCAAAATACCCCAAAGACCCTGAAGACCCAAAACACCATGAAGACTCAAAAGACACCAAAATGGTCAAAGATGCCTATCCCTCTGAAACGACGTGGTGAGGCGCGCGGAGCACGCCGAGTGATGCTAGACTTATTATAATAGAGCAAACGTATATGGTTATATCGTTATGTTTATATGTGACAAAACGTCTTCTTCTTCTTCTTCAAATAAAATGAACACCCTCTTAACTAACCCTCTTAATTACGTTTAGACTGCTGAGACCCCTCAGACCTTTGACGACCCTTTAATTCCCCCAAGACCCTGAAGACCACCTAGACCCCGAAAGACCCAAAATACCACTTCAAAACACCGCTAATTGACTTCCGCTTCTGGTTTTGCCGGCGAGGTTACGTTTTTTCCAAGATCTCCATGCTATCTAACACTATCAAAGTTAGGTAATTGGTCCCGTTTGTATTTTTGTCAAAGCTGTATTTTTATTTTACGGTGTGTGTACCTACTGTGTGTCTCTCGGTAGACCTCGGTGTAACCTGTATAAAATCGTCGTTCATTTCCTGCCACGTATTTGAGGCGTGGTATTTTAAGTTTCCTGCCTTGAGGCCTTGTTGTCTTCTGTGTTGTCTTCTCTCAGCAGTCGTTTGTGGTCCATTTACTTTCGTTAGCTCTGCTTTTCCCAGTCTTCTTTTCACCCCATATTTCCCCGAACATCTTACTCTTTGTTTAAAATATTAATAAAATAAATAAATAAAAATTCCTTCTTTGGTCTTGCTCGTTCGTTCGTTCTTCGACCATTTGTTTCTCCCCCATTTCCCCAGATAGTTTTCAAGGTTTAGTTTTAAAATGTTTAAACTTTCCCTTGAAGTGCTGTATTCTGTCGTATATTATAACTGCACATCGGATTTTTATGTGAAAAAATAAAAAATATTTTTTCACATAAAACGGCTTTTTTGCGCGCAAAAAAAATATTTTGCTATTTTCGGAGAAAAAAAGAATTTCGCCCTTTTTCGGGAAAAATAAAATAAAATGCCCTTTTTGGTCGAAAATGTCTGGCAACGCTAAAAAAAATTGGGGAATTTTTCGAAATTTTAAACTGCGATCGATCTCAAAAACAAAACGTTGCGTCCACTTGCGTGCGTTGCGTCCCCAGCGTGTACAGCAGTGAGGCGGTGTACTACAGTGAGAGAGTGAACACAAAGTGTGAACAAGTCTCCTATCAAGATGAGTGCTGCTCTTCGTGACAAGTGGCTGAAGGAATTCAACGCTGGCGGCGATGGGGCCACCTTCAAGTACGTGTCGAGTGACACGGCTTTCTGTCGAGCTTGTGAAAAGACTTTCCGGGCGAAGCAGAAGTCTGAGCTGGCCCAACATGTCCGAGGAGACCGCCACAAGAGCAACTTGGCCTTGAAGAAGAAGAGGACGGTCACGCATGCCACCATGGAGGACTTTGGTGGCGGAAAGAGGCACAAGTGCGACGTCGTGGCTCAGGAGCTGTGCCAGGCCATGCTGGCCGCTGGCATCCCATGGTCGAATTTGGAAAACCCTGCCCTCCGGTCGTTCCTGGAGAAGCACATCACTCTCCAGATCCCCGATGAAAGCTGGATTCGAAAGCACTACCTCGACAAGTGCTACGACGAGGCCTTGGCGGGGATCCGTGCCGACCTCGGACAGCAGCCCATCTGGCTGTCCGTCGACGAGACGACCGATTCGGCAGGTCGATATGTGGCCAACATCATCGCGGGACGCTTGTCCAAGGAGGGGTACTTTCGTCCCCACCTCGTCCAGTGCATGTTTCTGGAGAAGACCAACTCCGGGGAGATCGTGCGCGCAGTCAATGACACGCTGCGCTATCTTTGGCCTGATTTCAAGCCGGAGTGCCTCAAGGTCCTCGTCAGCGACGCCGCGGCCTATATGATCAAGGCCGGCCATGCCCTGAAGGAACTCTTCCCGGACTTGCTGCATGTGACTTGCATTGCCCACGCGCTCCACCGTGTCTGCGAGACAGTCCGAGAAATGTTCAAGGATGTCAACGACCTGATTGCCACGACGAAGAAGGTGTTTGTCAAAGCCCCGTCGCGTGTTGTCCTTTGGAAGGAGCAGCAGCCCAATCTTTCTCTCCCCCCGGAGCCCATTCTGACTCGGTGGGGGACGTGGATCGACGCCGCGGTGTTTTACGCCGAGCACTTCGAGGCCGTCAAGGACATTGTGGACCAGCTGAACGATGACGACGCGATGCCAATCCGGAGTGCCAAGGACCTGTTCGGAAAGGCGGACATCAAGCTCAGTTTGGTCTTCTTAAATGCCCACGTGTCGTTCATCCCGAAGATCCTTAAGCAGCTGGAGGAGGCCGGCATGGAGCTGGCCAAGGCCTTCCAGCTCCTTGATCAGGCCAATGAGGAGCTCGAAAAGATCCGAGGCTGCCGTAAGGAGATCCTGCTCACCAAGTTCAAGGCGGTGCTGCAGCGTAATCCCGACATTGGTGTGCTGAGGACAGTGGCTTTGATCCTGGATGGAGATCAGCACGGATCTGAGGTTGGTGTGCCGGCTGGAGTCAAGCTTGCCGACATCCCCCTCTTGAGGTACTGCCCCATCATCAGCGTCGACGTGGAAAGGTCCTTCTCCGTCTACAGAAACGTCCTCACCGACCGCCGACACCGCCTCACCAAGGAGAACATTACCAAGATAATGATTTCAAACACCTACTTTAACCATTCCTAAAAGGGTCTTGTCAATTTCTTCTAGTCCTCTACTTATCAAACAATGCGGTTGCAATAAAGGTACCTGAACGTCATTTTTTACCTGTTTACTAGCCCAGAGTGCTTAATGTTGTGCAGGAAAAAGCTTACCATTTTTTGTTCTTTTTTTGACTGATTTCTGAAAAACTTGGTAATAATAAAAAATGAATAAAACGGGGGAAAAAAATATTTCGGGATTTTTTGACATTAAAAAAAAAAAATTTCCGCTTTTCAAAACATAAAAGGCCTATTTTCTTAACATAAAAATCCGTAGTCTAATTATAACACATTTTTCTTCTTCTTCTTCTTTAAAAGGTTGCTTTCGACCTGCTCACCAAATCTGTTCATGTCAAATAAAAATTTCATCTGTTACAGTTCTTCCTTCCTACATTCCCTAAACTCACCTGCATTCCACCCCTTCTCCAATGTTTTCAAACGGATCTCTGACTCGAAAATCACAAGAAACTCATTTTGCAATAAATGTTCGTTTTCCATTAATCGTCCATCACTTTCTAAAATCCAAACTCACCCCTCCCTCCTAATCTCCCCCAACACCCATCCCTTTCAAATCTCCCCCCTTGCCCCTTCCCTCCTAAACTCCCCCCTCACCCCTCCCCTCCTAAACTCCCCCTCACCCCTCCCCTCCTAAACTCCCCCCTCACCCCTCCCCTCCTAAACTCCCCCCTCCCCTCCTAAACTCCCCCTCCCCTCCTAAACTCCCCCTCCCCTCCTAAACTCCCCCCTCACCCCTCCCCTCCTAAACTACACCCTCATCCCTCCCCTCCTTAACTCTCCCCACGCCACTCCCCTCCTAAACTCCTTCTCGCCCCTCCCCTCCTAAACTCCCTCCTCACCCCTCCCCCCCCAAACTCCCACACTCATCCCTCCTCTTCAAATCTTCCCCACCCTCTTTTTTTCTCCAATTCTCCCCTCTCACCCCTCCTCCTCAAAGCGTCCTCCCTGCTTCTTCTCCCTTCCAACTCTCACCTCCATCTCCCCCAATTTTCTCCCTCCTCGCTCCCCCCCCCCCCCCCCCCCCTCAAACAACACCTCACTGTGCCTCACCCAATCACCATCAAACCTTTTTCGTCCTCATCCTTCCCTTTCCCCTAGCTATTCTGAAATCTCAGACACACTATCAAAAGCTACCTCCTCCTCCTCTGCCTCATCTTACCCAACCCCTCCCCCACCCCCTGTTCTGTATCCGATTCTCCCCCTTCCTCTTCATTAACGGTATGGACCTAAAACATCCGGGGCCTTCACTCAAACTTGACTGATCTCTCCATACAGGTTGCTTCTGACAAACCAGACTTGATCTGCTTCACAGAAACTTTCCTCCTTCATGATGTCTCTGATTCCTTAATATCTCCCTGGTTATTCCCTCCTCTGGTATTATAGACCTGAGCTTCATCCTGGAGGTGGGGTTGCTATCTTTATCAAAAACTCTCTTCCTCACTCTCCCTGCAATTCCCTCTCTCCACCTCACCCCCAGGAGTACCTCTGGCTACGGTTTCACCTTCACTCCCACCTTTTGTTCATATGTCTGTTGTACCGTCCACCAAACAGTGATGATTCCATCTACATCTCGTTGTCTGATAACATTGGACCAACTTCTATCGACTCATCCCAACTCTCTCTTCCTCATATGTGGTGATTCCAATTGTCATCATGCCAGCTGGCTGTGTGTGGGTACCTCTCTCACCAGCCATGGCTCCTCAGCAAAGGACTTCTGCGACTCATTGGGACTGACACAATCTGTCAATTTCCTGACCCGGATCCCAGTCAATGGAGCATCTTCTCTTCTAGACTTGGTTATGACTAACTTCCCTGCAAATATCTGCTGCTCTTCTTCTGCTCCAATCTGTTCATCTGATCATGTGCTTGTTGAAATGGACATCTCGCTGGCCAATCTCAGAGAGCCTCCTCAGCGTCGACTAGTCTTGAATTTCACTCAGGCCAACTGGCACAGTCTTCAAGCAGCCATAAATCATCTGGACTGATCTCCCATCTCTACTGCCACTGACATCAACTCATCCTGGGAATGCTTCCAAAGTAAATTGCTCTCTCTCTCTCATGCACAGATTTATCCCATCTCGTCTTCAGTTATCATACCCTTCCTCCCATCCATGGTACACGGAATCTTGTGGTGAGGCAGTTGCCCTGAAACAACATGCCTTCGTCTCATGGAAGGCAAATCCAACGGAAGGAAATCTCATTTCCTTTCACAAAGCCAAAAACACATGTGTGTCCACCCTCAGAGGAGCCAGGAAACAATATCTCTCGACTCTCAAGACAGAACTCTCAAACATGTCTCCCTCTTCCAAATCCTGGTGGTGTCTGGTCAAATCTGTTTCTGGTGTTTGTTCCCCTGATATCCCCTCCCTTACCTCAAACGGTGACACAGATGACTCCGCACGTGAAAAAGCTGAATGCCTCAACTCTGTTTGCCTCAAAAGGTAGTGTCCAAAACCCGTCCCTCTCTGTACCCACCGCACCCAGTCGTACCCAGCTGCTCCTGGACTCTGTGTCCTTCTCTCCTGACAAGGTGGAGAAGTTTCTGTCAATCCTCAACTCTGATTCTGCAACTGGACCTGACGGCATCAGCCCATGGGTCCTAAAATCCTGCTCTGCCGCTCTTTCACTCCCTCTCTCTGTTCTCTTCACCCCCTCGTTTGCTCAAGGTAATCTATCATCAGCTTGGAAATCAGCCAACATCACCGATTTACACAAAAAAGGTGCAAAAACAGATCCTTGCAACTACAGACCAATCAGCCTTCTCCCAATTATCAGCAAAGTCATGGAATCCATCATTGCTTCGGATATCAAATCTTTCCTCTTCTCCAATGGCTTGATCTCTGATCATCAATTTGGTTTCAGACCAGGTCACTCTTCTCTGGACATGCTGCTTCTGCTGTCTCAACAATGGATGGAGGTCCACAATGCCAAACAGGAAAATAGAGCTCCCTTGACATATCACGTGCCTTCAATACGGTCTGGCACCCCGCTCTACTCACCAAACTTTCCTCCTATGGTATCCATGGAAATCTCCATGCATAGCTTGCGGACATCCTCTCTAGTCATAGTCAACGTGTGGCCCTGAATGGGTTTCTCTCATCTGCCCTCCCTCTTCAGGCTGGAGTTCCCCAAGGCAGTGTTCTGGGCCCTGTGCTTTTTCTGGTCTTCATCAATGATCTCTCTGACTCTCTTGAAAATCCTCTCTATCTCTTTGCTGATGACTCCACTCTCTGCTGGTCCATTCCTTATCCCTCAGATCGGCAGTCTGCAGCCGCCTCACTCTCTGCAGACCTGGACAAAATCACAGACTGGTCAAACAAGTGGAACATGTCTTTCAATCCTAACAAATCTCACACTCTTACTATGTCTCTCCGAAAAGACCGACTGGACAACCCTCCCATATACTTTCTGAACAATCCTCTGCAAGAAGTTCTGTCACTCAAGCTTTTGGGTCTCACTATCTGCCATGATCTTTCCTGGGAAAATCACATTTCCAATCTGGCATCCTCCGTCATGCGAAGTCCTTCCTTGGCACACCTGAGCTCCTCACCACATGCAAGGCTTTCATCCGCAGCTCAATGGAATACTGTTCTCCCCTCTGGGCCGGTGCTCCTGCCTCACACCTAGCTCGGCTTCACACTGTTCAAACCAAAGCTTTCATAATAATTGGAATCTCCTGCGATGAAGCTAACTCCAAGGGCCTTTAACTTATTCACCGCAGACAGGTTGGTGGTCTTTCTGTCTTCTACCGACTCCTCTCCAGCCTTGCACCCCCAGTTCTCTCTGGGCTCTGTCCCTCAAATATTCCTACAGGTCGCACAAGATCTGCCTGCAACC
The DNA here is from genome assembly GCF_964187855.1 of Myxine glutinosa. Taxonomy (NCBI): domain Eukaryota; kingdom Metazoa; phylum Chordata; class Myxini; order Myxiniformes; family Myxinidae; genus Myxine; species Myxine glutinosa. Next base: position 70,153,480 of record NC_136267.1, read on the forward strand.
CTCCTATGGTTAAACTGCCAAAATCAAGACTCTCTGCTCACCTTCACTCCTTCATTCCTCTTTTCTCTCGCCTCTGCAACAAACTCCCTCACTCTCTTCAGTCCCACTCCTCCCTCCAGGTCTTCAAAACAGCTGTCCACCACCATCTCTTATCTTCCCCCATCCAAAACCTTGATCTTTTCTACCCCCACTAATTTCACCCCAGATCCACATTTTTGAAATACCAACTTCTTTCCTGGAAGTCCTTGCAGTGTCCTTGTGTTTTATACTTCTCCCCCCCCCCCCCCCCACCCCTTCCCACACCTCCTCCCCCCAAGCACTCTCCCTCCCACAGATCTCCCGATGTCCCTGCTCTCAAATGTTGTGTTTGTGTGCTTCCCCTTCTCTCCCCATCTTGTCTACCGCTCCCCTTATTATTTGTTTTATGTGTCTGTTTGATTTTTTGTGTGATAAATGTTGGCTCTTTCACGAGCCTCGATCTTGTATACAAAAAAAAAAAACACGAAAAAAAATCTCTTATCTTCCCCCATCCAAAACCTTGAGCTCCTCTACCCCATTTAGTTCACCCGAGATCCACTTTTTTTTGAAATACAGATTTCTTTCTTTCCTGGAAGTTCTAGCAGTATCCATGTGTTTTATACCTCTCACACCCCCCCCCCCACCCTAGCCCCCTGCCTTCCCATGCCTCCTCCCCCCAAGCCCTCCCCCTCCCACGGATCTTCCGTTGTCCCTGTTCTCTGCTGTTGTACTTGTGTGCTGACCTTTCTCTCCCCATCTTGTCTCCCGCTCCCTTTATTGTATATTTTGTGTGTCCGTTTTTTTTTGTGTGTGTGATTGATATTAGCTCTCACACGAGCCTCGATCTTGAATACAAAAAAAAGCACAAAAAAAACACCCCGAAGACCCAAAAGACCTGGAAAACTCAAAAGACCCTTAAATACCCCGAAGAACCAAAATACCCCAAAGATTCTTAAAGACTCAAAGGAAACAAACGACCCTTAAGACCCAAAAGCCCCTGAAGACACCGAAGACACAAAATGCCCCAAAGATTCTGAAGACTCAAAGCACCCCAAAGACCCAAAAGACCCCGAAGACCCAAAACAGCCTGAAGACCCAAAAGACCTGGAAGACCCAAAAGCCCCTGAAGACACCGAAGACACAAAATACCCCAAAGACTCAGAAGACCCAAAACACCCCAAGGACCCACAATACCCTTACAGGCCCAGAGGATCAAAAAGACCCTGAATACCCAAATGGCCTCGAAGACCCAAAACACCATGAAGACTCAAAAGATCCAAAAGATACCAAAATAGTCAAAGATGCCTATATCCCTCTGAAACGACGTGTGGTGAGGTGCGCGGAACGCGCCGAGTCACGCTAGCACAATCAATACAGGAGACAACATGAGACTGTTAGACGAGACAAATACAGCTACTGAGTTTGGGGTAAGTGTCGTCATCTCCTGGGGCACTCTGGATATCAGCAACGTCACAGCAATGGTGCATCCATTTCTATCACATTTCCTAATGACTCAACAGGGCAGCGGGGCATCTCTCTGACTTGAAATTACTCGAATAGTTCAAACTACGTAGGTGTGCCTTTATCCAATACAAACATGAACCCCTATATTTAGCGATATACAGACTTGGCATTTAATATGGAATATATATTTTTTCTTGACTTGGGTTTACTTTCTTAACTCAGTATATCAATCTGGTGAGTTTCTTTTACACTTTGGTGATTTATTTGTTAAAAGAACCATGTCACTGATTGTCTGTCGCAGCAAGAAGTCAACAACAGGATTATATCACAGGTGGCGTGGCAAAATGTACGGACAGGTGCATTTGATGATTGGCTTCACAGTCGGGTATACAAGGGTTGTTGCGTTCTGTATTAGTGGAAAACAACTGCTGCACGTCTCCAAAAGTTATTGCCGCTTCCTCTGGAGATGGTCCGTCAACTCGACAATGTTGTTTGTCATGGAGTGGTGGCTTTACGAAATTACAGCATGAAACAGCGTGCTATTGTTCGGCAGTATGGAATCACTCAAGGTCAGGTGTCAAAGATCCTGAAACGAAATGCTCAGAGGGGTGTCCCTACTCCAATACCGAGGCCAGGACCTCCCCACAGAACCACAAGAAGGGATGATCGCCAGCTGCACCTGTTAGTCCGCAATGGCCGTACCAAGTCAGCTAATCAGCTTAGGGCTGAGTGGCAGCAACTGACAAATGTGCCTGCATCCAGAAGGCTAGTCAACCAACGACTGGTTCCAGCAGGCTATCGTGCCAGGCATCCCCTGAGAAAGCCACGCCTGACCAGACAACACAGCCAGCGCCGATTGCAGTGGGCCAGAAAGCACCGTCAATGGCAGCCAGGGAACTGGAATCACGTGATCTTCAGTGACGAGTCTACATTTCTGGTCTATCGTCAAGATGGCCGCGTCCGAGTGCGCAGACAAGTGCATGAAGCCTACAACAAAGATTGTATAGTGCCAAGAGTCAAAGCTGGAGGTGGTGGGGTGACAGTTTGGGCTGCTTTTCATGCAGGGGGCAAAACTGACCTGGTTGTTCTGAATGGAAACCTGAACCAGTTCAAGTACAGGGCCATTCTGGAAGAAACATTGCTTCCATTTGCTCGTGCAGCCTTTCGAGGAAACTTTGTCTTCCAAGATGACAATGCACGGCCTCATCATGCTCGCATGATCCAACACTTTCTTGCTGACTGTGGTGTCGAGCATATGGAGTGGCCTGCCCTGTCCCTGGATATGAATCCGATAGAGAACTTGTGGGCAGAATTAACGCGTCAAATCGACCACTTGGACCAGCAGCCGACCTCTGTGCGTGAATTGCATAAGGCTATTGTCACTGCATGGCAAGCGATTCCTGTCCAAACCTTGGCAAATCTCGTGAACAGCATGCCTCAACGTGTACGTGGTCTCCTGAATGCTCGTGGGGGTTACACAAAGTACTGAACTGTAATTTTAGTCCGTAATCCCAGTCGTAATTTAACTTTTGTTTTTGTTGCGGTTTTGAAATAAAGGGTAATTTCCCCTCTTAGTTAGTTACACCACAACATGTAGCCTCACGATAGTTGTTATTTCTTCGTAAATGTAGGCGTAGCCCTTTCCTGTGTTTAGTTTTGCGTTGAGTAGGCTAGTGAGATTAGGTGTTCTTATGGCGCTTTGGTTTTGGTTTAGCGCTGAAATACCACATGGCAGGCCTGAACAAGTCGACCGAGGCCGAAGGAAGGCGGGATAGGAGGAGCCATCGGTAAGCACGAGCCGCCAATCAGGGCTCGAGGGGAGTGGCTAACCACGACGACCAGAGGCGGGGTTTGGAACATTCGAGTCTGGCCGGGGCGGGGCCATATAACCCTGTTCCGAGCCCCCCCCAGGGCAATTTGCAGAATACGGCAGATGAGATGCCCAAAGTGACAAAACCACCCGGGACATGAAAAAAAATGGGGGAGGACATTGGGCGCAGGTTGAGCGAGGAAGTAGCAGTGGTACGCGACGAGGTGACGCGGTGTGAGGAACGCACGGAGAGCGAGCTAGGGCAAAGGACAGCCAAGTTGACCAGGGCTATGGGAGTAGCGACGCGGGGTGTAGAAAAGCCGACGGTCGTCGCATTGGAAAATAAATTTTGAGGGCGCCGGCGAAGGCTGAGTTGGACGAGAAAATTTTAAGGGCGCCGATGAGCGTCGAGCTAGAAAAATAAATAATTGAAATTGAAGAGATGGGAGAAACAGAAAATAACTCACGGAGGGAGGTTATGGAGCCTGAACAAAGTCTGAATTTGCACCGTGATGCCGGGCTTGCAAATGAAATAAAAAGTTTGCAGGTGCAGCCGGGGAAGGAGGTCCCCGAGGTGAGTTGTGAAAATGGCGCGGATGTGTTTGACGCGAACGGGTTTTCGGCGCACTTGGGACAAGGGCGAGACCCGGGCGTTCACGGTTGGGCCATTGTGCGGTGTATGAGTGAGGGTGGCACAATTTGTGAAGGGCCCATTGTGCGGTGTACGAGGGCGACTGGCACGGAGTATGAGAGGGCATGCGTGGAGCGCGAGTGTGTTACGGAGTGTGTCAGAGAAGGGTGTGCCCAGGAGAGTGTGATAACGGGATGTTTGAGAGGCGCGGGTGCGCCTGGGTGTGCGATAGCGGAGAGTGTGAGAGGTGCGTGGGCGCCTGGTTGGGCAAGTGCGGAGTGGGTCGCGAGTGGTGAGGACGCGGCTCAAGCATCGACACCGACCGGGGTAGCGCCTAGCAGGACGGGTAGCAGATGCGAGCCCTTGGTGAGTGGTGTGCTGCAGGGACCGGCAGGGATCGGTGCCGCGTCGGTCTCACAAGGACCGGCGTGCACGATTCGTACCGGCCCCCGCACTGTATGGTTGGTGCCGTGCCGTGGCGGCAAAGGCAACCGGCGAGGTTCAAGGGGAGGTAGGAGTTTTCGGAGCCGCGCACCCTGTGGGGTGCGGTGCTCCGACCGTGGCCGGTTGGGTCACCATGCGTGGGACCGCAAGGCCCCGCACAGGGATGGAGCCCTGCACCTTGGCCCATCCATACCTCCCCCTTGGATCATAAATGAAGGACGGACACCCCATACAGGCGACCAACCACCCGCATGGATCGCTCGGCCCTTCGAGGTCGAGCGGTGACAACGAACATTCACATGGAGAGGCTCGAGTGTAGTGGACTGTGGAGAGTAGTGTACCCCGCGTGGAGGAATGGTAGTGTAACCATTCCTCCCACCACAGGGCCCATGAGCATTCGTTTAGGGGGATGGCAGTGATAGGCACATGGGGGTGCCAGCAATGGTTGCCTCCATGGGGCACCGAAGCTAGCCGAGGGAGGACTAGGATAATGTTAGGGATCTAGAAGACCTTAGGGACAAGATTTAAGTAGTGACACCTGTACTCTAGTGGGGACGTAGGTAGCTTAGATGGATGATAAAGAAAAGGGAGTGCATAGTGTAAAGGGACGACGGGGAAGCACGAGTTTTAGGGGAAGCAGTCAGCTGGATGATAATAATAATAATAATAATTCATTTATTTTGTATAGCGCTTTTCATGAAGCCCAAAGGCGCTTTGACAGAGTGCAAAACATAATGCATAACAAAACATGAAAACAACAATTGCAAAAAGACAAGAATCAATAGGGAAATATTTAAAGCAAAAGGAGGGAGAAGGAGAAGTGATAGTCAGGGGTTAAATGCTGTGGGTTGAATGTTGAATGCAGTGCTGAACAGGTGGGTCTTGAGTGATGTTTTGAATGTGGTGAGTGAGGAGGAGTCTCTGATGGTGTGAGGTAGTGAGTTCCAGAGGGTGGGAGCAGCGATGGAGAAGGCCCTGTCCCCCCAGGATCTGAATTTGGTCCAGATGGGGGGGGGGGGGGTCAGGAGGTTGGTACCAGCAGAGCGGAGGTTGCGGGTGGGAGTGTGTCTGGAGAGGAGGTCAGCCAGGTAGGATGGGGCCAGGTTATGGAGGGCTTTGTAGGTCAAGAGGAGGATTTTGTACTGGATTCTCTGGGAGATGGGGAGCCAGTGAAGCTTGTAAAGGACGGGGGTGATGTGGTCACGGGTCCGGGAATGGGTGAGTAGACGGGCAGCGGAGTTCTGAATGTATTGGAGTTTATTGGTGATTGTTGAGGGTGAACCATAGAGGAGGCTATTGCAGTAGTCCAGACGGGAGGTGATGAAGGTGTGGATGAGGGTTTCTGCAGCCGTGGAGGAGAGGGATGAGCTGAGACGGGCGATGTTTTTCAGGTGAAAGAAGGCTGTCTTTGTGATCTGTTTAAGGTATTTGTCGAAGGAGAGGGTTTGGTCAAAGATGACGCCAAGATTCTGGATGAGAGGGGAGGTGGATACTGGGATACCGTCGATGTTGAGGGCAAAGTTATGGGTGGATTTTGTGAGCGTTTTTGGGCCAATGATGATTATTTCAGATTTATCACAGTTAAGTTTGAGGAAGTTGATTTGAAGCCAGGATTTTATTTCAGAGATGCAGTTTGTCAGGATAGAGTGGGTGTCAGTGGAGACGGACTTGGTGGAGATGAAAAGCTGGATGTCATCGGCGAAGCAGTGGAATTGGAGACCATGACGGCGGATTAAGTGACCGAGGAGGGACAGGTAAAGGATGAAGAGGAGGGGGCCAAGAACTGAACCTTGGGGGACACCTTGGGGGAGGGGAGCAGTGGGGGATTTGCGGTTATTGATGGAGATGAACTAGCGTCTGTCAGAGAGGTATGATTTAATCCAAGAGAGGGCAGTGCCGGTAACGTTAAAGGTGGATTCAAGTCGGGTGAGGAGGATGGTGTGATCGATGGTGTCAAAGGCAGTGCTGAGGTCGAGGAGGACGAGAATGTTGAGGTTGCCAGCGTCAGAGGAGAGGAGAAGGTCGTTGGTGATTTTGAGGAGAGCAGTTTCAGTACTGTGGTTGGAGCGGAATCCGGATTGGAATGTTTCATACAGGTTATTGGCAGAGAGGTGATGTTTGAGTTGAGCGGCTACAGCGCGTTCCAAAACTTTTGACAGAAAGGGTAGGTTGGAGATGGGTCTGAAGTTATTTAGGGTGTCAGGGTTTAGACCAGGTTTTTTTTGAATGGGGGTAACAGCAGCAATTTTGAGGGATGGTGGGATGATGCCTGTAGACAGAGAGGAGTTTATTGTTGCAATGATAAGTGGAGAGAGAGCAGGGAGGGAGGCCTTGACAAAGCTGGAGGGGATGGGGTCAAGAGTGCAGGTGGCAGTTTTCATTCCTATGAGGAGTTCAGAGAGGTCAGTAGGGGAGACCGGGGAGAATTGAGACAGGGGAAGGCAGGATAAGGGGGGGGCAGGTGGTTGGAGGGGGAGCGGGTGCGGTGGTGGTCAAGCTGTTGTAGATGTTGTCAATTTTGCGTTGGAAGAAAGAAAGGAAGGAGATGCAGTTGTCTACTGTGAATGACTGGGTGGTGGTGTCCAGGGGGCGGAGGAGTTTGTTTATTGTCGAGAAGAGTGCTTTTGGGTTTCCGGAGCCAGAGTGGATAATTTGAGAGTAGTAGGCGGAGCGGGCATGGGAGAGGGCATCTTTGTAGTGTTGTAGGTGGTCCTTGTAGGCTTGGGAGTGAACTGTGAGACCTGTTTTATTGCGGAGTCTTTCAAGTTGGCGAGCACGAGTTTTCATCAGGCGGAGTTCAGGGGTAAACCAGGGAGCAGAATGGGTGAAAGAAACTGTTTTGGTTTTTACAGGCGCAAGCTGGTCAAGGCAGGAGGAGAGAGTGTGGTTGTAGTAGTCAGTGAGGTCGGAAGGGGTGTGCAGGTCAATGAAGGGAGAAGTGGACATTTTTTCAGAGAGGGTGGATGAGAATGAGGTAGGTGAAAGAGCGTTTAGCTTACGGAAGTTGATAGTGCGATAATGTCTTGGTGTTGGGGTGGGGATGTTGATGGTCATAGTGATGGCTAAGTGGTCAGAGAGGGTGAGGTCGGAGCCAGAGAGATGGTGCAAAATTAATCCAGTGGAGCAGACAAGGTCCAAAATGTGACCACGGATATGCGTAGGAAAGTTGACATGTTGAGTGAGGTTAAAGCAAGTGAGTAAATCAGTGAAGTCAGTGGTTATTGTGGAGTCAGTGGAGTCCATGTGGATATTGAAATCACCAAGGAGGAGGATTGAGGGGGAGAGGGAACATAGCTGGGTCAGAAAGTAGAAGTCAGACCGGGGAGGTCTGACCGGTGTGTGTGAGGAATTGTGTTGTAGTGTTTGTGGAATTGTGTGTGGAAAATAAAAGGATTTGTTTTTGAGGTGTGTGAGCACAAGAGGTGTGCGAGAAAAGTGGCGTGCGAGATAAATGGTGTGGAATGCTTGGTGTGGAATAAAAGGTGTGGAATGCATGGTGCGAAGGACTGAATGGGGGGAGGTGGAGCCCATTCACGAAAGCCCAGGGTGGGTAGTGTAAAGCCAGGTAGAGGGCATAGGTAAATTTGCATGGATATTGACATCTGTGGTGCAGGTAGTAGAACGAAGTGTTTTGTTGGGTGCATGGGTCACTGGGTCAGTGACATGGCTGGGCGTGTGGCTTAATTGGTGCGTGTAGTTATTGAGGCACTCCGCCACTGGTAGTTTGCCGGCCAGGTGAGGCAGCAGGTAGGCTCTGGGAGCCGGTTAGGGTAGTTGTGAGTGGGGCCCGAGGTTCCCAGCAAAGGACCCGGGTTGCCCGAAGCCAAGGTGGGCACAGAGGGGTAAGCGCCAGGAAGGGCCTTCCCCAGTTAGGGTAGTTGTGAGTTGTTGAGTGGGGCCCGAGGATCCCAGGAGAAGACCCGGGTTGCCCGATGCCAAGGTGGGCCAAGAGGGGTAAGCACCAGGAAGGGCCTTCCCCAGTTAGGGTAGTTGTGAGTTGTTGAGTGGGGCCCGACGATCCCAGGAGAAGACCGGGGTTGCCCAATGCCAAGCTGGGAATCAGGGGGTAAGCGCCAGAGAGGGCCTTCCCCAGTTAGGTAGTCGCAGGAGCAGGTAAGCTCGGGTGGCGGCTTCAGTGGCGGAGGTGCGCAGGTAGGTAGACCTGCTGGTAGGGCCACACGACCCAGCCCCGAAATTGTGCGAGGGCACAGAGAGAAAATTTGCGGGAGTGAGACCCAAATTTTGGAGGGCACCATGTGGGCAATGGGAATACGGGTTCTTAGAACCACATAGTTTAAAGAGGCCGATTGGCAGGGTACGACCCCGGGTAGTTTAAATGAGTTAATGTTACTAGAGTAGTTAGGGTGAGAAATCCCTTCGCACTATCCACAGCCAGTCACCAAGGAGAACGAGCTCCACACCGAGGCTCTGTAAGCCGTTTGGATTGTAAAGACGCATCACGACGTACGTGAGACATTGTGTTTGTTCCATCCCTTCCTCCCTGGGAGGGATTGGGAGACGAATTTGGAATTAGAGGGGGATATGGGAGACAAGACGTAGTGACGGATTGTGAATACAAGGGGGGCTAGGGTAGGGTAGGCGACGGTGGGGGTTAGGGACGAGCCTGCTCTGCTCGCTCTTCCGCGTCCCTCGCGCCGCGTTACCTTGTTTTCTATGTGCCACTGTGTGCTTTCCGCTTGCTTGTTGTGCCTTGTCTCTCCCCCCACCCCAGGACCATTTTGGAGGCCGAACAGTGCAGCACCATCGACCTGAGCAGCATCCATTCTGCACCGTTTCATCAGTGCAGCCGACCTGTGCAGCACCTTGCTGCCATATCCTTTTGCTGCACATTTGTTGCACCTGTGCAGCTGAACTGTGCAGCACTTTGCTGCCACAACCACTTTGCTGCACCTTGTTACACTCACACTTATGGACCACAAGCCTTGTGGCCTTGCACCTCTGCTGTGCAGCATTTTGCTGCAAAATCATCTTGCACTTCGGACCACATGTTTGAGTGGCATTAATGCCACGCAGTCGGACCACGTGAGATTGCCCTGGTGGCAAAATAAAAGCATTTTTGTGCATTTTATTATTGTGTGCTAGGCATAAGAAGATGTGCAAGTTTAGATGGCATTGAAGTTTCAAATGGCCTGTATGCCGGTCAGGGGGCCAGCCGGTTTGATATATGCACACAGAAGAAGCAAGAAGCAAGATGCAAGAAGCAAGCAGCAAATGTCATTTATGAGTGTGTTTTTGCTGTGTTTTCTCTCCCCTCCAATCTTCTCTTCCAAAAAGAACAGGTCCTGGGTCATAGCATTGTAAATAAAGTTAAGTTTTGTGCTTGTAAATATAAGAATACTGCCCACCGGCTATGTGTTTAGTTTGAAATTCCGGAAATACTCGGGTAGTTGTGGGCGTGAAACTGTGAGGTAGCTGCTCAACGCAATAGGAGGGACATATCTAGTGCTAAAAATGTCGCACACACGGGTCAGAGTAAATGTTAGGGGGAACCACACCTATGTGTCACATTTAAAAGTAAGGTTAATTTTGCATGTCACTCTCTACCGGTCGTTCCATTGGTGGTTTCGACTCGGGGACGAGTCTGACGAGGGAGGGGTGTAGTGTTGCGGTTTTGAAATGAAGGTTAATTTCCCCTCTTAGTTAGTTACACCACAACATGTAGCCTCGCGATAGTTCAGTTATTTCTTAGTAAATGTAAGCGTAGCCCTTTCCTGTGTTTAGTTTTGCATTGAGTAGGCTAGTGAGATTAGGTGTTCTTATGGCGCTTTGGTTTTGGTTTAGCGCTGAAGTACCACGCGGCAGGCCTGAACAAGTCGACCGAGGCCGAAGGAAGGCGGGGCAGGAGAAGCCATCGGTAAGCATGAGTTGCCAATCAGGGCTCGAGGAGAGTGGCTAACCACGACGACCAGAGGCGGGGTTTGGAACATTCGAGTCGGGCCGGGGCGGGGCCATATAACCCTGTTCCGAGCCTCCCCCCCCCCCCCCCCCCCCCCCCAGGGCAGTTTGCAGAATACGGCAGATGAGACGGAGACGAGAGGAGACGGTGGATCAGGAGCGCACGAGATTAAGAGAACGAACGGCACGAGAAGGCAGAACGTATTGAATTGCCTCGTTGTACACAAACTTTGCCCTGTTCCCCGCGCTCTGCGCAGTATTAATCGCGCGCTGTAAAGAACGACCCGTGCCGGGCCACAGACACGCGATTTTCCTCCTGCCTGCCTTCGCCTGGATACATGCCATGACCGCCAGAGGGCCACGCCGGGTGAGCTGTCCCGGAGCGACCGAAGCAGGCGCGTTTGGCGCGCGAACATCCTTCCTCCATCTCCCCGTGTATGTGAGTGGGCCCATTGTCTGGGGATAAGTTAAGACTGACTAAGCTCTGCCCTGTGTCCCTTTCCTTCTACGAATCATTGTGCATAGTGTAAATAAATCCTGTTCTTTCTTCTGATTTGACCGTCATGTCTTTTCCATCATTGGTTTCGCATGGTACGAATAAAACTGCTCTAATCTGGTTCCAATAGAAAAGTAACAGCACGAGTCACGTGATACGCATTCCGCTCGGGCATACTCGATTAAGCGTGGCTCGTGCGAGGCTCGATCCCCACTTCCGTTGCAGCGTGGGTACCAAAGGTATGTGTGAATTTGTCCCGAAGCCCTTTTCCACGTTTGCCCGGAAGTGGCGACTCGGTCTCGCGGACCCGAAGACCCAGGGGGAAAAAGGGGTTTAATCTCCCCTTTGTAACGGGAACAGGCTTCGGGGAATCCGCAACGATATATATATATGTATATATATATATATCGGCCTTTACTTCTTACTTGCCTATGGCTGGAGCAATCCCACCAACAGAACCTGGACCAGGGATGTTTCCAGCCACGGCAGCTGCCTGTGCTGCAACAGCAACCTGTGCAGTGGCTGCCTGCTGCTGCATCTGTCGATGGCACTGGCACAGGTCAAACACCTGCAACGAGAAGGAACCTGTTCATTCACGTTCATGGAGTTGCATATGTAGGGCAAGGAAGTTAGGAATCATTGGACGTTAGGAATCATCAGAGGACGTAAGGATAGAAATACCTCTGACACATAAATATCAACCAACTACCAGCCCCCTCCCACCCCCACCTTAAAGCCATGCAAAAAACCCTTGATTATAAAAACTCTGAAAGAATGTGCGACCAAGGAATTTATAGTAATGGATAAATTAACAGAATAAGAAATGATAGAAAAATGGAACTGGAATCCCAGAATCCTGAATCAATGTGCTCAAATGAGAACACCAAACAGGCCAACTCTTATTGGAACAACTATCGGGGATGCCTTTTCGTGGTGGTTGTACCCTCCAATGCAAGTCGGGGGCAAAATCTTCCCCATTCTTCCATGCTGGCCGGATTTGTCAGGGCAGTGCGATCATGGATGATCGGACTCCATGGGCCGGCCCTTTCCCTCTTGTCTTTGCCTCTTTCTTTCTCTTTCTCTCTCTTTCTCTCTCTTTCTCTCTCTTCCAGTGCTTAACTCTGTCGTCGCCCTGACCCAGTAAAGGCGGGGGTACACCATCCTGGATGTGGGGTATCTCTGGGTCGCTCCTGGGAGATTGATCGGCTGTCTCCATGCCACGGGCTTGTTTGAGAGAGATGTCTGGTGCTATACAACAACAACAACTCTTATTGGTGCTGCTTACACAATGCACAATGAGTCTGTGGTCATATAGCCCTACCTTTATGTTTGCACCCGGGTAGATCTTGTGCACGATGTCTCCTGGTGCACGACCAGCCTCTCGATCCAAGTAGTAGCTCTGCACGAATATGGCATGGTCGCTTAGGCACCTGACCCACACATCGCCCTCTCCACGGCATTCCAGCTCTACTCCTTTCCCAATATGGAGGCTTTAAGTAAGGCGGGAGATAAACACAACAACACTTCTGAATGACAGCTTGAAATACTGTATAATAATCAAAATTAGTGAAAACATGGGAACACACCATGTGTAAATGTTAACTTCCAATTTCATCCTCATTATTCCAGTGTGCTTTCATTAATGATTTAATAATCATAAAAACAATATAATTAGTTTATTCTCATATACACTGTATAATATATGATGCACATACAATAAGAAGCACTTTGGCAGTGAATGCTTAAAAATGGCATCGACTAGTAATAGATAGTAGGCTTAAAAATAACATTGAATAAGAAATAAACTAATTGTGATGAGTGTATAGAGATCCCTAAAACAACATTTTGGTGAAGAAATAAGTGGTATGGTTTGAAATATCCATATCCATTCTTCAGATACTTACAAAACTTACAAAAAGTTTCGACATAGATGAATCGAGGGTGTTAATTGCAGTCGGGTTAAAGCTGTTGTGCAAGAGCTTGGAGTTGGGCTTGATGGAACGATATCATTTACCCGACCGAAGAAGATCAAAAATGTTGTGTACTGTGTGGAACTCATTCAGATGACAGCGTTTTAGCTCTTTTTGTTACTCAAGAGTAATAATTTGATCAACACATGATGGCATACACCGGATCCTTTCAACCTTCAAAGAAAGAACAACCGTTGCAGAGCCTTCTTCATACAGTGATTGGTGTTTATCTCCCACTTAAGATCATCGAAAATATGTATGACCAAGAATTTAAAAGAACTGGCAATTTCAGCTTCAGAATAGTGAATAACCAAGGGTCGAATGGGCGTTTTGTTTATCCAAAAGTCAACAATAATTTCCTTCATCTTTGCGATGTTCGAGATTGTTTGGAGAACAACATTCGACATTTCTTTCGATTTGCTTACAGTAAACACTTCATTGTTGAGAACCAAGCCAGCAACGGCCGTGGCCTCTGCAAATTTCACCACCAGTGAGCTATGAGTAAACAATGAATATAAAACCGTGGATAAAGCACAGCCCTGAGGTGCTCTTGATGGTGTTCAAGGTGATTGTCTAAGAAATATTCGAACCAATTTTGACCACATATGGTCTGTCTAAAAGAAATTCCAAAATCCAGTTACAAAATATTTGGGATAGATTGTGGCATTACAGTGCACGGACATTTCAATTACTGGTGCATTGTAATGCACCAGTGATTTAAATCATGTTTGGTTTTCTATGAAAATGAAAGGTTTGAAAGGAAAATGTCGAAAGGAAAAATTTCCTTTTTGAAAGGAAAAAATGAAAGGAAAATGAAGTGAAAGGTTTGGTTTTCTACGTCTCTCACAGAAATCAGCAAAATGGTCAGTCAATTCAACAACCACATAGGTCAGATATTGGGCAAACTGGTATGTCCGACTGAGTAAGGCAGCCAGCATTTTCAGATCCACAAATCACGAAATACAGCTGCCGAGTGTATAAACAACATAGATGAAATAGTGAAAATCCAAACAGAAATAAGAGTAAAAGTGTTGGGTTCTGAATGTTATTCTAGTTTGTTAGCCACTGTGGATGTGCAGGATGATGGAATGCAGCTTTTCACAGAAAATTTCTGCCTCAGTGTGAGCCAAGGGATAGATTGGCACTGAATCACTGAGATAACGTGGGCAATCACTTGAGACACTGGCATTGGGAATGGTACCAGGACTGGATGGAACTCCAGTGGGATTTGATGAATTTTATGAACCATGTGTGTAGCTGCTGGTTCAGTAAGAAGAATGTGTGTAGCATGGGGAACTACCGTTTTGTTGTAGTTTATTGCACCAAATCCATGTTAGAACATTTAGTACATGAATATCAATCTTATAGTTTTCCATGATGAGAGATTCATGACAATATTTGTTTGACTCGAGACCTGTTGGACATGTGTAAGTTGAACAATAAAGAAATTGCTTTCAAAAAAGATTGTATTGTGGCGGACACAAAAGCCCACTGGCGTGGTGACATCATTCCGCGCACCAAGTGGGCGGTGGCCACGCCCGAGGGGAAGGCGTGGCCTCATGATATACACCGGGCGCCCAGCCCGGAGCAGTTCAGTGTTACAGTGTGCTCTTACAATAAAGACGTTTATATGTTACCGCTTGTCCGCTTCCTCCTTGCTCACAAGCAGCGCGCGTAACGCCGCGCTTTACTGGTGACCCTCGACGTTGGATCTGCCGTAGCGATCCTTCCGAACACGACGCCATTGCAATGGCCAACGACAAGGCAATGGCGATTAAACTTCCCGAATTTTGGGAGGCCCAGGCCGAAGTCTGGTTCGTTCAAGCCGAAGCCCAATTTCAGCTTCGGCGCCTCACCAACGACGACATGCGCTACTGCCATGTCGTCGCCTCCCTCGGGCCCGGCACGGCCGCTCGAGTTGTGTCCGTCCTTCGCCACCCACCGGACGGCCACAAGTACGAGGCACTCAAGCGACTACTCCTAGCCACGTTCGGCCTCACAGACGACGCACGGGCCGACCGCCTCCTGGATCTCCCCGAGCTCGGTGAGACGCGCCCGTCGGTCCGAATGGACCATATGCTGTCACTGTTGGGCGACGAAGCCCCCGGTTCGCTATTCCGGGCGCTTTTCCGGCATCAACTTCCAGCGCAGGTTCGCCTCGCGTTGCCCGGGACCGAGCTAACGGAGCCCCGAGCATTGGCAGCCGAGGCGGACAGGTACTTCGCCGCTTCGGACACGCGGGCGAGCGTCGGCGTGGCCGTCACGGCCCTCGACGCTGATGTTCAGCAGCATGTTCCACAGCATCAGCTTCTACAGCATACGCAGCATGCTGATACGCACCTCGTGAACGCCGCCACGCCCCGCCCACCGCCGCGGCGAAAACCGCCACCGCGGGGAAACCCGCCAACTCCACCGGCCTGGCGGAGCCAGCCGCGCTCCTCCAGCTCCACCACCTGGTGCTGGTTCCACGCCAAGTTCGGCCACGAAGCTCGGCGGTGTCATCCGCCGTGCTCCTTCAACGGGTCGGGAAACGCCCGGGCCGGCGCTCAATAGTGGCGATGAGCGCCGGCCGTTCGAGCAGCCTGCTGTTCATAACGGACACCTTCTCCGGGCGCCGTTACCTGTGCGACACGGGAGCGCAGGTGAGTGTCATTCCCGCCGGCACGTCAGACAAGCACGCCGCGGGTGGGGGCCCCGCGCTGCTTGCCGCGAACGGGACGCCCATCCGTACGTACGGAAAACGCTGCCTCTCTGCGGTTTGGAGGGCAGGTTTTCCGATGGACGTTCGTCACCGCCGACGTGCCCATGGCACTGCTTGGCGCGGACTTCCTGTGCGCTAATGGGCTCCTGGTCGACGTCAAGCGCAGACGTCTTGTCCAGGCCGAGACGTTCAGCTCGCTCGCTTGTGCGTTGCCCAGCTCAACGAGCGGCTTGCCAAGCGGCTTGCCGAATGATTCGGTTCCGGCCACGTTGGTCTGTACGCTTCCGGCGGCGGACGCATTCACCCGCCTCCTCGCCGGCTTCCCGGACCTCACGCGGCCCACCTTCTCGGCGGGGGCCGTCAAGCATGGGGTGGCCCATCACATCCCCACCGTCGGGCCACCGGTCTACGCCCGGGCACGCCGCCTCGAGCCGACAAAGCCGGCGGTGGCAAAAGCGGCGTTCGCTACCCTGGAGCGACTCAGCATCGTAGGGCGCTCAGAGAGCGCTTGGGCGTCGCCGCTGCACATCGTGCCGAAGCCCGGCGGGGGATGGCGACCGTGCGGGGACTATCGCCGTCTCAATGGCGCCACGACTCCCGACCGCTACCCCGTCCCCCACATTCAGGACTTTTCCGCCCGTTTGGCGGGCAGGTCCTTCTTCTCGAAGGTGGACCTCATACGCGGCTACCATCAGGTCCCCGTCAGGCCGGAGGACGTCCCGAAGACGGCGGTCATCACGCCATTCGGACTCTTCGAGTTCCTGCGCATGCCCTTCGGTCTGAAGAATGCGGCTCAGGCGTTCCAGCGACTGATGGACAGCGTCCTGCGCGACTTGGATTTTGTCTACGTCTACCTGGACGATATCCTCGTCGCCAGCGCGTCCCGCGAAGAGCACCTACGCCACCTCCGCACGCTCTTCGAACGCCTGGGCCAGCATGGCCTGATTGTGAACCCCGCAAAGTGCCGGTTCGGCACCGCCACAATCGATTTTCTGGGGCACCGTGTCACCAGGCACGGAGCCGTCCCCCTGCCGGCCAAGGTGGAGGCGGTGAAGGGGTTTCCGCGCCCCCGCACGATCAGAGGGCTGCAGGAGTTCCTGGGCATGGTGAACTTTTACCATCGGTTCCTGCCCCGTATCGCCCAGCTCCTGCGCCCCCTGCACGAAGCTCTCCGAGGTAAGCCGGGCAAAGGCGACGTTACCTGGACCGAGCAGATGGACACGGCGTTCACGGGCGCGAAGCTCGCCTTGGCTAACGCCACCATGCTCGCACACCCGGCGCCAGATGCACCGATCGCCCTCACCACCGATGCCTCGGACTACGCGGTGGGCGCGGTGCACGAGCAATGGGTGCGTGGAGCTTGGCAACCGCTGGCGTTCTTTAGCCGGCAGCTTCGCCTGCCCGAACGCCGTTACAGTACCTTCGACCGCGAGTTGCTCGGACTTCACTTGGCGGTCAGGCACTTCCGCCATCTGCTCGAGGGCCGTGCATTCACTGCCTTCGTCGACCACAAGCCGCTGATCTTCGCGATGGGCAAGGTCACCGAGCCGTGGTCGGCCCGGCAGCAGCGTCACCTCTCGGCCGTGTCCGAGTACACGACGGACATCCAGCACTTCGCGGGGAAGGACAACCCGGTGGCGGATTGCCTTTCCCGGGCCGTCGCCCACGCAGTCCACCTCGGCATCGACTATGCCCGGATGGCAGCGGACCAGGCCGCTGACCCCGACGTCCAGGCCTTACGGACCGCCGTCACGGGCCTCCGCGTCACCGAGGTGCCGTTCGACGGCGCGGGCGAGGCCCTCTTGTGCGACGTCTCCCTCGGGCGTCCTCGCCCCATCGTGCCCGCGGGCTGGCAGCGCCAGGTGTTTGACGCCATCCACGGCCTGTCCCACCCGGGCGCGAGGGCCTCCCAAAGGCTCATCGCCGACAAGTTCGTCTGGCATGGCCTCCGGAAGGCCGTCCGCGGCTGGGCCAGGACGTGCCTCGCGTGCCAGCGCGCCAAGGTGCACCGGCACACCCAGGCCCCGTTGGCCCCGTTCACGGTGCCGGAACGCCGGTTTGACCACGTCCACGTGGACCTGGTGGGACCTCTGCCCCCCTCGCGGGGTTTCACCTACGTCCTCACCATGGTGGACCGCACCACCCGGTGGCCGGAGGCCGTGCCCTTGGCGTCGACAACGGCGGCCGATGTCGCGCAGGCTTTCATCGCCACCTGGGTCGCCCGGTTCGGCGCCCCCTCAGACATCTCATCCGACCGCGGCCCCCAGTTCACCTCGGAGCTCTGGGGGGCGGTTGCGCAGGGGCTCGGGGTCCGGCTGCACCGAACCACGGCCTACCACCCCCAGGCTAACGGCCTGTGTGAGCGATTTCACCGCTCATTGAAGGCCGCGCTCCGGGCCACCCTCCGCGACGGCGGCTGGGTCGACAGGCTCCCCTGGGTCCTGCTGGGCCTCCGGACGGCGCCCAAGGAGGACCTGCGCGCATCCGCGGCGGAGTTGGTCTTCGGGCAACCGCTGCGGGTGCCGGGCAAGTTCCTCCCCGACTCCACGGCACCATGGTCCGCGGCACAGCAGCGCTCCGCTCTGCAAGAGACCGCCCAGAGGTTCGCCCCGGTGCCAACGGCATGCCACGGGCACCCACCGACGCACGTCGCCCCGGAGCTTCGCACGGCGGAGTACGTCTTCGTCCGCCACGATGCCCATCGGACACCACTGCGGCCCCCGTACGACGGGCCTTTCCGCGTGCTGGAGACCGGGGCGAAGCACTTCACCCTGGACATCGGCGGTACTCCTGACCGCGTTTCGGTAGACTGCCTCAAGCCGGCCCACCTCGATGTGGACCATCCACCGCCAGTGGCCCGACCCCCACGTCGGGGCCGCCCTCCTGCGGGTGGACCCCCGGCACCACCCAGCCCCGCCGCCACGCCGCCCCCCGGTCCTGCACCCATCCCAGGGGCAGCCAGGGGCATCCCACCTGGCATCCCTGCACCCCGGACGCCGCCGATCGCCAGGGGGCGCTTTGGCCGGGTCATTCGTCTGCCCCGCAAACTGGCCCTCCAGGTGCGCGGGAATTCTGGGGGGGCGCGTGTGGCGGACACAAAAGCCCACTGGCGTGGTGACATCATTCCGCGCACCAAGTGGGCGGTGGCCACGCCCGAGGGGTAGGCGTGGCCTCATGATATACACCGGGCGCCCAGCCCGGAGCAGTTCAGTGTTACAGTGTGCTCTTACAATAAAGACGTTTATATGTTACCGCTTGTCCGCTTCCTCCTTGCTCACAAGCAGCGCGCGTAACGCCGCGCTTTAGTATCACCATAAACAATGTTGGATGGTGACTCTCTGTCTGTACTCTTTGGAAGTAGCCAATGTAATGGAGCATTTGGGCCATGTTAAAAAGGCTCCTGTAATGAGGCCAAACTGGTCAAGGTGCTTTAGAAGTAGGTCAGTTATAATATCTTTGTAATGATGTAATAACGATTTATGGACAGTAGAAACTTCATTTGTCCTCGGCAGAGTAGTTTCTGACATGTCTATGTACACCTGCTCGCCTTGGAGTTGTTGTAGGAACGTCTAGCTATTCACATATCCCAACTGCTTCAGTAATGATGCATCGAAACATTTTCTCATGGTTGTCTCATACGACTAGCAGGATGGCCTAAAAGTATGAACATTCGCCTCTGAGCTGTTTAGCCTGGGTCTGACCTCTGATCCAGCTATAAACTGTCATCCTGTTGTCTTGCAGGCAGGTCAAGGCATCAGTGTGTGTGCATTGAACTGGGCATCCCATCAGCCAACATTAGTTGATGGGTGTTAAAGATCCCATGGCATTCTTTGAGAACAGGAGGTGAGCTATCGCCAGCACCCAGAACAAATTACAAAATTCCTGCTCAATCCGAGAGGGGGAACTGCGTCGGTGACACAGCCACACTTCCAGCAATGATGCAACAAGCAGCTACATATTGCATATGAAATGAAGTGAACATGGTTATTGTATACCGCCCCTCCCTATTCCATCTCTAGGCGTAGCATCACATCATCGCCAGGCGCGAAGGAGCCCGGCGATGATGTGCACCGAAAGGGAGAACTCAGTTTTCACTCCGTTTGTTTGTTTGTTTGCTTGTTTGTTTGTTTGTTTGAGGGCATCAATAACAGCTGGAAATAATCCCACAAAATAAACTCACCGTTATGCTGCTCCACCTAAAGGGTTCCATATCGGGTTTATTTGGCACCTCATTTCAAATATTTTTTAAATCTCAAATTTTTTCTGAGACCAAAGGCTAAAAGAGCTAATGTTGCAACCTGAGAGTGGCATTCAAATACATCTAAGCAAAACATATGCACTGAATCAAAATATGCTCCTAAGGGGAGAAGTAAATGGGTAGGTGTGAGGGGAAGGACTGGGAGGGTCCAGAGGGAAGGGGGTGGTATTACACGATAGGAAGCGGCATTGACAATGATGAAAATATACAGGTGTGACCCACCGTGCTCTTTCACTGGCTTCAGTTCGATGTACATTAGAAAGCTGGCCAAGACAGAACCGGTCTCCACCTGAAGGATCCACATAACCATCTACAGTCACCACTGGACAGCCAGATGGGACTTTGAATGTCTCGCCCACCTGGACGTCCATTTCAAAGTAACCAATGGAACACCAAAACTCAGGGCCTTTGGAGGAATTGGGAGAATAAACTACAAGCGTTAGAAAGAGCAAAAGAGATTCACCATTTATATTGAGCAAATAATTAACCCAGATAGTTTATTTGACTCAATATCACCGTGTTTGTGCCATGTGACTGAGCTGTGCGGATCCTGGCAGCAAGTAAGGGTGCGAGATAAAATCTGAGAAACTAGAACAGCATTCAGTAGAGAGCATACCAGGCTGAACAGTTTACGTTTTGCATCCCACTGATAGGCCAGATCTGGATCCGGACCTGAACCAAAATCTAATCGGCTTGTTCTTGTTACCAAACCAACTCATCCACATAGTTTTGTCATAACTCGTACACAGCTTTATGAAATATCGTGCTCTTATATCGTTTTTGGCCCCATCTCTCAATTGTAAAGAATCACTTACAAAAATTGAATAATTCTCGTATCCGGATCTGAACTTGGATCTTCACCAAAATCGAATCGATTCATCCTGGTCACCCATCCAACGTGTCCAGCAAGTTTTGTCTGAATCCATCCATAACTTTTTGAGATATCATGCTTCAGTGGTGGCCAAAAATATTGGCACCGATGCACTTTTTTCAAATAATGCACTATGTTTTCCAGAAAATTGTTGAAATTAAAATATATTTTGGTATCCACATATGTATTTCTTTGGTTTGCAGTGGAACAAAACAAAAAAGCTGAATAAATTACGAAATCTTAGCTTATTCCACAAAGAAATCCTAAAATGGCCCAGACAATATTATTGGCACCTTACAGAAGTTGTTAGAAATAATTAGATTTCAAGCAGGTGATTCTCCTTTACTTTGGAATTGAACTCACCTGTGGTGAGTTGCAGATGCCTGCAATATAAAAATCACTCATTCAACCAGTTTGAATAGAGAAAATAAGTCATTCTGCTGTTTTGTGTCACTGTGTGTACCACAATGAGCATGGAGAAAAGAAAGAAAACCAGGAAATTGTCTGAGGAGGTCAGACACAGGATTGTAGCCAAGCATCGACAATCTCAAAGCTACAAGTCCATCTGCAGAGACCTTGATGTTCCTGTGTCCACCGTACTCAATGTTATCAGGAGGTTTAAGGCCCATGGCACTGTAGACAACCTCCCAGGACGTGACCGCAAGAGAGGACTTGATTGAAGATTGCAGCGAAGGATTGTTAGTAAGGTAGAGAAAGCACCTCGATCAACTGCCAAACAGATTCAAGCTGACCTTCAGACACAATGTACGACAGGTTCAACTTGCACCATCCGCCGCCAACTCAACGAAAGGGGGTTCTATGGTAGGAGACCCAGGAGGACCACACTGCTGAGAGAGAGAGACATAAGAAAGCACGACTGGAGTTTGCCAAAACACACCTGAACAAGCCAAAATCCTTCTGGGAGAATGTCCTGTGGACAGATGAGACCAAATTAGAGCTTTTTGGTAAAGCACATCATCTCTTATGTTTACAAAAAACAAAACGAAGCCTTCAAAGAAAAGAACACCTACCCTACAGTCAAACATGGAGGAGGTTCAGTGACGTTTTGGGGTTGCTGTGCTGCCTCTGGCACTGGGTGCCTTTAATATGTGCATGGCATCATGAAATCAGGAGATTACCAAGGCATTTTGGAGCACAATGTTCAACCTATTGTCAGAAAGCTGGGTCTCTGTCGAAGATCATGGGTCTTGCAGCAGGACAATGACCCCAAATACACTTCAAAAAGCAACCAGGAATGGTTCAAGACAAAACGCTGGACTGTTCTGAAGTGGCCAGCAATGAGTCCAGATCTAAATCCCATTGAACACCTGTGGGGAGATCTGAAAACAGCAGTTGGGAGAAAGCACCCTTCAAATCTGGGAGAACTGGAACAGTTTGCACAAGAGGTGTGGGCCAAACTGCCAGTTGAGGAGAGGTGCAGGAAGCTCATTTATGGCTAAAGGAAGCGCTTGACTGCAGTTATTTTGTCCAAAGGCTGTGCTACCAAATATTAAGTCTAGGACTCAAGGGTGTCAATAATTTTGTCAATGCCATTTCTTTTTATTTTCTGATTTAAAAGGATATATTAAATTCTGAATCAAAAACAAAGGTTCTGTCATATTAACAGTGAAATAAAGAATTGTGGAGACCAAATACTTTTGTCAATTTCAACATATTCTTGGAGAAAATTGTGAGTTATTTGAAAAAAGTATAAGGGTGCCAATATTTTTGGCCACGACTGTATATATCGGTTTAATCCTCCGCTCAGTGGTGAAGAATCACTTTAAAAATTCCCATATCCGGATCTGGATCAGTCCACAACTTTTGGAGACATCATGTTCACAGACAGACAGACAGGAGTGGAAACACAACCTTTTTCCACCTTCGGTGGCAGAAGTGCATGGAAGAAGTTTCGGGAACTGAGTGGCATGCTGACGAGGAGGGGAGTGTCATTGAAGCTGAAGGGAAAGGTGTATGCTGCTGTGTGAGAAGTGTGATGATTTATGGGAGTGAGACATGGGTAATGAACGTAGAGCAGCAACGAAGGCTGGAAAGGGTGGAAATGCGAATGGTTCGGTGGATGTGTGGAGTATCGTTGAGAGAGAGGAAGACAAATGATAAATTGCAAAAGATGATGGGAATAGAGCCTGTGATGGAAGCTGTGAAGAGAAACAGGTTGAGATGGTTTGGTCATGTGTTGAGGAAGGATGAAAGTGACTGGTTGAAAAGAGTGATGGGAATGAATGTAGAAGGACGTAGAGGACGGGGAAGACCGAGAAAGACTTGGCAAAAGATGGTCGAAGAATAAATGCGGGCAAGGGGGTTAACAAGGGAGATGCAGAAAATAGGGCAAAATGGAGAACATTGTCATGGGGACCGCAAGGCTAACCCCCGCTCTTGCAGGGAAAATGGCCTTAAAATGCCTGTTGTTGTTGTTGTTGTTGTGGTGGCAGAAGTATTCATGACATTCATGTGGTGGCAGAAGAAGTTTACAGCTTAGGTATTTGTGATTTTGTAATCATGCCTGAGATCCTGTCTTCAAAAATGACTGCAAAATTTGCCGCCATCTCTATAATTTTTATAATTTTCAGAAATTTGTCAAAGATGTAAAATTGGCAAAGTGATGGAATTTTAAGTATTTTCTGATATGTAAATACAACTAAACTAAAGTTATCAGTGATAAACCGGATCACTTTATTTTCAGTTCCAGGGGACTCTGAATAGCACGGCCTGCCTTTTTCATCAGTAGCATTACGTTTCCCCGTCGGAAGTTCTCCTGAGTGCGTTAAAAATCAACCACAACAATGTGTGATTGTCCATGTCCAATGTCCATTCTCTTCACCACTTAGGGGGCCTTTACACAGGATGGCGACCTTTGTGCCTCCCTTGTGCGACCATAACATTTGCCAGGTCGCCGTTGGAGGCTCAAAGGAGACAGAATGGTTGCCTAGGTCGTTCAAAGGTGGTACACAGGAGGGTCAGACATCGCCATGGACGCCATGATCGCCGTAAATTTTTGAACATGTTCAAAACAGTCGCACAAAGGTCGCCGAGGAGGTTGGTTGCTCAAAGGTGGCTCAAAGGAGGCAGAAGGGAGGCACAAGCATTGCCGTGGTTGCAGAATGGAGGCACAGTGGTCGCCCAATGGTCGCCAGGTAATAAATGCATTCTGCTGCAAATTTTCCTGTCAATCTGGGCGATGCTTCTGCCTCCCTTGTGCCTCCCTTGTGCCTCCTTTGGGCGACCAATAGCGTGCATTGAACGATGACTGTGGCGACCGCTGTGCCTCCATTCGGCGACCACGGCAACCCTTGAGCCACCATGGCAAAGCTTTTGCCTCCCTTCTGACTCCTTTGAGCCACCTGTAGTGCCTCCTCAGCCTGCCTATAAATAGAGGGCGGGTACCTGCAGTGGTTCATTGTGTTTGCAGTGAATGGTGAACAACTCGACTCAATAAAGTCTCCAGACTCAACAGGCACAAGACATCATGCCTCCCGAGAAGTGCACAAGACCAAGGGCAAAGGACCGCAGAGGTGCCAGGACTACTGAAGAAGAAGGTCCTGCTGGCCATGGTGATCGCCAAGAAGAAGTCCCTGCTGGCCAGGGTGGTGGGCCTGATGGTGGAGCGCATGCTGCCCAACGTCAAGAGAATAAAGGTCCTCAAGACCAAGGTGAAGGGGATGAAGATACCCATGTTGATGGCCAAGGTGATGGTGATCAACAGGCCACAAGTGCCCGACAACCCTCCTGTAAGAAGAGGAAAAGTAAGGAAAAGGCAGCTTTGGCAGCTAGGATGAAACTGATGGAAAGCGCCAGAATCAGGGCATATATATACCCAGGCACTCCAGGTTGCCCAGCAGTCGCCAGGGGTCGCCCAAACAATGCTCAAGGGTCGCCTAGGAGGCAGAAGCATGGCTGAGTGGTCGCCGTTAGTTGCCGTTGGTCGCAGATGATGGCACAGAGGAGGCTCAATGGTTGCCCAAACATTGCTCAGGGGTCGCCTATGTAGCTTCTAATCGCGTTGGTTGCCGTAGGTTGCACAGGGGATGCAGGCAGGTGGCGCAGTGGACGCACAGGTCGCTCGTAGATCGCCATGAAAATGCCCGAAAATTGCATTTTTGGTGGTTCAAGGGAGGCACAAGGATCGCTGGAGCAGTTACATAGAAACAGGATTTTCTGGGTTTAGGCGACCATTGAGCGTCCTGGCCATTTTTTGGTCGTTCAAAGGTGGCATAAAGGTCGCAGCCCTGTGTAAAGGGGGTCTAAGCCACTATACTCTAATTGAGAAATGTTCCTCTAAACATTACGTTTAATGCTAATTATATCATAAGTTGCTGAAAATGTACCTATAATTGACTTCAATAGAAATCGGAGTTCAAAAGTGTTATAATAAGCTGTGCATAAATTTTCTAAGGATTTTATAAATTTTCATTTGGATTTGGCCAATATTTTGTGGACAGGTTAGGTGTGTGACAAAGACAAATTGATTAGATTTTGGTGAAGATCCAAATCCGGATACTATATATTTTTTACAGTGTAGCCGATAGGCAATGCTCTCGAGAGCAGCGTTTGTCTGTCTGTATGTCCCCACAAACGTTCACCAATCAGAGCTGAGGATCTGGTCACATGACAGGGGGACACATTTAGTAACCATTACTGTTACATATTTTACTAAAAGGAAATATAATGACCTTCTGTGGAACGTTTTGGGGTCCAGGCGGGTGTCGTAAGGTAGGTAGGAGGTTTCAGAAATTCCTCAATAAAATTATGATTTTGAAATACGATCAACATGAACCTTGCTGCCGACTCCGGAAGTGAACAGATGATGATGGTTCGCTAGTTTGATATCTCAATACAATCGTGATTTAACATTATATTTTGATATATTAATACAATCGTGATTTAACATTATATTTTGATATATTAATACAATCGTGATTCAACATTATATTTTGATATGTCAATACCATAGTATTAATTTGTGATTGGACTGATGAATGATGCTGTTTGGAATGAAAATCTAGAGAACGTGCTGTCCATGCCTGACGTTTGACTGAAGGTGGCACAGGAATGTGGAATTTATTGGTTCATCATTTGCCATTCACTGATTTTTTTTTTACCCAAGTCATTCACGAACCGGCTGTCCATGCCTGAAGTCAAAAATTTTAATACTTACATTATTTGTTAACTGCTAACTGGTATCCCCACCCAGGTCATACTATCCTCTTCAACTAAAGTATTAAACAAGCCTGGCTACGCCGCTGTTGGCCTATCGGTCTTGTTCAGTGCTTCTTCACCATTGAGAGATAAGGCCAAAAACGATATATAGCAGGATATCTCAAAACGGTATGGACAGATTTGGATAAAACTTCGTGGACAGGTTTGGGTGTATGACGAGGACGAATTGATTCCATTTTTATGAAGATCCAGATCCAATAATTTCAAGTGATTCTGTCTTCATTAAGAGTTAGGGCCAAAAACGGTATATAGCATGACATTGCAAAAATTATTGACGGATTCGGACAAAACATTGTGGACAAATTCGGTGTGGGACAAGGACCACTTTATTCAATTTTGGTGAAGATCTGCATCTGGATCCCAAGAATTTAAAAATATATACAAGTGATTCTTCACTATTGAGAGTGGAGCCAAAAACGACACTTACCATGATATTTAAAAAGGTTGTGGACAGATTATGACAAAACTTGGTGGTTGAGTTGGGTATGTGACAACAACAAGGCGATTAGATTTTGGTTAAATTCCGGATCCAGTTTCGGCCTATCAGCAGGATCGTGGTGGAGGTATGCACTCTACCGAGTGTCGTTCTAGTTTATAGTGTAATGTTCCACACCTTCAAAAGGTTTGCTTTGTTCTTGTAAACAATGATGATCTTCAGAAGATCAACAGTTTGCATAATAATGTTCAGTTTTTAATTCAGATATTATAGAATTTGGGAATTTATATCATTATGAGGCAATACCATTCCTATACTAAAATTCATATTTTAATCAAACACAAGATGTTCTAACTATCTCTGTTATAAGCAATTTGCAAATCAGTTCCCTAATCCCATTTATACCGTTAGCTGTTTCAATCCTATGGTTCTGCGTTACCCAAAAAATCGCAAATTATTGACAGACCTGCACAAAGTCATAAACAGAGCATATAAATTAATTCTACACTACAGTGGAAGATATGTCAGTACTTTGAATGCATCCAAATACATTTTTCATACATACTCATATGTCTAGCAGAGCTGAGGCAACAATATGTCAGCGTACTACTTAATAAAATGTCCTTCTGAAATCTAAAACAACGTTGGTTGAATTGTGTTTCAAACTATCCTCCACCTAAATATAATGCATTAAATATGAGCTGCTGAAGAAACAACTCCCAGAAACACCTTTCCAGCACGTGTTGCATCAACACAAGTATGTGCTAAGACATGAGGGCAAATATTCGTAAAAAAACACCCAATACTGGAGTGATGGATGCCCCAAGAAGACAATGAATAAACACTTGCTTATGGAGTTAATTCAAACGTGGACTCCTCAGCGCATGAGAGGTCCTCACCTCATTAAGACCTGAGCAATTAATTCAGATGGGAGACTTTGTCAGCCAACCCCAAAATTTTATTTAAAGGACCGGTCGAATCGAAAGTACAAGTTTCAAATATAGTAGTTATATTACTTAAATCAGTTATCCTGGGTGATTAAATGCTGCACTTAATTCATGATAATTGTGTGAGGAGCACAAAGCTTAGAAATTAGATGGCAAAATTTTTTTAAATAACATGTTTATAAATGACACTTACCAGAAACAGGGGTTTGGTATATCATCTCGCTGGGCTGCGTCTGCCCTGGTGAAATACAGGGATAAGAAACAGTACTGTATATCGTGTTTATAAGAATATATACACAATATATATATACATACAGTCACGTGAAAAAGTAAGTACACCCCATGTAAAGTTTTGACTTTTTCAACATATTTCATCATACAGCTATTTGATCTTCATTTCAACAATATTGATAGATAAAGGTGATATAATATAACAAATATCATGAAACATTTACATTTTGTAGTCCATTGTATAATTTAAATAAATATAAATGCAAATTTCGCATGTGGAAAAAGTAAGTACACCCTTGGCTCTAATAGGTGGTATTGCCCCCTTTGGCAGAAGCAACCTCAAGTAGGCGTTTCTTATAACTGTCTACCAGTCTCTGACATCGACTGGGAGAAATTTTTGCCCACTCCTCCATGCGGAATTCTTTCAGCTGTGCGATGATTGAGGGGTTTCTTGCATGCACAGCTCGTTTCAAATCCCCCCACAACATCTCGATGGGATTTAGATCCGGGCTTTGACTTGGCCATTCCAGAACCCTCCATTTCTTTATTTTCAGCCATTCCTTGGTGGATTTACTGGTATGTTTAGGGTCGTTGCTGGTTCAGCAACTGCTGGTTCTCATTCAAAACAGAGGCGACGTACAGTATTCCTTCACTGTGTCTGTGTTAGCCATGGGTCCTAAGAAGGATAGTGCTAGTGTTTCCAAGCATAATGTGGTTACGATGGAAGATAAGTTAAATCTGATTAAAAGGTATGAAAAAGGTGAAAAAGTGTCGGTGATAGCGCATAGACCTTATCACGAATCGGAACCGCAATGCATCATGGGATCGGAAAGGGGCAATAGCGCCGCCGGCTGTCGCTGTCACTTTGACCGACTGCTTGTTTACATTGACACACTATGTGATCCTTACCACTTTAAACTACTTTTAGGACTTTTTTACTGTGACAAATTAACTGTGAACTGTGATCAGCTCATGAGCCAGTATTTGCAAGCCAAGGACACCGTCGCAAAACTGAAAGCCGCCATTGCAGTATGTAACAAGAAGCTTACTGTTTCGGACATAGCAAACTGTGATGAACTTGTGAAACTTTATGCAGGTTTACCTAGTTATGACCTGTTTAAGTGGTTATTAGCAGAAGTATCCCCTCATGCACAGAACCTTCATTATTATAAGGGGAAATTATCAATGGAAGACAAGACCTGGCAAATAAACAATACGACAAAACTCGGAGTTAAGCGATCTCAATCTTTAGAGGATCAACTACTCATGACACTCATGAAGCTTCGGCTTAATCTTCGCGACGAGGACCTCGTATTTCGCTTTGGATTAGGACAAAGCACCGTCTCCCAAGTTTTGTTCGCAAGTGTACAGCCATATAAGTCAAGACCTACTCTCAAGTGCCTTGTTGGTATTACACCTAGCGGAACAATTTCATACATTTCCAAACCTACAGGAGGAAACACGTCGGACAAAAAAATTGTAAATATGACGAACATTGTAGACAAGTTCCAGCCCGGCGATATTTGTATGGCCGATCGAGGTTTAAACATTCATGAACTGTTCTTGCATAAGCAGGTTGTTTCTCTTCTCCAATGGGAACCCCCCTTTCCCTCAAATATTTCTTTAAATCACTGGATGTTAATGCCAAAAAACGCTGAAATTCTTTCACATTAGCCATCTTCCTTTCCGTAAACACAGCGTCGATCGTAGACAGACGCTTCCTCTTCTGGGTTCGTGTTTACCTTTGCCCCCTTTTCGATCCCATCATGCTTTGCGGTGGAGCGCCCTCTGTTGATATTTACCGATTCGCGATAAGGTCTATGCCTTAGGGCTGCCACGGTCGACGGTATCGACCATCATTCATGATAGGGAACGTATTCTCGCATACGTCACTGAAAACGTGCCACCGGCTAAAACTGCTAAAATGTGTGTTTGTGTTCAGAAGAGACGCCATGTTTAAGGTGAATAACATAATCTTATTAATTTTATTTATTATTCTTTACAAATTCATTTATTAATTGTGCTCATTACTCATTAAAAAATATGACTAAAACGTGTTTTTAGTGTTCTTTAAGGTTTAGCGATAGTTATATACTTTCGCGAGTTATTTACTCTAGTTTTAGGGTGTTTGTCTTAATTTTCAGGCATTTTTAAGGCTTTTTTTTTTTTTTTTTTGTATACAAGATCGAGGCTCGTGAAAGAGCTAAAAGGCATTACGCCCGGTTTACGTCAAAAACCGAGTTACGTCACGGCTTATGGAACCAATTAATGACATAGGCCGGGGTATTACTATATATATATATATATATATATATATATATATATATACATATATATATATACATATATATATATACATATATATATATACATATATATATATACATATATATATATACATATATATATATACATATATATATATACATATATATATATACATATATATATATACATATATATATATACATATATATATATACATATATATATATACATATATATATATACATATATATATATACATATATATATATACATATATATATATATATATATATACACATACAGTATAAGTCATGATCGGATATAAAGCCACCTTCACACCAACAGTAATAAAATGACTTTTACATTGAAGTTTACATGAAGCCAAATCAACAAAAGAAAACTAATTGATGTAATTTGTGTGAAAGATCTCTTATATTACTACATTAGGGTAAGTTCAGTATGGAATTGGTAACCTCTCATCAAAATTATAGGGGGCAGGTTAAAGGAAGGGGTACTTAGAAAAGTAAGGAGAGTGGCTGGAGGGTAAAGTAGTAAACAAAAGTTCATTTATTTTTATTTACCCCTTCTACTATTGTTCCTCTATCTGGATTCTTCACAAATTTCAGTTGAATTTAATCCTCCCTCCTCCCCATCACCACCTATGTTTTACCCCCCCCCCCCCTCCCATACATATAGCAGGCCAACTCACCTAAGTCATATACAGATCACAATGCTCTGCATTTCTCATTAGAAGAAGAATATGAGAAAGGATGTAAGTTTCAATGTCCATTGGCAAATATATCACACCAACTGTACCTCTTCCCCTATTTGTAACAACACAGTGCTATAGTAATGCCTTGGGTTGTCAGCACAGCATAGATGTATGTGCACTCACCTCTGAGCTGTCTAGCCTGGGTTTTAATACCGGCCAAACTATAAACTGTCATCTTGGTGTTTCGCATGAATGAATGGCAAGGTATTAATGCGTGCTCCCTCATTCATTTGGAGGACCTTTCCATTAGCACTGGTCGTTGGTGGACGTTAAACATCCCACAATGTATTTTCAATGATTAGAAGTGCTATTGCCAGCACCCTGAACAAGTACCAAATTATTTCCCTTACCAACAGCTGCAAAGGAAAAGGCAAATCATCCAACATCACACTTGCCAAGAGACTGCTTTGGCAGAGTATGGTACATTGATGATGATATTAATACCACAGCACACTGTGAAGTACCCAATGGAATACCCTGTTAATTGTGGAGTTCTCTGTTGCACTTAAAACACTTAAAATATCAGGCTCAAGCATTGAACTCAAGACTCCACTCCGGTTCACACATTGTAATGTGTCGGTTAATTTATATAGCCACCTATTCCCTTTCACCTCTTTTCTGGATTGTTGACTTCGCACCCTGTCCTGTATAGCTCTTATATGTGTATATAAATACTACACGCTTGTTGATCGCCATAAGAAAAAAAAAAAAATATTGCCTCCGAAGATGGATGGAGGTTATGTTTTCACCCCTGTCTGTCTGTTTGTTACTTGAGAAAAAAAATATATTTGGACAAGTACAGTATGTTGATCACTCCATTTTGTGTTTGTGTGTTTGTTTCTCTATCCGCTCACTTATACTTGCCTATACGTCGCAATTTTAAACTGATCTTCACGAAACTTGGAGTTAGTGGTCTGACAGAATCCGATTTATTTTTCAGGTCAAAAGGTCAAAAGGTCAACATAGGCCAAATGTCAACCACTTTCTTCAAATTTCTAAAATCCTCAATTTTCATCCGATTGACTTGAAATTTGAATAGGATTTTCATATCAGCTTACTGAAATCAACCACCAACTATTTTTGAGGTCAACATAGGCCAAAAGATCAACATGGCCAAAGGTCAACAAATCTTTCAAATTTCTAAAATGCTCAATTTTCATCTGATTGACTTGAAATTTGAAAAGGAAATTCATATCAGCTTACTGAATTCAACCCCAAACTATTTTTGAGGTCAACATAGGCCAAAAGGTCAACATGGCCGAATTTCTAAAAATGTCAATTTTCATCTGATTAACTGAAAATGTGAAAACGATTTGCATATCAGGTCACTGAATTCAACCACGAATTATTTTTGAGGTCAAAAGGATGCTCTACTGAGTGCCATTCTACTTTGTTATATTTTGCCAAGTGTTGCTCTACGAGTGATTTTTCATCTGTTTGTTACTTGCAACATCGAAGAATTTTCAAGTATATTGGTCGGTTGTGTTTCTTATTACTTGCCAGAATAGATTCCGGCAAGTATGTTGGTTGGTTGGTTTGTCTGTCTGTCTGTCTGTCTGTCTGTCTGTATGTTTGTCTGTCTGTTTGTGTGCAGTACTATGTCTACATCGTTGCACGTAGAATCGCCATACTTTACACACATATTTGCCTTGCCCTGGAATAGACTGTGCCCAATTTTAACTCTCTAGGCCAAGGTCAAGCTCAAGGTCAACCAAAACGTGCTTATCGTTTTTTGATAACTAGCAACGGTACCCGCCATCACGGTCGTCTCTCAAACTCACAATCCCACGAGATATGCAGAAAGGACGACCCAAAACCATTGTCTTCTTTTTGATTCGTATATAAACTTCATTAAAAGTAAATAATGACCTCTGCCAAAGTTCAAACGACGTGGGTTTAATCTCTACATGAGAGAATTCCACATAGCTATTTGGGCAGTGTATAAGCTAACAGATCGCTGTCTCCATCGATCTTGCCAAGGCCATAACACCTATTGGCTCAAAATCCTTTTAACTGTTGACTTGGTAGTTTTTACAATGAAGGATACACGTATCGGGAGTACATACGACATCGCGATTGTGAATGTGACAGCTCAAAGGTGTCTTTCGCTTCGCATCGCAGTGACGGCGAGCACCAACATGGCGGCTGTAAGATTAAAATCTGGCTTCAAGCCCCCTCACCATCTGTTTATATAAATCGTTTAAATAATCATTTGCGCCTCCCAATTGAAGCCCCGCCCTTAGGGCGGGTACCGTTGCTAATAATATATAATGGCGATATAACAATTTTTACCGTTTTGCTTTGAAGAACGGGAATGAAGGGGGAGGAGCGTGTTAATATGTGTGGTTGAAGGCTTTGGATGAGTTGGAGAGACGACCGTGATGGCGGGGAGTGGGTTGGCATTCTCTCAAGCAGGGATTCAACCCATGTCCTTAAAAAAGGTCTTTGTCCGAGGTCATTATTTTTAACTGTGTTTTCATTCGTCAGGTTGTGATAGGTGCAGCCGTTTGTGCGGTACCCGGGAAAATCCAAAATGGCCGATAAAAAAGTACATTCCGGCAAGTGCTCAGTCTCTGACCGATTTTTCATCTGTCTGTCTGTCTGTCTGTTTGTCTGTCTGTTTGTGCGGAGTTCGACATTTACATTGTTGCGATTGATCGTTGGTGAACGATCGATCAAGTAAAACGCTTGATCCAATCAGTATGAAATTTATTGAGCGTGATCTAGGGATAAATTGGTGCAGAAAAAAATGATTATGTCATGGTTCACGTGTCACATGGTTCGGCAGCCATATTTTTACGGCCTAGCCCGTAGAGCAATGCTGTCTGGAACAGCGTTTGTCTGTCCTTCCGATGTATGTATGCCTCACAAATGCCCACCATCAGAGCTGAGGATCTGGTCACATGACAGGGATTGACATGACATGACACATGTAGATCCTTCACTCAGCAGGTCCAAGCCTGGCGATGCCATTGTTAGACTATCTGTCTTGTTTTTTCTTATCAAGACTCGAGCCTCATGGAAGAGCTAGAACACAGAACAGATCAAAACATTGCAGAACAAGGAGAATATAGCTGAAAGATGGTTGCGGAGGGGACATACCAACAGCAGGGCAGAGAGACAAGAGGAGAAACATGAGGAGAAAGAATGGATATGGGGAAGAATGAGACCGACCAAGGGGAAAGGGAGGAACGTGCATGGGTTGAAGATGAATACCAGCTCAAACACAGTAAGAAGAGGAAGGGAAAACAGAAATGGAGCAGAAGACAAAAAATAGGGTGAGGGAGATGGGAAAAATCACAATAAGATGAAAAGGAATGGGTGTGTTTAGGAAGGGTTCATGAAGGTAATATAAGAAAAAGGTAACGGGTGTGCTTAGGAAAGCAAGGCCAGCAAAAAGCTAATAAGTATGAATGGGGAGTGACCTGAGCTGATGGTGAACACCTAGCTATCTTGAAGCCCTGGAGGCAAGATTGGGATTGAACAGACTGAGGACATTGGTTCCACAAGAAATAGAAAAGAGCCTGGATTTTGGGAGTTTCACCAAAGGTATAGGTTACTGGCAGACCGTATGCACCCTGCAAAAATCTGGAGGTGTGTAGTGGTGTGGGGGCAGAGCAAGGAAAGGGTTGAGTGCGATGGCCGCCCAACCTCTCTGCGAGACTCACATTAATCACAGGATATTCCAATGATTATTCAAATGATATGTGGTGTAACTTTGGTTCTTTTATTCATCAGGCAGTAGTTCAGATGGAAACAATAACCATCAAAATGAGCTATCCTATGTCGGAGTTCAGTCTCGACCTTATGATTTTGTCTGAGAGTTATTTTAGTTCTGCTCTGCCTTTAGATGGCTTGCTCATTGCTCTCAATACAATTTCCTGCAGATACCTAATAAATAGATTTTCAAAAATGTTAATATATCAACATTTCCTGGTAAAAAATAATTACAACATAATTTCACACTAGTTATTGTTATGATGTCGAGTACCATACACTAGAAACCCAATTTATAGTCCGTGAGTTGAACGGGCGTACCATGCACCCCCGGCTACCCCCACCTTTTCCCCAACACAAATCAGTGAAACTATACTTTCTTAAATGTCATTAGATTTTGGGGACAGCAGAGAGACAAGAGGAGAAACACGAGGAGGAAGAATGGAGAAGAATGATGACAAAGCAGTCTCCTTAAATGCTTCAAATGTACCAATTTTATAAATGCGTTAACATGTGATCAATCAAGACTCAACATGGGTTCCGGGATGTTGAAACTTGCATGTCAAGCTACTAGTTTTCAACTTTTGTAATGGGGTTTAGATAATTTACTGGTCTTAACGTTTTAACTTTACATCCAATATTTTAATACAAGGATTGATTTTGGTGAGTGTATGCTGATGAAGCCTTTAAAATAAACAAGCACTGCAATATTGAAATGTGTGACTGAACTTTGGTTCTCTGCTTCAGTGTAAATGTCATCTTCAAGTCATGCCACAGACGGCATGCAGCTATTTGAATTATAGATAGTTAACTGAAAAGGGGACCGTCTCCAAATTCGAAGATTGCTGGATGTCGCGAAACTGCCATGTGATTTCACACCGCTTTACTGTGAGGCTTTGTTGGCCCTCCATGCCTGGAGCTGCACCAGCTTATATGTATCATGTACTGAATAACAACAACTTTCATCATGGTGGATCAGTTCTGCCGTGTTATGTTAAAGTAGGAGTGTGGAGATACTGGGGCTCAGAGGATATGCTGAATCTGAAGAGTGTGATGGAAATATACTCTCACTTCAAAAGATTTTTTTTTTTTTTTTTTTTTTTGTATACAAGATCGAGGCTCGTGAAAGAGCGAACATTAATCACACCGAAAGACAAACAGACACATAAAACAAATAACATCGGGAGCGGTAGACAAGATGGGGAGAGAGGGGGAAGGACACAAACACAACATTTGAGAGCAGGGACCGAGAGACATGGAGACATCGAGAGAACTGTGGGAGGGAGAGGGCTTTGGGGGGGGGGCATGGGAAAGGGGGGGGGGTGGGAGAGGTATAAAACATATGGACACTGCCAGGACTTCCAGGAAAGAAGTTGGAATTTCAAACAAGGTTCAATTAAATTTCAAACAATTTAATAAAATTCTGGAGAAAACCAAGGATAGGAGTTGGATGACAATTCAAAGGAGAAAGATGAGGAATCCAGAGATGACGATGGTTCCTGGCGATGATGGTCGCTTTGGTAGCATCAGCGACAATGACTGATTTGTGAATTACTGAGAAGTTATGGCATGACATATCAACGTTTGTACACTTCAAAATATATGTAATCGTATTCTGTGATGCAAAGTGGAATTATTGGACTTGACTATTGTCAGTTACAGGTATGTAAACAGTTTCTAGTGATATGAGGAGGTGTATTATTAGCAGTGAATTTGTGCAAGCGTTACGATACCAAGTGATAATTTTAGATGCCCTGTGATGATGTCATGTCATATCTTTGGAATATTATTGTAAATCTTCATAATAAATGGCTATCCAATTTACATAGAACACAATGACCGATCAGTGGAAAAGACTGTATATAAAGTAAAAACGTTATTCCACCACCATTGCTGTTGTGTTCACTCATTGCCACTCTGCACCGAGCATTGAACCAAGTTGAGATTACCTCAATAAAACCTTAATTGGAGAAGCAGACTTCTCGACCTTATTTGCATGGTGATAGTGGTGGGATGCAAACGCACGCCTCCGAAGAGACTGGAGCCTCAATCCAAGCAACATGAATCGACGTAAATGCAGAGATGGCCTCTCTGCTAGAGAGGTCTGGACACAACGGGACCAATTCACTGGCAAGCAGTTACTAATATCAGATAGATCGTTAATTTTCAATCAGAACATGAGCAGGAATGAGAACGACGCCTCAAGCACTCGGGTGAAATATCGTGGCCACTCTACTACTGCCACCAGCCCACCACCCATTTTGGTGTTGGTGACCTTGTCTTCCTCAAGAGTGACAGAGCCAAATGCAAAGCTAGTGACAAGTATATGGTGACGTGGATTTCTCATGACAATGGATGGTACTAACTCAAAGTTTACCAGTACACAGCTTTGTATCAAAGCATATGATGTTCGAGGACTGCTATCCTGTTGTGTTAACAATAGTGGGTGAGGCCCCCTATGGCCCTGTTAGAGACCAAGATGCAGCTTTGAGACCGAATCCAATTTTGAACCTACCTCATCTCACCATGTTTCACATGACATGCCAGGCTCTGCCAGGCCTATGCCAGAGTACATAACACAGCAGGAAGTCTCAAAGCATACAGCGGGTCCTGCCCTATCAGTCAGTTATGCTGTCCACAGCACCAGAAGCTGTTGTTAGACAATCAGATTAACCCACTAGTGGTGTCTCAGCTGCTAAACAGGACAGTCCGAAGGAGTCTGCCTCTCCAACAACAACAAGGAGGCCGGGACACTCACGCTGCCCTCCAGCGTGCCAGTGTAGTGATGAGAGGTTCATGGAGTCAAGTGGAGGACCAAGAAAACTTTAGTACCAACAGTTTTATTCCACTCACAGTCAGTCACAAGTGTCTGTAGTATTTGTCACTACATACAGCTTCCTTGCTTCATTTGTGTACATTGCTGGAGCTTTAACATGCTTTCTTTGAATAGTTTTTCGCACGGCTTCCAAGTGTCCTTTCCATGTTTCATTTGTACTTCATGTGAGTGTTTGTTCATTACTTAGAAGAAATTAGACATAAGAGGTGGTTGCCCCATTGTTATTGTGTTCCCTTATTGTCGCTTACCATGCACCCCCTCCCCCCCACCCACACCCCCAGGCATATGTGAGTAGGCACTCCATGTCGGGCATTGAACTGAGTTGTGATTACATCAATAAAACCTTCAATGGAGAACCAGAACTCTCGCCCTTATCGCCACAATTGAAATAACGATAATGTAAATTTGCAATAACATTTGAACCAACAAACTTTTTATAATTGTTACAATTTGGTACATGTAAGCTGTTTAAACTTGACAAAAGTACGGATGATTTACAGTAGATGCTTTGAAGCCGTTTCTAATAATATGTACTGAGTTATGTTATTAGCAGAAACGTTTTAGCAAAGGTTGTGCACATTTCACTATTCCTTGTGAAATTTGGAGACGGTCGACAAGGACATCATAGCTTTTGACGACAGTGGATGTTTACTTTAAAGGCTTCCTCAGTCTGTACTGAACAAAATGACACCTCACATTAAAAGATT
Source organism: Myxine glutinosa (assembly GCF_964187855.1). Taxonomy (NCBI): domain Eukaryota; kingdom Metazoa; phylum Chordata; class Myxini; order Myxiniformes; family Myxinidae; genus Myxine; species Myxine glutinosa. The sequence goes on from NC_136267.1 coordinate 70,191,211, forward strand.
GGAAAAAAAAAAAAAAAAGACCTTTGAAGGCCATTTTCCCCCGCAGAGCAGGGGTTGGCCTTTTTCAGTCACTATGGTCCCCTTTTTGAAGCAATGTTTATGGTTGGATGCCATTCCTGCCACCAACCCTGTTAGTTGCCTCTTGCGACACATAGGGAATTACCAGTGAACTGGTACTCAATTTTCCGAGCTTGGAAGGATGACAAGCTGAGGATGGTGTTAATTCAGCAATTGACCGGGATTCAGAAACCAGGATCCGAGGATCCCAAGCCGGGACCCTAACCGCTAAGCCAACACCAGGCTACATTAAAAGATTGCATGTAAAGTTAAAATGTTATGACAACTCAATTATCGACTTGTACCTCTTTCCAAAAGTTGAAAACAAGTGGCTTGAAGTGCAAATTTAATCATCCCGCAAACCATATTGAGTCCCAATTTATTGCATGTTACATACATTTTCTGAAAGAGAACATTTGAAACTATTTAAAATACAGACTTGGCATTTAATATGGAATATTTTTTTTGTGGGGGTGAACTTACTTTTCAAGTTGACTTAGAACCAAAAGTTCATTGGAATTATTTTGAAATTATTCTAGATTTTGTTAATGTAACCTTTAAAAGAAACAAAAACCACATTTGACATTTCGAAGCAAATAAATTGATCCTTGAAAGTGATGCAAACCGATATTGAACTCAATTCACGGACAGTACTGTGTTAAACTTCTGTACGTTTTCCAGAAGTATTTCATTATTTTGCACATTAGCCAAAAAATTTTTTAACAAAAACAAAAGTTAAATTACGACTGGGATTACGGACAGTAAAATTACAGTTCAGTACTTCGTGTAACCCCCACGAGCATTCAGGAGAGCACGTACACGTTGAGGCATGCTGTTCACGAGATTTGCCAAGGTTTGGACAGGAATCGCTTGCCATGCAGTGACAATAGCCTGCTGCAATTCACGCACAGAGGTCGGCTGCTGGTCCAAGTTGTCGATTTGACGCGTTAATTCTGTCCACAAGTTCTCTATTGGATTCATATCCGGGGACATGGCAGGCCACTCCATATGCTCTACACCACGGTCAGCTAGAAAGTGTTGGATCATGCGAGCACGATGAGGCCATGCATTGTCATCCTGGAAGACAAAGTTTCCTCGAAAGGCTGCACGAGCAAATGGAAGCAATGTTTCTTCCAGAATGGCCCTGTACTTGAACTGGTTCAGGTTTCCATTCAGAACAACCAGGTCAGTTTTGCCCCTGTATGAAAAGCAGCCCAAACGGTCACCCCACCACCTCCAGCTTGGACTCTTGGCACTATACAATCTTTGTTGTAGGCTTCATGCACTTGTCTGCGCACTCGGACGCGGCCATCTTGACGATAGACCAGACATCTAGACTCGTCACTGAAGATCACGTGATTCCAGTGTCCTGGCTGCCATTGACGGTGCTCTCTGGCCCACTGCAATCGGCGCTGGTGGTGTTGTCTTGTCAGGTTATTTTAACAAAGAAATCACCGAAGCGTAAAAGAAACTCACCAGATTGATATACCGAGTTCAGAAAGTAAACCCAAGTCAAGAAAAAAAAAATATTCCATATTAAATGCCAAGTCTGTATATATCGTTTCATTGATTTGTGGGAGTGGGTGGGGAGCGAGGTGGGCCCCTTCTTCTCATGAACTATTATTCATCTTTGGCATAAGGCACAGAGCATAATAGTTCCTTTCAATGTCTCAATGTGCTGCAGCTATTTAAATTAAATCACGAATTTTCAACAAAACTCAAAAAGCCACTAGTGAGCTCTGAGAGAACAAAACTCAGACTTATTGAAAGCAAGGCCAGCAACAAATGAAAACCTGCTTCCATTGGAACTTGTTCCATTAGGAAAATTCCAAATGAAGTGGAAAGGTCACATCCTTCATGCTGAGTTGAGATTCTGTCCAAAAGAGTGTTATTTCCCTGTAAATGGGAAAGTTTTTGACTGAGCACACATTTGTCTTGTTCTTAAGAGCTGCACCTACATCTGATAATTCAAGCTGCTGACTGCTTTCACAGTAGAAGCCTTTTAAGGGCATGTTTTAAAAGACATCAAGGCAACTCAATCTTACTACTTAAAGGTAGTGCTGTTGTTAGGCATTGAGAAAGAACAAAAATGGAGCATTATTATGGAGCATTGCCATTGAAAAATTATAGGGTTATAGTTGTCCAAGCACCAATCAGATTGTTTCATGTTAGATTGTTCTGATTGCATAAGTGATGAAAATCTAGTTGTCCATGTGTTTGTCTAGGTTTGTCATTGTGAAAGTAGCAACTTTGGCTGAGTAGCATGTCATGATAAAATGACTAAAAAATGGCAGATACAATGTTCTTGAGAGCCAGTAAATAAATTGTCTAGTACGGGTGGGTTGGAAATCCAACAGGTTGGGCAAGGCCTGAAATGTAACAAAAGGATTTTGTTGTAATATTGGGAAGTGTTTTGAAGACTGATGTGAAGCCAATAGGAATGGTAGTAGTTAAATTCGCTGCAGATTAGGATAAGAGAGTTGTGGGAGGATATGCTGATGTCAAAGTTGGCTTTGACAGCCTCATGCACTGTGATCACAGTTAGGCCGCACACAGAAATAAGACATCACTGCAGAAAGAGAGAGCGCAGGGTGGGAAAATAGCTTTAGGGAAGTGGGCTCGTGATATAGACTACAACACCACCACCAGAATGAGAGTTCAGTCAGTTCAAGTGTTTCAAGGAAAAAACAAGGAAAGAGGGTCAAACAAACTCCATGGTATCCTGTGGAAGAATGGTTTCTGTCACACAGATGATCTGCAAGTGATATTGCCACCTCCAGGAAGAAATCCTTGCGGTTAGCATTCTAAAGTTGTGATATCTAGAAAAGGACCAAGTTACGTTGAGAGCTGACATTCCTTGCATCAATATGAATAGTTTGTATCTATGTTCAGCACCCCTGCACTGAACTGCTGTCTTGGTAACCTGCTTATATGTGGAAATGTTATTTCTGGACATGGAACTTGGGGTTATCTAGTGCAAGGCTGGGATTGAACAACAACCTGTTGGGATGGCAATGGGGCCTGTTTGCTGCATTCATTCTACTGAGGTAATGCTGTTAGCTGGATGTGCTTGGTTGGATCAAGCTGGCTTCTGAAGAGTTGGAGTGTGCATGGTCAGGCATAATATAGGGCAGCGGTCGGGAACCTATGGCTCGCGAGCCATATATGGCTCTTCCGGTGACGGCATATGGCTCCCAGACAATTTTGAGTTGGAAAAAAAAAAAAAAAAAACAGTTTGGAACTGATTTTAAAATACTTGTGATATTTCTTAATATTACTGTGTCATTTTAAAGTAAACAGAAATTAGTTTTGAAGATAAATTTCACGGGTCAAGGGTCACCCGTGGGTCGGGTCGGGAACCAATGGCTCGCGAGCATGTCCGCGTCATTGTAAAGGTGAAGAAATCAATTTTATCAGATAGCCAACTAGTTTATCCGCTTCAACCCTTGTAACGGAAAAGATGGCGAAAAGAAAAAAAAGACGATGATTACCGTGCATTCCAGGCTGCGTGGACAGAGGAATTTGCATTTGGTGAGAGAGCAGGATCTGCGGTATGTCTAATATGCAATGATAAAATTGCATCGATGAAACGGTCAAATATAAAGCGGCACTTCGATACGCACCATGCTTCATTTGCATCGAAATATCCAGCGGGGGACAGCAGGAAAAGGGCATGCGAGGAGCTACAGCGGAGAGTGCAGGCGAGTCAGCAGCAACTACGTGTGTGGACCAAGCAAGGTGACGGGAATTCCGCTAGCTTTGCGGGTGCTTTGGCAATAGTAAGGAATGGAAAGCCATTCACAGATGGCGAGTATGCCAAAACATTCATGCTTGACGTGGCCAATGAACTGTTTGATGACTTCCCAAATAAAGACAAGATAATCAAACGAATAAAAGACATGCCCCTGTCAGCAAGAACTGTGCACGATCGTAGCATCATGATGGCAAATCAAGTCGAGGAAACACAAATTAAGGACATAAACGCCGGGACATACTTTTCTCTCGCGTTAGATGAGTCAACAGACGTTAGCCATCTATCTCAGTGCAGTATAATTGCCAGGTATGCTGCAGGTGACACACTGCGTGAGGAAAGCTTGGCTGTTTTGCCAATGAAAGGGACAACAAGAGGAGAGGATTTATTCACGTCTTTCATGGAGTTTGCTAAAGAAAAAAAACTACCGATGGATAAACTTATTTCTGTCTGTACTGATGGTGCACCCTGTATGTTGGGGAAGAACAAAGGATTTGTAGCGCTTCTCCGTGAACATGAAAAGAGAGCCATCCTAAGTTTTCATTGCATCCTGCACCAGGAGGCGCTTTGCACTCAGACGTGTGGCCAGGAGCTTGGTGAGGTGATGTCGCTGGTCATTCGAGTGGTCAACTTTATTGTTGCCCGAGCTTTAAATGATCGCCAGTTTAAAGCTCTGTTAGAAGAAGTTGGGAATCATTATCCCGGTCTGCTTTTACACAGCAACGTGCGTTGGTTGTCAAGGGGGAAGGTGCTCAGCCGTTTTGCAGCTTGCCTGAGTGAAATCCGGACTTTTCTTGAAATGAAAGGCGTCAAGCATCCTGAGCTAGACAACACTGACTGGCTCCTGCAGTTTCACTATCTCGTGGACATAACTGGCCATCTGAACCAGCTCAATGTGAAAATGCAAGGTATTGGAAATACAATCTCATCCCTTCAACAAGCAGTGTTTGCATTTGAAAGCAAGCTGGAAGTCTTTCTCAGGGACATTGAAACAGGTCGTCTTCTGCACTTTGAAAGACTGCAACAATTTATAGATGCATGCTTAGCAAGTGACTCCACTCAACATCTGGATCTCCAGCAGCTAGCTGGCTTTACGTCCAATCTCCTGCAGTCATTCAAAGCACGTTTTGGAGAATTTCGTGCGCGCACTGGTCTTTTCAAGTTCATCACTCATCCACATGAGTGTGCAGTGGACAAAATCGACCTGACATGCATCCCCGGGGTCTCTATCGGAGACTTTGAGCTGGAAGTTGCTGACCTGAAGGCATCAGACATGTGGATGAGTAAGTTCAAGTCACTTAATGGAGAGTTGGAAAGTCTTGCGCGACAGCGAGCAGAGCTGGTGAGGGAACACAAGTAGACAGAAATGAAAAATCTTCAACCTGAAGACCAGCTGATTCTTAAAACTTGGAACGAGCTTCCTGTGACATACCACACAATGCAGCGTGTGAGTATTGCCGTATTGACCATGTTTGGCTCTACATATGCATGTGAGCAGTCATTTTCGCATATGAGGAACATTAAGACCAACCTACGCTCACGTTTAACTGATGGAAGCCTCAACGCCTGCATGAAGCTCAACCTCACCACGTATGAACCAGACTACAAGGCCATCAGCAAAACCATGCAGCACCAGAAGTCGCATTAAAAGTAAGACATATTTAATTTATTATACGTTAAAAATACTATATGGCTCTCAATGAAATATATTTAGAAATATTTGGCTTTTATGGCTCTCCCAGTCAAAAAGGTTCCTGACCCCTGATATAGGGTATATATTATCAGGCATACATATGCTCCCTGGTGTGCTTTGGATGTCTCACCATAACCAAGAATGCGATTATGCCTGCTTTTATCTTTGAGAATATACATAAAAAGGAAGAGGGGAGATAAAAATGAGAAAGTCTAGTTAAGAAATGAATTGAGAGAGGGGACTGGGTACTGGAAAGAAGAGGAAGAGTAGGAGAGGAAAGATGGGGTTGGAGTACTGGGGAAGAGAAGGAAAATATTAAGAGGAAAGGAGAGAAGAGGTATTCAAGCATGCATAGGAATGGAATAGAAGAGGAGGAAAATATGTACGATGCACACATATAGTCCATATAGAAAATGTTATAAATATTTGCAGAATATGTCCAGTGCCTTCAGAAAGTATTGACACTCCTTGACTTTTTCACATTTTGTTGTTACAGCCTGAATTTAAAATGGATAATTGAGATTTTTTTTTGTTACTGATCTACACATAATACCCCAATAATGTCAAAGTGGAATTTTTTTTTAAAGAATTTTTTACAAAACAAATAAAAACTAAATATAGAAATATCTCATTTACATAAGTATTCAACCCCCTGAGTAAATACTTCATAAAAGTTCCTGTAGCAGTGATTACAACTTCGAGTCTTTTTGGATATGCCTGTATCAGCTCTGCACATCTCGATTAGTGGAGTTTTTCCCATTCTTCTGTGCAGATTTGCTCAAAATCCTCAAGGATTTGCCTGTATTTGGCTCCATTCATTGTTCCCTATATCCTTTCAAGTCTCCCAGTCACTGCTGCTGAAAAGCATCCCATAGCATGATGCTGCCACCACCATGCTTCACGGTAGGGATGGTGTTAGATGGGTAATGAGCTGTGCTTGGTTTCCGCCAGACTCTTTGCATTCAGGCCAAATAGTTCAATTTTTGTCTCATGGGACCACAGAATATTTTGCCTCATGGTCTCAGTCTTTCATGTGCCTTTTTGCAAACTCCGGGGGTGATGTCATGTGCCTTTTTCTCAGGAGTGGCTTTTATCTGGTCACACTCCCATGAAGCCTAGATTTTTTGTGAAGTGTTGCAGAGACTGTTGCACTTCCGGCAGGTTCTCCCATCTCAGCCAATGAACTCTGTAGTTCTGTCAGAGTGGTCATTGGGTTAATGGTCACCTCCCTGACCAAGGTCCTTCTTGCCCAGTTGCTCAGTTTGGTCGGACAGCCAGCTCTAGGACGAGTCTGCGTAGTTATATATTCTTTCCACTTCCAAATGATGGAGCTCACTGTGCTCTTGGGAACTTTCAACACTCTAGAAATTGTCTTATACCCTTCCCCAGGCCTATGCCTCCTCACAATTCTATCACGGACTTCTATGGACAGTTCCTTGGCGTTCATGGTAGAGTTTATATTCTGACATGAACTGGTAACTGATAGACCTTATATAGAAAGGTGTGTTTCTTTCTAAATCATGGCCAATCAATTGACTTGGTCACAGGTGGACTCTAATCAAGTTGTAGAGACATCTCAAGGATGATCAAAGGAAATTGTATGCACCTGAACTCAATTTGCAATGTCATAGTAAAGTGGTTGAATACTAATTGGCTCGACATTTCAGCTTTTCATTTCTAATTATTTTGTAAGAATAAAAAAAAAATTCCACTTTTATATTATGGGGCAAAAATGTGTAGATCAGGGGCAAAAAAATCTCAATTTAATCCATTTTAAATTCAGGCTGCAACACAACAAAATGTGTAAAAGTCAGGGGGTGTGAATACATTCTGAAGGCACGATAAATACTCCTTACAAAAAATTAAGTTACAAAAGTTTGAGGGTTGTATTGTACTTTTGGTATGATGTTGAAACAAATTTGTATTTTGGTGAAAGAGGACCAGTAGATCGTGCTGTACAATCCATAAGCAATCATGACGGCAGTGAAAGTCAAAGTTTAGTCATTCTGCAAAAAAAAAAAACATGGCTGTCTGGAATGAGAGTGTAACTTGGCAATGATGCCAGTCTACAAATTATCGCAGACAAGCTTATATTGACATGCAGAAAGGGCTTTACTAATGTGTGTGGCTACCATTGAATCCAATACATGTTAGTAGACTTCTTGACAGAGTCTGACAATCAGATGATCATGCTCTCGCTGTTGGATTCTGCGCCATTCTTCAAAAACGAACATATCCAAGTGATCGAGAGACTGTGGGGGAATTGGTGCACATAAAATGCCTCTCTAGAATGTCTCACCCATGTGCAATGGATTTAAGTTCAGAGATCATGCAGACCATTCCTGCGATTGATGTTATCATCCTGAACTGCTGCATTGAAAGGATATTCACAGATGTGGTCAAATGTTCTCATAAATAAATATGAAGTTCAGATATTGCTGTTTGGTCAGACAGACAACTATAGGCATAATGATCTCATTCCTGCACCTGAAAGCAGTCATATAATCCCCTTAAAAACTAGAATGGCACGTGGTAGAGGGCAAACCTCCTCCAGGCTGAACTGAACAGTTTATGGTTTCTATCCCACTGATAAGCCGGATCTGGATTGGAACCTGAACCAAAATCTAATCGGCTTGTTCTTGTTACTTAACCAACTCGTCCACCAAGTTCAGTCATAACTGGTCCATAACTTTTTTAAATATCATGTTATACATCGCTTTTTTCCCGATCTATCCATTTGTATTTTTTTTTGTATACAAGATCGAGGCTCATGCAAGAGCTAACATCAATGACAAAAAAAAACGGACACATAAGACATAATAAAGGGAGCGGGAGAGAGAGGGGGAAGCACACAAGCACAATATTTGAGAGCAGGGACATCGGGAGATCTGAGGGAGGAAGAAGGCTTGGGGGCAGGACGCGTGGGAAGGGGGGTGGGAGGTGGGAGAGGTAAAAACCACATGGACACAGCTGGGACTTCCAGGCAAGGTGTCGGTATCTCAGAAAAGTGGATCTTGGGTGAATTAACGGGGGTAGAAAATATCAAGGTTTTGGATGGGGGAAGATAAGGGATGTTGGTGAACAGCTGTTTTAAAGACCTGGGGGAGGAGTGAAATTGAAGAGGGTGAGGGAGTTTGTTCCAGAGGTGGGAGAAAGGAGGAATGAAAGAGTGAAGGTGAGCAGAGAGTCTTGATTTTGGCAGTTTCACCAGAAGAGGGTTGCTGACAGATCTTGTGCGACCTTTAGGAGTATTTGCGTGACAAAGCACAGACAGGGCTGGGGGTCTAGGCCAGAGAGGAGTCGGTAGAAGACAGAGAGACCACCAACCTACCTGCGGTGAGTGAGTGAAAGGCCCTCGGAGTTTGCTTCATCGCGGGAGATTCCAATGATTCTGAAAGCTTTGGTTTCAACAGCGTGAAGCCGAGCTAGGTGTGAGGCAGGAGCACCGGCCCAGAGGGGAGAACAGTATTCCATTGAGCTGCATATGAAAGCCTTGTATGTGGTGAGGAGCTCAGTTGTGCCAAGGAAGGACTTCACAAGACAGAGGATGACCGGTCAGCGACTGGTCAGGGTCAGGAACCAATTAATGACGTAGGCCGGGGTATTGCTGTATATAGTTTTTGGCCTTATCTCCCAATGGTGAAGAATCACTTTAAAAATTCTACTAGCTGGATCCGAATCCGGATCTTCCCCAAAATATAATCATTTCGTCCTTGTCACACACGCTACATCTCTGCCAAATTTCGGCCGAACCCGTCCACAACTTTTTGAGATATCTTGTTCACAAACAAACAGACAGGGGTGAAAACATAACCTTGATCCACCTTTGGTGGTGGAGGTAATAACAAGTTGAATGACAAATAACGACACTTTTCCCTGCTTGTCGTAAAAGGCGACAAAAAGGGTTGGCGGCAGGAAGGGCATCCGGCCGTAAAACATTGCTTCAAAAAGGGGACCAAAAAACAACAACAACCACGGTTCCCGAAAAAGGCCAACCCCCACTTTGCGGGGAAAAATGGCCTCTAAAGGTGGTTATATATATATTATTATAACGACAAGTTGAACTGTTATTCAGCCAAGTTGAATGCCAGCCCATACTATTAGGATTCCCCCCTTCACTCCCCAAACCAATCCTGATGCCCAATGGCACAATTATCAAGCTGCTTTGCTGATGACTCCACCATGTGCCATAACAACCACCATCCTTCAGATAGGCATATGCAATGAGCCTATTTGCTCTCTGCAGATTTTGATATGAACACGAGCTGGTTCAACACCTGGAATATGTCTTTCAACCCTGACAAATTTCACACTCTCACTCTCACTCTGTCTCTCCAAAACAACTGTCTTGCAAACCCTCTCATCTACTGCTTTAACAATCTTTTTGAAGAATTTCAGTAACTCAAACTTTTAGGCCTAATCATCAGCCATGATCTAACTTGGGCAGACCACATACCCAAGTTGGCCACAAAAGCCATTCGCATAATGGGCATCTTCACATCTGAAATTTTATCTATCTACATGACTTCCATGGACTTTTAGATCTTCCCACTAGACTGACACCCCCACCTCGCATCTTGCTTAGCTTGATGCCAGGGAAACTCATTACAGGGAGTTCAATTGGCTCTGTCTTCTACTGCCTCCTTTCTGGTCTTGCACCCTCTGCCATTTTATGCACTCTGCCCCTGCCTTCCTCCCCCAGGTTTATGTATGGTGCATGGGCCCTGCCATTAACCCCTTTATGGTGAAATTCCCAAAATCCAGACTCATTTCTTATCTACACTCATGCATTCCTCTTTTCCTCACCTATGGAACTAACTTCCTCAGTCCCTTAAATCACATTCTTCCTTTGAGGGCTTCAAGATAGCTGTTCACTTCAAGAGAGCATCATTTTGTCGAGATTGCTGCTAAAAGCAGTCCCTTCTGGCAATAGTGACAAGGTAACAATCGACACGAGAGGTTAAAAGCCATTCTCCATTTTTACATTACTAAATCCGACCAGAACGAGATCCCATTTTTTGTACGAGTTTGAGGTCAGCAGGGTCAATTAACTCCCACTAGTATATCAGTCAGTAGGTGATGTTGGTACACACGCAAAATACCTTCAATATTTATCGTGCTTACCTGTTACACAGTAGTTATATTTAGTGATAGATTATTACCTCTGCCACCGAAGGTGGGCGGAGGATACGTTTTCACTTCCGTCCCTCTGTTTGTTTGTATGTAGATATATAGAAGAACTGCCTTCAGAGGCCATTTTTCCCCACAGAGCAGGGGTTGGCCCTTTTCGGGCACCGTGGTCCCCTTTTTGAAGCAATGTTTTATGACCGGATGCCCTTCCTGCTGCCAACCTTGTTAGTCGCTTCTTGCGACACACAGGGAATTACCAGTGAACTGGTACTCAATTTGCCGACCTCGGAAGGATGACAGGCTGAGTCAACCCCCCTGGCGTTAATTCAGCGATCGACCGGGATTCAAACCCAGGATCCTAGGATCCCAAGCCAGCACCCTAACCGCTAAGCCAACACCAGGCTTTTTCAGTACCATACTGTGCATAACCCAAAAATCTGGAGTAGCTTTCACCCTTGTTTAGGGCGAATTTCAATAAATTAAAAAAACCAACTTTGTATTTAAACAATAGACATTTCAAGGAGATGTGCATTAACATTATTCTTTATAAACAGCTGGCAATCGGCGTGTGAAGGGTAGAAAAAATTTCGCTTGGTAATTTGGAAAATATGTTAACATGGAAAAATGGCTCAGAAATCGGGTGTTATCACATTGATTTTGCTTTGGAACTCAGAAAAGAGAAACACCACAATCTAACAATGTAACAGCCGCTAGTACAAAGGAAAACACGATCACCAGTACGCTGCTGAGGTTAAAAGTTAAAACCTACTATACCTCCATCCTGGCCATGCATACTAAGGTAATGTGTTACACGAGCTTGGGTAACAAGGTAATGAATGGTTGGCTTGTTAAAGTTGGTTGAATGGTTGGCTTGGGTAACGTTGAGCTTGTTAAATCACCGGGTGAGTAGCCACCACGCATGCACTGATAACCCCATTTATAACACTGAGTCAACAGCCAATCGATCTACTTATACGAATGATTGTTCATCGATTGTTCATTGATTGTTATTTTTCAACCCGGGGAATCCCTGTACTGCATTTTGTACAAAATCTGCTTTTCACATGACTGGATGAGTCCGTCAATAGCTTATCTTCAACATGGCTCTTGGTGAGAGAGGTGGAATGACTTCAACATAGCTCAATGCAACCCTCTTCCCCACCATTACCCTTCCCCCTCCCCCACCCCCCTGTCCCGGTGACTAAACCCCTTTTTCCCCATTGAAACAATGCTCCAACATTTGCGGATTCTCAATTCGGGCCAGTTTTCAAGAACATATCCCATGCGGATGTCGGAGTTTTATTGTACTTTCATGCACCAAAATTCCCCTCAACTTAGATACACAAGGGAATCGCCACATAAGTCATCCAAGACTCCAAGATCTAGAACTCGAGTCTTCCTCCGAGATGCCAATGTAAGGAGTTATTTTCTTTTTTTTTAAGTCAAAAGTGTGAACGAAAGCATACGAGTTTCTGTGTAGTAGAACGAGTGTAGAGCAGAACATGCTTGCTAAACTTACAGAAGGAACTTTGAGAAGGAAGAACACTATGTCGCTGGGAGTCATCATTGTGCTGCTGGCTCACCGTGGCAGGGGTGTACGTAACCAAGTTACCCGAAGGCCATGTGCTGCCTGTGGGAATATTAGATGCGGAAAAGAACAAAAAGTAAAACTTTCGCATTTTAAACTTGTGATCAATAAATAATATTGCTTTATTATCTTGCTGCACACTTCATATAATTCAATTGCGTTGCCCTTATCTGATACTTTATGGAATGTTCACCTTTGAGGTGTACAAAATGTTGTTCTCATTCACAACTGCTTCTCAAACACTTCATTCTTATTACCCTGATTAAACATCTCTCTCGGCTTCTTCGTGGAATTCAAAGGCCAGCTGATAAGAAGCAATTCACTTATACACAGGTAAACTCAAAACCTAAAACATACATTCAATGCAAGCAAAAACATTGGAGAAGCGATTCTGGAGGGATATAGGACGATCACTTTATGACTCCGATTTGATCTTGTGCGAACGGAAAACAACCTTCAAAACCCTTGAGACTACAAAACCGTAATTCAAACAAGCCATATTTGAGTTACAAATTGCTTTTATTTGCTCTTTTATTTGTTGTATTTTAAATCATTTTATGTTGTTGCTTTATTTTGCCTCATGATCAATTTCACTTTAAATTCTCATGTTAGCAGTGGTACTGGAAGCAAACTTATGCTTTAGCCTTTTGGAACTTCCTGATTCAAAGCAAGATTTTATTATGGAGTGATTGTATGTCTTTTATTCAAAATATAAATTCTTCAAGAGCTCCCACACGGAGGAATCTACACACTATGTTTGTCAGACGTTGAGGCTTGTAAAATGAGGGGACAAAATAAAGGAAAATGAAGAAAAAGGAGGAAGGAAAATGGAGGTCAAAAAAAAGAAATGCTACAGGAATTGAGGGTGGAAGAAACAAAATAAGAGAAATTGGGAAGAAAAGAGACAAAAGAAGAGAGAACAATAATATTAGGTAAAAATAAAGAGGAAGGGGAGCCTCAAACCATCTGCCCTTTTACCGTGTGCACGCTGAGTGAAGAGAAGGGTTAAGCAATAATTGGTCTGTCCATCCATCCGTCCATCCACAAACGTCAGATTATGATCGAGGAACAACTTAATTTCAATTGAATGTTATATTCTGAACACGAATTGGACCATGAATCAGAAAACAAAGCTGTACTTTAGCAGTAGTACTTTCACTCTGAATTAGTCCAGATCGCACGTGCGCAGAGAGGAGTGAGATAATATTTTTACTCTGTCTGCCTGCCTGACATTCAAACAAGATTGAAAATCATTCCAAACAAGAAACGTACTGTTTTTAAGGATGGCATAAAGGACACAAACAACAGGCACGAATATATAATTTAACGTTCTAGATACAGTAGCTTGGTAAACTTACAGAGTTTATTTTTCTACAACCTTTAAAATCTTTATTTTATTTCAATTGATTTATATATTTGAACACTGCAGAACATAAATCACCTTTTCTGCACTGTCAAAAACCTTCCTTTTAGCAGTACTTGGACAAAATATTGCAGAATTTTACGTCATCGCGACTAATGAAATTTACCACTCATTGACCGCACTAATGTTCTTGTATTACTTTTTTTTTTGTCGTTATATTATTAAATTTATCCACTGCATGGGACAAGGTGTCCTAAAAACTCGCTAATTGCATATGTAATAATTATAAGACCACTGTGCTGTCTTACAGTGAGTTTGACTGTTTCCGTTAATTAAGTTGTGCAGTATATATCAAGGAGAAAAAGACATAAAATGCTATCCGCCCCCCCCCCCCCCCCATGGTTTTAGTAATTTTGCTCTACGGAGTTAAAGGCCACCAGTCAGACATCTTTGGTCGGATTACAAAATAAAATCTTCTGCATATGTATACTTTCACGCATTGTCTTTGTGCCAAGTTTGAAGAAAATCAAAATGCATGCATGTCGAGAAATGGTTGGGGAGAGGTTTATGTAACAAAGTGGTCTCCAGTCAGCAATCTTGGACCAGATCTCAAAAAAAAAATGACGTGCAAAATATGACAAAATGACAGAAATAAATAAATGACATAAAATAAATTGTTATCTCTGCTCTGAGTTCAGAGATACATAAGAAAACACAAATTGATCATTAGCAAAATCAAGCATTTTCTGTAAGGATGAATAAAATTAGACTGATTGCCTGTCGATGACATGTCTTTAACTTGTACAAATGTTTTTTATATCAATATTTACATCAGAAACATTATCACACAATAGAAAAGTGATGCAAAGTTTGGTATCCAGAAAGTGCAGAAAGAAAGTATATAAATGGATGCAAAGTCACTGAGTGATAACTCAAACACAACAAACAAAATTATTTGTATTACAAATTTGGATTCATGTTGATGTAAACCAATATTTGAAGCAGAGTAAATGCAAATCTCCAAAGCAAAAGACTTGCAAATCCTAAACATTCACCAAATGCAGATCAAAATAAACTACACATATCTGGAAAACAACATTTTCCCCAATCTACCTCCTTTGGCAGATGTGGATGTATCAAAACAAATTAACACCAAATTCAGGATGTAATGACCATCTGTACTCCACCATTGACACCATTTCGCAGACACCACCTGCCCACCCACTGAATACAAGATATAATAAATAGCCCAGAGTGGACCCGAGGTCATAATTCAGACATGTGCTGATTTGGAAGACCTCCCTCACCCGCTTATGCCCTCGGAAGACGGAGCAATTGTGTGGGCTACTGTCTTGTATGCATGCGTCGAGTTTCAGAACAATCAGCTGGGTGATAAGGGAGAAGTAAAAAAAATAGCAAAAAGGTAACGGACGGACAACCGGATGGACAGATGGACAGACATCCAGACATCATGACCCATTTTACAAGTTCGTCTCTTTGAGAATCGAGATGAGATGACCGAAAAAGGAGACAATTATAAAGAAATATAGCCATACTCTGTGGAATACAGGATAAGCAGCTGATTTGGTGCCATACTGGTAAGAAAATCTGTTCTGAGTCTGGGCATAAAGGATTGGCCGTTAAAATTAGGCCATGGTTGAGTCGTGCCAAAGCTTTTAAAATTGGGACATACTACTTCCTTGTTTGATGCTCAGCTTTAACAAGGATGGAGCATGGATAAAACCCCATTGGTTGGCATTCATGGAGAAAAAGACATTTCTCCATAATTAAACCCACTGGGTGCAGAGAGAAGCAATGCCATAAAGATGGGACTGCCAGTTCCCAGGAAGTGACATCACTGCCTCTAATCTCAGGGACTGTTTGTCTGAAGTCAGGTCAGTGTTGTCTCATGTATTTGTCAGGATGTTTGTGTGTGTGGTTTGTGTTGCAGCTCTAGCTCCTATGTGAGCAATCAACCCTGTAGAAGCGAAGAATACACCAAATAAAGCACTCTGCCCAGGGTGATACCTAGTTGGGGCTATAAAATGACAAATGGATAAGAAAATCCACACTGAAAGAATGGTGAAGCTGTTGAACTAATAAGTTGCAAAGAGATATGCCTCAGCAAAAATAATTGTGATAGAGTTAACATGACTGAGCAATTGACAATGTAGAGCCTCGCTGGAATATTTTGCTTACAGTATATCTGAGAATGTATGATCTATATTAAAGTAGATATACATAGAAGCAGACGCACTCACATTAATGCACACCAGTTACAATATCTGCTCCTGTCCTTCCAGAACAAGCAAGGTAAACAAAAGCACCAAAACCAACAAAAAATATATTCTAACTATATAAGGATCCTTATTTCACCATGGATATATAACAAAGCCGCTCAAGATCAATCAATTGGAAAACCCATTTAAACTAGTAATAAGCGTCCACTACCAATATTTTGGAACGTCAGACGAGGCCTTCTTTTCTTTTTTTTGCCCTCACCTTTTCATCTTTATTCACTTCTAAATTTGTTTTGGCGGCAACCGCTTGAGCGGTTGACACCAAAATTTCAGCATCGGATCACGTACCCATGGATAATCTGTAAACAAAGTTGCATGATATCTGGATGGAAAATGCAACCAGCGCTCCAAGAGGTTCGTTTTCTGTAGGCATGGGTGGCAGGGTGTTTCACGTACCAAAAATGGTTGGCTCACTTGGCTTCAGCCGAACTATAAATATTAATTAATTCCAAATTAACAATCCCAAAGAAGATATGCAGCTTACCAAACACTCTCACTAGTATTTTGCATAGGGAAGAAAAGTTATTTTTCGAGGCAATTAAATGTTTATAAGAAATATTGGTTGGCATTGGCAATATTGGTTGGCATTTCTGTCGCTCAAGCTTTTGGGTCTCACTATCTGCCATGATCTTTCTTGGGAAAACTACATTTCCAAGCTGGCCTCCAAAGCCAGTCGCCGACTGGGCATCCTCCGTCGTGCGAAGTCCTTCCTTGGCACACCTGAGCTCCTCATCACATACAAAGCTTTCATCCGCAGCTCAATGGAATACTGTTCCCCCCTCTGGGCTGGTGCTCCTGCCTCACACCTAGCTCGGCTTCACGCTGTTGAGGCCAAAGCTTTCAGAATCATTGGAATCTCCTGCGATGAAGTCAACTCAGAGGGCCTTTCACTCACTCACCGCAGGCAGGTTGGTGGTCTTTCTGTCTTCTACCGACTCCTCTCTGGCCTTGCTCCCCCAGCTCTCTCTGTGCTCTGTCCCCCCAATATTCCTTCAGGTCGCACAAGATCTGCCTGCAACCCTCTTATGGTTAAACTGCCAAAATCTAGGCTCTCTGCTCACCTTCACTCTTTCATTCCCCTTTTCTCCCACCTCTGGAACAAACTCCCCCACTCCCTTCAATCCCACTCCTCCCTCCAGGTCTTTAAAACAGATGTTCACCACCATCTCTTATCTTCTCCCATCCAAAACCTTGATCTTTTCTATCCCCGGTAATTCACCCCAGAGTCGTTGCAGTGTTCATATGTTTTATACCTCTCTCACCTCCCCCCAAGTCCTCCCGATGTCCCTGCTCTCAAATGTTGTTTGTGTCCTTCCCCCTCTCTCCCCATCTTGTCTGCCGCTCCCCTTGTTTTTTGTGTTTTGTGTGTCGGTTTAACTTTTTGTGTGATTAATGCTAGGTCTTTCACGAGCCTCGATCTTGTATACAAAAAAAAAAAAAAATCTTGTAGGAATAAGAAAAGATCCACAAATTGTAAAAAATAAACCACAGGGTGGCCTGAAAGTCACTTTACCCCTGCTAAATTTCTCGCAACTCCCTTCATTCCTCTCCACCCTCCCCACAGTGCTAAGAGGCAACACGACTCACTGACGCGGGAGTCAGTAGGAGGTTAGCCGGCATGGCAGACAGAAGTTGTTGCAGTGTCGAAGAGTGATTGGTTGCTTGTGTTTGGGTGCATAAAAGGGCACACACAGGCCAAACAATTGCTTAAATGCAGACAGCTTTCACAGAGAGGTTTGGAAAACCTTCTTAATCAAAGCAGACATTGTTAAAGTGGGAAAACTGGCTTCAAAACAGGAAGTGTGAACGACCAGAAGCACAGTGCATGACCTGTGACAAGAAGAAACACGTGGGCTTCTGTGTTTGAGTCCGTTGACCAGTCGCCAAGAAAGTCAACAAGAAAGCGAGCCAGTGAACTTGGCATACCGCGGACCACTATGCAAATTCACATGAAAAAAGATCTTCAGTTGAAACCCTGGCATCCATAATTTGTGCATGAACTGAGTGATACCAACATGGATTGGTGCTGTGCATCATGTGATGTCTTGCTTAACATCTTCCTCACTGCCCTGTCTTGAGGAAAAGTGTTGTTTTCAGATGAATGTCCCATCTATCAAAGCTCACAGGCACAAAATGTGGTGTTCTGGTCGAAGGAAAATCTATATTTCCCATTGGAAATGAAGTATCATCCTCCACACATAATGATATGGACAGGAATGACCTCAAGACATATATTTGGCCAATATAATTTTAAATGGACCGGTAAACAGCGTAGCTTATGAGGAACATATGTGTAGAAACTGGCTGGTACCACAACTCCGTCAGCAACATCACCAGCTCTTTTACTGTGGCACCCACATAGTCCAGATCTAATAACTCCGGACAACTCTTTGTGGGGCTTCATCAAGGAGAAAGTCTTGACAAACAGGTACAGGGAAATTGAAGAATTGTGGGCTACAGTTGTGACCTCTCTCAAACAAGTGACTCCACAAATGCTACACAAGATATCGAAGAGGACTTGGCGATGAATTCAGTAATGCAAGAGAATGATGGAGCTCATACAGATACAATGACTGATTAATTATTGTATGTAAGTATTGACCTGCACAATAAAACTGGTGTATTAAAAGAGTTTAAGAACGAATGCTCTAATGTGGAGCGGTAAAGCGATTTTCAGGCCACCCTGTACATTAATGAGTGTATTGAGCATTCACACACAATGGCCGAATGTTTTGTTAAGTGTTGGTCCAAATCTTTCTATAAATACCCTAGTAACCGGGTGGTGTTAAAGCACCGATAATTCCGCACCGGCAGATAGCGTAATCCCGCGGGAGTTAGTGTGCCACGAGGTTTGGCAGTGGAAGTACGTGAGCCGTGTGGGATTGTGTGAGCTTCATGTTCGAGAGGGAAGAGCGTCGGCCATTGTTCATAAAGCTGGTATATGCGGGTGCGTGTGAGTCGAGACCAACGATAAATATGCTCGCATTTTCCATTGAAAGACATGATGGAGTAATTAGAAGGACCGGTGTCGTGTTTTAGTGACGAAATGCTGCACGTAAAAGTCGGATGGTTTTGGATCCGAGAGCTGAGCACATGTTATAATGTTATAGGGGGAGATCTCCGGAGGAGCGTAATGCTGGTTTTGTTACGAGATACGACACAGAGTTTTTGTGAGTAAATCAAAGTCTTCTCCTCCTGTAATGATTGGGCTTGCCGCGAGGATGGTTCTGACTGGGGATCGTGTCCCTCCTTTATTTGTTTCAGGCCATCGCCATTTTTGTCTTTGCCATTTTAGACTTTTGTCTTTTGCTATTCTTGTACATTTCTCAACTATTTTGCTTTGTAAAGTTGCCACAGTGTGACGGTGACTTTGTTTTGCGAAGTGTTGATTAAAATTCAAAAAACTCAATTTTTCGACTCGACAACAAAATTTTTCCAGTGAGAACCCCGAGTAATTTATATACCCCGCTATTCGTGGTTCTGCTATTAACGGATTCTGCATATTCACGGGTGATAAAATGCGGCCTGTTTCTCCATTCGCAGAAAAGTGTCCCGCAAATTCGCTCTTTTTTTCTATTTGCGGCCGTGTTCCATGAAATCGTGGTTTTTTCAGGGGCATTGAAACAATGCCGCGGCATATATTCACGCGATTTTCATCGACCTTCACGGATTATCATCGACATTTTCTGGATTTGCCTCACTGTTCGTGGATTTTGCCTCAACATTTGCGGATTTTGCCTTGTCATTCACGGTTTTGTTCTCTTTAATCGTGGATTTTTGCGACTCGGGAACCTATCCCCCCTTTTTCCATTGAAACAATGCCCTGCTATTCACGGATTTTCCAGGAACGTATCCCCCGTGAATAGTGGGGTCCCACGGTACATGAAAGATAAGTTATAGATACTGTAGTGTGAATAATTTACACTGTAAGAAAAGTGCTGGATAGGATGGGATAGATACTTTTATTTTTTAAATCTATCATTTTGGAAATTGCAAAACAATTCTTTAGCACCTTCATTACCGCATATCCCTAAATACTTGTGTTATTACCTGAGAAAATTCAGATAGCTAAAGTGATCCCTACTTTTATAAATGCACAAGATTTAAGTAACTATAAACCAATTCCTTTACTCTTGAAAAGGTTGTTTATTGCCTTTGCCACCGAGGGTGGATGGAGGTTATGTTATCACCCCTGTCTGTTTGTTTGTCTGTCTGTCTGTCTGTGAACAAGATATCTCAAAAAGTTGTGGACAAATTCGGACGATATTTGGCAGAGAGGTAGTGATTGGTGACTTTGTTTTGCGAAGTGTTGATTCAAATTCAACAAACTCAATTTTTCGACTCGACAGCAAAATTATTCCAGTGAGAACCCCGAGTAATTTATATACCCGAGTGCACCGGTGACACGGACGTGTGACATTTCACTCATGTGACACGGACGAAATGATTAGATATTGGTGAGGACCCGGAATCGGATCTGGCGAATAGAATTTTTAAAGTGATACTTCACCATTGGGAGACCATCTTCACCATTCTTCAAGCCTCTCCTCGGTGAAAGACACATGAAAGCCTGCTTGGAGTTTGCAAAAAAGTACCTAAAAGACTCTCAGACTGTGAGAAACAAGATTTTGTGGTCTGATGAAACCAAGATTGAACTGTTTGGCTTCCGTCAGGCCACACTGCCATAAAGCCCAGATCGGTGGAGTGTTGCAGTGATAGTTGTCCTTCTGGAAGTTTCTCCCATCTCCACACAGGATCTCTGGAGCTCAGCCAGAGTGACCATCGGGTTCTTGGTCACCTCTATTACCAAGGCCCTTCTCCCCCTATTGCTCAGTTTGGCCGGGCAGCCAGCTCTAGGAAGAGTTCTGGTTGTTCCAAAGTTCTTCCATTTAAGAATTATGGAGGCCACTGTGCTCTTGGGAACCTTCAATGCAGCAGAAGTTTTTTTGTAGGCTTCCCCAAATCTGTGCCTTGACACAATCCTGTCTCTGAGCTCTGCAGGCAGTTCCTTCGACCTCATGGCTTGGTTTTTGCTCTGATATGCATTGTCAGCTGTGAGACCTTATATAGACAGGTGTGTGCCTTTCCAATTCATGTCCAATCAATTGAATTTACCACAGGTGGACTCCAATCAAGGTGTAGAAACATTTCAAAGATGATCAAGAGAAATGGGAGGCACCTGAGCTAAATTTCAAGTGTCATAGCAAAGGGTATGAATACTTATGTCAATGTGATATTTCAGTTTTTTCTTTTTAATCAATTTGCAAAACTTTCTAAAATCCCGTTTTCTCTTTGTCATTATGGGGTATTGAGTGTAGATTGATGAGGAAAAAAATGAATTTAAACGATTTCAGCATAAGGCTGCAACATAACAAAATGTGAAAAAAGTGAAGGGGTCTGAATACTTTCTGAATGCACTGTAACTTCTTCGAGAGGATTGTTCAGAAAGTAGATGGGAGGGTTGTCCAGACGGTCTTTTCAGAGAGACAAAGTGAGAGTGTGAGATTTGTCACACTCTCACTATATGCATCAGCGGCCCAGCCGCACCCTCAGCCAACGATGCTCGGACACAGCCTTGCACTGCATGTGAAATAAGAAGATGCTTGGGTAAACAGAGCACAGAGAGGATGAGCAAGAGCAGCAGAGTAGGTTTACAGGACACTGAGTTGATGCCGTCTGGCACAGTTTCAGAATCTGAGCCGTGGGTCATCAGAAACGTCTTTGCCTTCTCAGGTGAAAAAGTCACAGAATCCAGAAGCAGCTTGGTGTGACTTGGTGGGGTAGGTGTAGGGAGAGAGAGTGAGTACAGCAGAGATGGATTTACGTTTAACAGCCCCTGGTACATGGAATTAGTAGAGCCCCCTCAACCCTCCCTACCCCCACCAACCTTGAAACGTTGTAGGAATAAAGAAAAAAGTGCTGAACTGCATTACTTTGGATGGATCTATAAACATTCCACTGCAACACTTTTTTAAACTGAAGAAAAATCAAAAGTAACAAGACCGAAAGTCTAACAGCAGCATAGCTGGGCTTGTAATATATTATAAACCACAAACACATGTGATTAGCTTTTTAAACAGTCGTTAATGCTTTTTATAACATTAAACAAAGAAATTTGGAGGAATCCCGACATCCGCAAGGTCAGTTTTACTTACAGAACTGAGGGAAGATCTACTATAAACTATGTACCCCACAAGGATTGGGTTATAACATGCTATCAAAAAACCGAGGTGAATTCCTTTCGTCAGCGGTTGTTAGTCCGTACACCGCTTATCATCGATTTATGAACCACACACCGCTTCATCCATTAATTTTGTATTCACGACATTAGGATTAAAGTGTTATGGTCATATTTACTATATTATTATTATTATAACTATTACGAAAACGATACTACTGAAACGATACACTACTGTATTAAGAAACCTGGGCTTAATTTGTCCAAAGCGGTCCGAAGGGTAGGCATAAAGCCTAGGGCCTATACCTGCCATTTTGATGGAAGAGCTGTAACGCCGATGCTTTCAATATTTGAGGATCATTTTAATAAACGTTTTGTTTGTGTTTCACACTGAATGAAAAAGGTAAAGGTAGAGCATGGGGATTGTGATATATGACAGGTTCGACGATATGTTCGGCCTGAACGAAATTGGAATCAAAATGGCGGTGTGTGTAGAGTCAGCTGCCGTACTGCCGTAATGACATCAGACGTAGTCACATCACCCTGTCATGTGACCAGATCCTCATTTCTGATTGGTATACGTTTGAGGGGACAAACATACATACAGACGGACAAACACTGTTCTAGACAGCTTTGCCCGATGGGCTATGCCGTAAAAATACTGAAGGTAAGAACAGCAGGATCAGGGTTTTGAGGAGGATGAGCATATTGTCTTGGAAATGAGTAGTCTTGGAGGTGAGTCAAATATATTTTCTGCACCCAGTCCTAGTTCTTTAGCAATGCCGTCGACAGTTAAATTGGTTAGATCCACTGGTGTCAGTGCTGCATCATCTTGCAATAATGTAATCCCGAAATTGGATAATTTTTGTATTTTGCTAAGCATGCTTTTTTCGCTTGCTTGCTTATGTTTTTGTTTTTCCGCTTTCCAGGGGGAAATCGATTTTTTAATATATAAATAATAAGGAACTCATCATCATCATCATCATCATCATCATAATAATAATAATAATATATGGCATTTGGCCTACTTTTTGTTTGTGGTGGTGTGATTGCATAATTTTGTCATGATCATAAAAGGTCATGTGACTCATGTGGTTTTTCACTCGTTTGTCCAGAATTTAGTTTGTTTAAAATTAAACGTTGGGTTATAAATTTTAGACTATGAACTCTTGTCTCCCATCTTTGCTAACGTTGAGACCAGGGAATATATAGTAGCTTTATAAATAAATGAATGCATCGTATGTTTTTCTTGGGGTCCCTGGGGTATGGCCCTGGACAAATGTCCCGATGGTCCTCCCCTAAATCCGGCCATGGGGTACAGAGAGCGAGGGGTTGGGTACACAAGATTTAGAAGCAAACACAGAATTCAAGCATTCAGCTGTCTCATGAGCAGAGTCGGCTCTGGTGCCATTCGAACAGAGGGAAGGGATGGAAGGGGAGCATACACGAGAGGCAGACTTAACAAGGTGCACCAGGTTTTAGAGGAGGGAGGCAAGTTTGAAATTTAAATCTTGAGGTTGGACAAATGTTGTGTTCTGGCTCTCCTGAGAGTTCACACACACTTGTTGCGGGCTTTATGGAATGATCTGCGATTGCCTTCGATCGGATTTGCCTTCCAGGAAGAGAAGGCGAGTTGTTTCAGAGCAACGGCCTCACCACAGGATTTAGTGTACCATGGGCGGGAAGAAGGGTAGCATAACAGTAGACGAGATGTGATGAATCTGTGCATGAAGAGAGAGCAGGTTTTTGGGGAAGAATTCCCAGGCTGAGTTCCCCTCCCTACCCCATCAGAGACCAGTACTGAAGAGAGAGTATGGCTGCATGCAGTTACTGCCAATCTTTCTGAGTGAACTGCCAGACTCACTCGTGCTGAGGCAGCTCTCTGAAGATAGCCAGAGAGATTTTGACTCCCACAAGCACATAATCAGATGAACCAATTGGAGCAAAACAGGCACAGGTCACATTAGCGGAGAAATTGGTCATCACCAAGTCCAGAATGTTGTGGAGTGATTTTCAACATTGGGACAAGTCAAATGTGCATCAATGCTTTTCAAAGTAATGCACAACCATTGTAATACTGATAAGTTATAACACAAAACGAGTGCATTATTTTAGGGCTGGGAATGCATAGAAGGGGTTGACATACAGTCACATGAAAAAGTAAGTACACCCCATGTAAAGTTTTGACTTTTTCAACATATTTCAACATACAGCTATTTGATCTTCATTTCAACAATATTGACAGATAAAGGTGATATAATATAACAAATATCATGAAACATTTACATTTTGTAGTCCATTGTATAATTTAAATAAACATAAATGCAAATTTCGCATGTGGAAAAAGTAAGTACACCCTTGGCTCTAATAGGTAGTATTGCCCCCTTTGGCAGAAACAACCTCAAGTAGGCGTTTCTTATAACTGTCTACCAGTCTCTGACATCGACTGGGAGAAATTTTTACCCACTCCTCCATGCAGAATTCTTTCAGCTGTGCGATGTTTGAGGGGTTTCTTGCATGCACAAAAAAGAAAAAAAAAACCACCTTCAGAGGCCATTTTTCCCCGCAAAGCGGGGGTTGGCCTTTTTCGGGAACCATGGTTGTTGTTGTTTTTTGGTCCCCTTTTTGAAGCAATGTTTTACGGCCGGATGCCCTTCCTGACGCCAACCCTTTTTGCCGCCTTTAACGACAAACAGGGAATTACCAGTGAACTGGTACTCAATTAGCCGACCTCGGAAGGATGACAGGCTGAGTCAACCCCCCTGGCGTTAATTCAGCGATTGACCGGGTTTCGAACCCAGGATCCAAGGATCCTAAGCCGGCACCCTAGCCGCTAGCCCAACACCAGGGTTGCACAGCACATTGCACAGGGTTCTTGCATGCACAGCTCATTTCAAATCCCTCCACAACATCTCGATGGGATTTAGATCCGGGCTTTGACTTGGCCATTCCAGAACCCTCCATTTCTTTCTTTTCAGCCATTCCTTGGTGAATTTACTGGTATGTTTAGGGTCATTGTCATGTTGCAAGGTCCACCTTCAGTTGAGCTTCAACTTTCCGACAGATGGCCTCACATTATCCTCAAGCACCCTCTGGTACAATGAAGAATTCATATTGGATTCTATGATGGTGAGCTGCCCAGGCCCTGATGCAGCAAAGCTGCCCCAAACCATAATATTTCCACCACCATGCTTTACAGTTGGTATCAGGTTATTGTGGTCAAATGCTGTCTTTGGTTTTCGCCAAACATGTCTTCTGGTACTGTGGCCAAATATCTTTACCTTTGACTCATCTGCCCAGAGCACATTGTTCCAGAAGTGCTGGTCTTTGCCTAGGTGTTCATTGGCAAACTTTAATCTTGCCCTGATGTTCTTTCTGGACAGCAAAGGTTTCCTCCTGGCACACCTACCATGTAGATGAAATTTGTGCAGCCTCTTTCTAATGGTAGACTTGTGCACTTTGACATCAACATTGGCAAGAGCTACCTGTAGGTCCCGTGATGACATTCTGGGGTTCTTAGAGACTTCTTTCAGCATCTTGCGGTCTGCTCTCAGGCTGAACTTGCTGGGGTGGCCTGGCCTGAACAAGTTAGCAGTTGTTTGGAATCTTCTCCACTTGTCGATGATCTTCCGGACAGTCGAATGATTGATTTCAAATTGTTTGGAGATCTTTTTAAATCCCTTCCCAGACTCGTAGGCATCTATAACCTTTCTGAAGGCCTCAGAGAGCTCTTTTGATCTAGGCATGGTGACGCCACACACTTCAACAACAAAGAGCAAACCAAACTTAATGTCTGAGGTTTAAATAAGACAGGTTCCTCCAAGATCCTCTCTAACGATGTTCTAATCATTTGCACCTGAGCTGGTGCACCTGATTCTAATTTTATGTATTTGAAGTAGTGATAAATGTAGGGGTGTACTTACTTTTTCCACATGCGAAATTTGCATTTATATTTATTTAAATTATACAATGGACTACAAAAAGTAAATGTTTCATGATATTTGTTATACTATATCACCTTTATCGATCAATATTGTTGAAATGAAGATCAAATAGCTGTATGTTGAAATATGTTGAAAAAGTCAAAACTGTACATGGGGTGTACTTACTTTTTCACGTGACTGTATTTCTTAGATGGATGATCCTTCTTGCACTGTCAGGAGCATAGGGCTGCCGAGGCAGTTTCATTGGCTAGGGTTACAATCCTGGACGGGTCGTCACTCCAACTTCTCTTACGGGTATTTATTATGCATCTACAAATGGCAATTTGTTTGACCTGCACTTCCTTCCCCAAACCATACGCATCCTCAATTTTCCCTTTCCCTTACTCCATTTGTCTTCTATGTCCATTTGCATATTTTTTTGCGAAGATTTTCGCTTTTCCAGAATCCTCATACCCTTGCCTACCCTCATTTCTTTCTTTATACACTGACTTTTATTCCTCAACTTAGTTGCCCATCCCCCAAAAAGCAGACATAATAAATATTTAACAGATAATATTGGCCATATGAATTCAATATGGCAGCAACTATTCATTGTTGATAACATTTTGTGCCTTAATATTCAATCAGGGCTTTGTAAATATTCGCCAGGGTCTTCATGGTAAGTGGTGCCGACCTGTTATGATTCGAGGAAAGGCATTGGAGGCAACATCAGCTGGGCAATTGGAGTCACTTTCTACAGAAGGTAGCAGCAGCGTGGACCCCACAAAATGAGACAATGGTGGTTGACACGTGACCACAGAAGGTACAGCCACACCGGACATGAGCGGAACTCCAGCATGGTTGTCAGCAGGAGGCAGAGCTAACCCTCCATCATGCATCCTGCCATCACAACCACACTCTTCTTTCACCAGCTGTCCCATGGGTGCTTGGGGAAGAAGGTGGGGCAGAAGGAAAGGTACAAGCAAATTGGAAGAGATAAAGAATGGATATATTGTCTTGATTTAGGGCAAGTGCCAAATTTCTGTACACTTGCATTCATCATACAATCCAATGCCTCATATCAGCTAGCAATTTCACGCCACTGTAATGGCTACAACAACAATTGCAGCTTTTGAAAAAGTCGACCCGAGACCTGCTGGTGCTGAACGTTTGACGGCATACTTGTGCTGTTTATGATGATATCAATGTGCATAACACATCGAATTTACATGACAAACATCATTGCCAGCCTTTGGTCCACAAATTTTGGTGATGGATGCACAATAGTTGACTCAATTTGTCACGTGCCAAAGCTTTGAACATTAGTATTCTATGTCAATATGCATATTCTTTGTGGATAAACCAATCTCTTTTTCATTTATATGCTTGCTTTCATGATCGCTTGTAATTCAGGGTGTGGCATTTATTTGTAACATATTTGTGATGTATTTTTTATAATACCTGTATAATTAATTATTTATTTTTGTACATTACAGGTGAAGCCCTCAATAATTGAATGATGAATCATTACGATGTGCCAAAGCAGATTAAAATTGTCGAACTCTATATTATTATATATTAATATTATTAGTTATTAGCTCTATATTATTAGAGGAATGAACAGGATTAAATAATTAAATTGATTACATGCCCAAACCAGGAATCAAACCCAGGTCCTCTGGAAAACCGCACCAGTGCTTTGCCATCTGAGCTATCTGGGCGACCCTGACTGAGCTTTTCCTGGATTTGATTCCTGGTCTGGGCATGTCATTTTCCTACATATATAAATTTAATTAATTATTAAATTGATATATGCTTATATACTATGCCCCCAGTGGTGTTTGTACTAGAGGACATGGATTTATCCCCCCCCATTGGAGAAGACCCTCTGATGTGCAGGCCGTTGCTGCTCCTATGGTTGGCAGCGAGTGCCCTGGAAACATGGACGGAAAGAGAGTGGCAATCATATGTGTGGGAAGATTGGATGTTTAGTCACGGTCGTTCAGATAGCTCAAATGGCAGAGCACTTGTATGCTTTTACAGAGGACCTGGATTCGATTCCTGGTCTGGGTATGTCATTTTCTCACACATATCAACCCTATATTATTAGTTATTGCAACTCAGCAAGAATTCAGGAGGGAATTTCCATACATAAATGCCCCGTATCGTAACGCCATTCTTTCCTTCATCAGATATTTTTCTGAAGATGGTAGTGTGTTTGCCCATCCCACATGTGCAGATGAACTTAAGATGAGGATTGCTGAAGACGTCACTGCTATTGATAAATGCACATTGGAAGCAGCAATGAACTACAATGACACTCGCTAGAGAGCATACCTCTGCCAGGCTGAACAGTTTACATTTTGTAGCCCACTGAGAGGCTGGATCTGGACCCAGACCTTAAACAACATCAAATTGGCTTGTTTTTGTTGCCTAACCAACTCATACACCTAGTTTTGTCAAAATCTGCACAAAACTTTTTGAAATATCATGCTATACTGCATATCGTTTTTGGCCCAATCACTCAATGATGAAGAATCACTTTAAAAATTATCTGATCCAGATCCGGAATCGGCTCTTCACCAAAATCTAATCATTTCATCCTTGCCACACAATCTGTCCAACAAATTTCGTCTTAATCAAGCTACACATTTTTGAGATATCCAGTTTACAGACAAACAAACAAACAAGAAGGACGTAGTGCACAATACTTGCAAGATCCCCAACCCCCTTCTAAAAAAAAGGTCATCATGGATACATCAAATTGTCCATTTCTTTAAGATTAGAATTGACCATCTTAATCAAAGCTGAGTAAATCAGATGAAAATTAATTATTTTTCAGATGAAAATTGATGATTTTATAAGTTTGACCTTGAGTTGACCTTTGACCATTTGACCTCAAAAATGGTTGTTTTTCCAATTCAGCGATGCACAATGCAATTGCTGTTTAATTTTCAAGTTAACAGGATGAAAATTGACGATTTTTCAGATGACAATTGATGATTTTAGAAGTTTGACCTTCAGTTGACCTTTGACCATTTGACCTCAAAAATAGTTCGTTTCACAATTCTGTGATGCATGATGTAATTGCTGTTTAATTTTCAAGTTAATAGGATGAAAAGTGATGAATTTTCAGGTGAAAAATTATGATTTTAGAAGTTTTACCTTGAGTTGACCTTTGACCTTTTGACCTTAAAAATAGTTGGTTTCCCAATTCTGTGATTTATGATGCAATTGCGCTTTAATTTTCAAGGTAATTTGGATGAAAATTGATGATTTTTGAGATAACATTTGATTATTTTAGAAGTTGACCATGAGATGACCTTTGACCTTTTGACCTCAAAATAGTTGCTTTCCCAATTCAGTGATGCACTTTTCA
This sequence comes from Myxine glutinosa, assembly GCF_964187855.1. NCBI lineage: Eukaryota > Metazoa > Chordata > Myxini > Myxiniformes > Myxinidae > Myxine > Myxine glutinosa. The sequence continues at coordinate 70,220,573 of NC_136267.1, forward strand.
ATTGCTCTTTAATTTTCAGATTACTTGGATGAAAATTGGTGATTTTCAGATGAAATTTGTTGATTTTAGAAGTTTGACCTTGAGGTGACCTTTGACCTTTTGACCTCAAAAATACTTGGTTTCCCAATTCAGTGAGGCACTATGCAATTGCTGTTTAATTTTCACGTCAATCAAATGAAAAAAAAGACGATTTTATAAATTTGACCTGAAAATGACCTTTGACCTCAAAATCAATAGGCTTCTCAATTGTGACTATCCCTATAACTTGGTAAAGTTTCAAAATGAATGGTTTGGAATTGTGACCTGTACACGATTGACAGACCAACAAACAACCAGACTGACAGAATAACAAGAAGATGTGATGCAGAGCACAATACTTGCAAAATCCACCCCTTCCCCCCAAAAAGATTGCCATGGATACATCAAATTGTCAATTTCATTGAGATTAAAATTGACAATCTTAAGCAAAGCTCGCATCAATCGGATTAAAATTGATGATTTTCCAGATGAAAATTGATGATTTTATAAGTTTGACCTTGAGTTGACCTTTGACCATTTGACTCCAAAAATGGTTGTTTTTCCAATTCAGCGATGCACTATGCTATTGCTGTTTAATTTTCAAGTTAACAGGATGAAAATTGACGATTTTTCAGATGAAAATTGATGATTTTAGAAGTTTGACCTTCAGTTGACCTTTGACCATTTGACCTCAAAAATAGTTAGTTTCACAACTCTGTGATGCATGATGTAATTGCTGTTTAATTTTCAAGTTAATAGGATGAAAAGATGAATTTTCAGGTGAAAAATTATGATTTTAGAAGTTTTACCTTGAGTTGACCTTTGACCTTTTGACCTTAAAAATAGTTGGTTTCCCAATTCTGTGATTTATGATGCAATTGCGCTTTAATTTTCAAGGTAATTTGGATGAAAATTGATGATTTTTGAGATAAAATTTGATTATTTTAGAAGTTGACCATGAGATGACCTTTGACCTTTTGACCTCAAAATAGTTGCTTTCCCAATTCAGTGATGCACTTTTCAATTGCTCTTTAATTTTCAGATTACTTGGATGAAAATTGGTGATTTTCAGATGAAATTTGTTGATTTTAGAAGTTTGACCTTGAGGTGACCTTTGACCTTTTGACCTCAAAAATACTTGGTTTCCCAATTCAGTGAGGCACTATGCAATTGCTGTTTAATTTTCACGTCAATCAAATGAAAAAAAGACGATTTTATAAATTTGACCTGAAAATGACCTTTGACCTGAAAATCAATAGGCTTCTCAATTGTGACTATCCCTATAACTTGGTAAAGTTTCAAAATGAATGGTTTGGAATTGTGACCTGTACACGATTGACAGACCAACAAACAACCAGACTGACAGAATAACAAGAAGATGTCATGCAGAGCACAATACTTGCAAAATCCACCCCTTCCCCCCAAAAAGATTGCCATGGATACATCAAATTGTCAATTTCATTGAGATTAAAATTGACAATCTTAAGCAAAGCTCGCATCAATCGGATTAAAATTGATGATTTTCCAGATGAAAATTGATGATATAAGGAGTTTGACCTTGAGTCGACCTTTAACATTTTGACCTCAAAAGTTGGTTTCATTAGTTGGTTTCCCAATTCAGTGAGGCACAATGCAAATCCTGTTTTTTTTTGTTTGTTTTTTTTGTATACAACATCGAGGCTCATGGAAGAGCTAGCATATTAAACACACATTAGCACATAAAACACAAAAAACATAAACGGACACCTAAAACAATAAAGGGAGGGAGAGACAAGATTGGGAGTGAGAGGGAAGTACAGAAGCACAACAGTAGAGAACAGGGACATTGGGAGATCTGTGGAAGTGAGAGGGCTGGGGGGGGGGGTGGGGGAAGGGGGAAGGAAGGGGTGCACGGCATAAAACAAAATGGTACTACGAGAAATTTCAGGAATGAAGTCGGACATTGAAAGAGGTGGATTTGGGGTGTATTAACGAGGGTAGAAAAGATCAAGGTTTTGGATGGGAGAAGATAACAGATGGTGGTGAACATCTGTTTTAAAGACCTGGAGGGATGAGTGGGATTGAAGAGAGTGTGGGAGTTTGTACCAGAGGCGGGAAAAAAAGAGGAATAAAAGAGTGACGGTGAGCAGGGAGTCTTGATTTTGGCAGTTTCACAAGAAGAGGGTTGCTGGCAATTGATGATATAAGGAGTTTGACCTTGAGTCGACCTTTAACATTTTGACCTCAAAAGTTGGTTTCATAAGTTGGTTTCCCAATTCAGTGAGGCACAATGCAAATCCTGTTTTTTTTTGTTTGTTTTTTTTGTATACAACATCGAGGCTCATGTAAGAGCTAGCATATTAAACACACATTAGCACATAAAACACAAAAAACATAAACGGACACCTAAAACAATAAAGGGAGGGAGATCTCGCGCGATCATCTCACGAGATCTTGGAGACGGCGGCAGGGATTTTCGTAGCTCCACACGGTCTCCACGTTTTTCGAAGTTAAGTCTGTTCACAATTGTATTTTGTCGAAACTGTATTTATCTTTCGGTGTGCGAAGTTATTGTGTGCAACTTTGGTTGTTTCTCGGTGTTTATCTTTCATAAATTGATCGTCTGTTTGCCGTGTCGCGAGCAAGGCCTTTGCCGCGTCGCGAACGATTTGAAATCGAAGTTAAGTGATTGTTCCCATTTGTATTTTCGTTAAAACTGTATTTATTTATGGTGTTGTACGTATATTGCGTCCCGACGAAGATTTTTCGGTGCAAATCTTTCATACCTGTATTGAAAATCGTGTTAATTCGTGTCGTGTCTTGAGGCCTTGTACAGTGTGCACTGTACAACCTTGAGGCTTTGTTTTTCTCAGCGGTCCGTCGTTTGTGATCCAATAACTTTCGTTCTCTGTATTCCCAGTCTTTTCACCCATAGCCTACTTCCTTGTGTAAATCTCAACTCGGGGGGGGGAAAAAAAAAAAAAAAAAAAAAAAAAAAAAAACATTTCCTTCTCTGTTCTCATTCGTTTATTCATTCTTATTCGTTCGTTCGTTCTTCGACCACGTGTTTCTCCCCCATTTCCCCCAGATAGTTTTCACTCATTAACCTTCAATGTTTACACTTTCCCCTCAAGTTATGTATTCCGTCATATTTTATAACACCTTTTTCTTCTTCTTCTTTAAAAGGCTGCTTTCGACTTGCTCACCAAATCAATTCATCCCAAAAAAAATATCCATCTCCTATAGTGCCTTTTTTCTACATTCCCTAAACTCTCCTGCACTCCATCCACCATCCAGCGTCCTTAAACGTATTTTTAACTCGAAGGTCACAAGAAACTCATTTTGCAATAAATGTTCATTTCCCATAAATCGTACACTTTCAAAAATCCAATCTCACCCCTCCCCTCCAAATCTTCCCCATAACCCCACCCCTCCAAATCTTCCCCATCACCCCTCCCCTCCAAATCTTCCCCATCACCCATCCCTTCCAAATCTCCCCCCTTGCCCCCTCCCTCCTAAACTACCCCCTCACCCCTCCCCGCCAAGACGCCCCCTCGCCCCTCCCCTCCTAGACTCCTGCCTCACCCCTCCCCTCCAAATCTCCCCCATATCCCATCCCTTTCAAATCCCTCCCCTTGTCCCTTCCCTCCCAAACTCCCCCCTCACCCCTCCCCTTCAAATCTCCCCACCCTCATTGCTTCTCAATTTCCCCCCTCTCACTCCCCCTCCTCAAAGCGTCCTCCCCGCTTCTTCCCCCTTCAAACTCTCACCTCCATCTCCCCCAACCTTCTGCCTCGCTCTTCCCCCTCCTCAAATAACACCTCATTGTGGCTCACCCAATCACCATCAAACCTTTTGTCCGCCCCATCCTTCCCTTTCTCCGAGCTATTCTGAAATCTCTGACACACCTTCAACAGCTCTCCCTACCTCTTCCACCTCTTCCACATCTTACCCTACCCCTCCTCCCCCCTGTTCTGTATCTGATGCTCCCCCTTCCTCTTCATTAACGGTATGGACCTCAAACATCCGGGGCCTTCGTTCAAACTTAACTGATCTCTCCATACAGGTTGCTTCTGTCAAACCAGACGTGATCTGCTTAACAGAAACTTTCCTTCTTTATGATGTCTCTGATTCCATAGTATCTCTCCCGGGCTACTCCCTCCTCCGGTATGATAGACCTGAGCCTCGTCCTGGAGGCGGGGTTGCTATCTTTATCAAAAACTCTCTTCCTCACTCGCCCTGCACTGCACTCTCTCCACCTCACCCCCAGGAATACCTCTGGCTACGGCTTCCCCTTCGCTCCCACCTCTTGTTCATATGTGTGTTGTACCGTCCACCAAACAGTGATGACTCCATCTACATCTCGCTGTCTGATGATATGGACCAACTTCTATCTACTCATCCCAACTCTCTCTTCCTCATATGTGGTGATTTCAACTGTCATCATGCCAGTTGGCTGGGTGTGGGTACCTCTCTCACCAGCCATGGCTCCTCAGCAAAGGACTTCTGCGACTCACTGGGACTGACACAATCTGTCAATTTCCCGACCCGGATCTCAGTCAACGGAACATCTTCTCTTCTGGACTTGGTTATGACTAACTTCCCTGAAAATGTCTGCTGCTCTTCTTCTGCTCCGATCGGATCATCTGATCATGTCCTTGTTAAAGTGGACATCTCTCTGACCATCCTCAGGGAGCCTGCTCAGCGTCGACGAGTCTGGCATTTCAATCAGGCCAACTGGCACGGTCTTCAAGCAGCCATCAATCATCTGGACTGGTCTCCCATCTCTACCACCTCTGACATCAACTCATCCTGGGAATTCTTCCAAAGTAAATTGCTCTCTCTCATGCACAGATTTATCCCATCTCGTCTTCAGTTGTCATACCCTTTCTCCCGTCCATGGTACACGGAATCTTGTGGTGAGGCTGTTGCCCAGAAACAACTTGCCTTCGTCTCCTGGAAAGCAAATCCAACGGAAGGAAATCTCATTTCCTTTCACAAAGCCCGAAACAAGTGTGTGTCCACCCTCAGGAGAGCCAGGAAACAATATCTCTCCGTTCTCAAGACCGAACTCTCTTATCGGTCTCCCTCTTCCAAATCCTGGTGGCGTCTGGTCAAATCCGTTTCTGGTGTTTGTTCCCCCTCCATACCCTCCCTTACCTCAAACGGCTACACAGCTGACTACGCACGTGAAAAAGCTGAATGCCTCAACTCTGTGTTTGCCTCTAAATCTTGTGTCCCAAACCCATCCCTCTCTGTACCCACCATACCCAGTCGTACCCTGCTGCTCCTGGACTCCGTGTCCTTTCCTCCTGACAAGGTGGAAAAGTTTCTGTCAACCCTCGACTCTGATTCTGCAACTGGACCCGACGGCATCAGCCCACGGGTCCTAAAATCCTGCTCTGCTGCTCTATCTCACCCTCTCTCTGTTCTCTTCACCCTCTCTTTTGCTCAAGGTCAACTGCCATCTGCTTGGAAATCAGCCAACATCACCGCTTTGCACAAAAAAGGTGCAAAAACAGATCCTAGCAACTACAGACCAATCAGCCTTCTCCCAATTATCAGCAAAGTCATGGAATCCATCATTGCTTCGGATATGAAATCTTTCCTCTTCTCCAATGGCTTGATCTCTGATCATCAATTTGGTTTCAGACCAGGTCACTCTACTCTGGACATGCTGCTTCTGCTGTCTCAACAATGGATGGAGGTCCTCAATGCCAAACAGGAAATTAGAGCCGTCTCCCTCGACATATCACGTGCCTTCGACACGGTCTGGCACCCTGCTCTGCTCACCAAACTCTCCTCCTTTGGTATCCATGGAAATCTCCCCGCATGGCTGGCGGACTTCCTCTCTCGTCGTCGTCAACGTGTGGCCCTGAATGGGTTTCTCTCATCTCCTCTTCCTGTTCAGGCTGGAGTTCCCCAAGGCAGTGTTCTGGGCCCCGTGCTTTTTCTGGTCTTCATCAATGATCTCTCTGACTCTCTCGAAAATCCTCTCTATCTCTTTGCTGATGACTCCACTCTCTGCCGCTCCATACCTCTTCCCTCAGATCGGCAGTCTGCTGCCTCCTCACTCTCTGAAGACCTGGACAAAATCACAGACTGGTCAAACAAGTGGAACATGTCTTTCAATCCTGACAAATCTAACACTCTTACTATGTCTCTCCGAAAAGATCGACTGGACAACCCTCCCATCTACTTTCTCAACAATCCTCTCCAAGAAGTTCTGTCGCTCAAGATTTTGGGTCTCACTATCTGCCATGATCTTTCTTGGGAAAACCACATTTCCAAGCTGGCCTCCAAAGCCAGTCGCCGACTGGGCATCCTCCGTCGTGCGAAGTCCTTCCTCGGCACACCTGAGCTCCTCACCACATACAAGGCTTTCATCCGCAGCTCAATGGAATACTGTTCTCCCCTATGGGCCGGTGCTCCTGCCTCACACCTAGCTCGGCTTCACGCTGTTGAAACCAAAGCTTTCAGAATTATTGGAATCTCCCGCGATGAAGCTATCTCTGAGGGCCTTTCACTCACTCACCGCAGGCAGGTAGGTGGTCTTTCTGTCTTCTACCGACTCCTCTCCGGCCTTGCACCCCCAGCTCTCTCTGTGCTCTGTCCCCCAAATATTCCTACAGGTCGCACAAGATCTGCCAGCAACCCTCTGATGGTTTAACTGCCGAAATCTCGGCTCTCTGCTCACCTTCACTCTTTCATTCCTCTTTTCTCCCGCCTCTGGAACAAACTCCCTCACTCCCTTCAATCCCACTCCTCCCTCCAGGTCTTTAAAACAGCTGTTCACCACCATCTCTTATCTTCCCCCATCCAAAACCTTGATCTTTTCTACCCCCACTAATTCACCCCAGATCCACCTTGTTTGAAATTCCAACTTCTTTCCTGGAAGTCCTGGCAGTGTCCATATGTTTTATACCTCTCCCACCGCCCCCTTCCCACGCCCCCCCCCCCCCCCCAAAGCCCTCGCCCTCTCTCAGATCTCTCGATGTCTCCATGTCTCCATGTCTCTCAGTCCCTGCTCTCAAATGTTGTGTTTGTGTCCTTCCCCCTCTCTCCCCATCTTGTCTACCGCTCCCTATGTTATATGTTTTATGTGTCGGTTTGTCTTTCTGTGTGATTAATGTTCGCTCTTTCACGAGCCTCGATCTTGTATACAAAAAAAAAAATTAAAAAAATTAAAAAAAATTATTGTGTGCACCCTGCAGGAATATTTGGGGGACACAGCACAGACAGAGCTGGGGGAGCAAGGCCAGAGAGGAGTCGGTAGAAGACAGAAAGACCACCAACCTGCCTGCGGTGAGAGAGTGAAAGGCCCTCAGAATCAGCTTCATCGCAGGAGATACCAATTTGTTCGCCCTCAATAATCATCAATAAACTCCAATACATTCAGAACTCCGCTGCCCGTCTACTCACCCATTCCCGGACCCGTGACCACATCACCCCCATCCTTTATAAGCTTCACTGGCTCCCCATCCCCCAGAGAAGCCAGTACAAAATCCTCCTCTTGACCTACAAAGCCCTCCATAACCTGGCCCCATCCTACCTTACTGACCTCCTCTCCAGACACACTCCCACCCGCAACCTCCGCTCTGTTGGTACCAACCTCCTGACCCCCCCCCATGCGGACCAAATTCAGATCCTGGGGGGACAGGCCTTCTCCATCGCTGCTCCCACCCTCTGGAACTCACTACCTCACACCATCAGAGACTCCTCCTCACTCACCACATTCAAAACATCACTCAAGACCCACCTGTTCAACACTGCATTCAACATTTAACCCACAGCATTTAACCCCTGACTATCTCTTCTCCTTCTCCTTCCTTTTGCTTTGATTATTTACCTATTGATTTTTGTCTTTTTGCACTTGTTTTTTTGTACTCTGTCAAAGCGCCTTTGGGCTTCTTGAAAAGCGCTATATAAAATAAATGTATTATTATTATTATTATTATCCTAAAAGCTTTGGTTTCTACAGCATGAAGCCGAGCTAGGTGCAAGGTACCAGCCCAGAGGGGAGAGCAGTATTCCATCAAGCTGCGGTTGAAAGCTTTGTATGTGGTGAGAGCTCAGAGGTGCCAAGGAAGGACATCGCACAACAGAGGATGCCCAGTCGGGAACTGGCTTTGGAGACCAGCTTAGAAATGTGGTTTTCCCAGGAAAGATCATGGCTGAGAGTGAGGCACAAAAGCTTGAGTGACAGAACTTCTTCATGAGGATTGTTGAGAAAGTAGATGGGACGGTTTTCCAGACGGACTTTTCGGGGAGACATAGTGAGAGTGTGAGATTTGTCGGGATTGAAAGACATGTTCCACTTGTTTGACCAGTTTATGATTTTGTCCAGGTCTGCTGAGAGTGAAGAGGCTGCTGCCTGCCAATTTGAGGGTTCAAATATGGAGGGGCAGAGAGTGGAGTCATCAGCAAAGAGATAGAGAGGATTTTCCAGAGGGTCAGAAAGATCATTGATGAATACCAAAAAAAGCACAAGGCCTAGAACACTGCCTTGGGGAACTCCAGAATGAACAGGAAGGGGAGATGAGAGAATTCCATTCAGGGCCTCCCGTTGATTGCGACCAGAGAGGAAGTCCGCAATCCATGCGTGAAGATTTCCATGGATACCATCGGAGGCGTGTTTGGTGAGCAGAGCGGGGTGCCAGACCGAATCGAAGGCACGAGTTATATCAAGGGAGACGGCTCTGATTTCCTGTTTGGCGTTGAGGGCCTCCATCCATTGTTGAGACAGCAGAACCAGCATGTCCAAAGTAGAATGACCTGGTCTGAATCCAAATTGATGATCAGAGATCAAGCCATTGGAGAAGAGGAAGGATTTAATATCAGAAGCGATGATGGATTCCATGACCTTGCTGATGATTGGGAGCAGGCTGATTGGTCTGTCGTTGCAAGGATCTGTTTTTGCACATTTTTTGTGTAAAGCGGTGATGTTTGCTGATTTCCAAGCTGATGGTAGATGACCTTGAGCAAAAGAGAGGGTGAAGAGAACAGAGAAAGGGTGTGATAAAGCGGCAGAGCAGGATTTTAGGACCCGTGGGCTGATGCCATCTGGTCCAGTTGCAGAATCAGAATTGAGGTTTGACAGAAATTTCTCCACCTTGTCAGGAGAGAAGGACACAGAGGCCAGGAGCAGCTGTGTTAAACTGGGTAAGGTGGGATCAGAGAGAGATGGGTTCGGGACACAAGATTTTGAGGCAAACACAGGGTTGAGGCATTCAGCTTTTTCATGTGCTGTGTCAGCTGTGTAGCCATTTGAGGTAAGGGAGGGGATGGAAGGGAACAGCCACCAGAAACAGATTTTACCAGACACCACCAGGATTTGGAAGAGGGCGATAGGTTTGAGAGTTCAGTCTTGAGAGTAGAGAGATATTGTTTCCTGGCTCTCCTGAGGGTAGACACACACTTGTTCCAGGCTTTGTGAAGGAAAATGAGATTGCCTTCCGTTGGATTTGCCTTCCAGGAGGCAAAGGCAAGTTGTTTCAGGGCAACTGCCTCACCATAAGATTCAGTGTACCATGAATGGGGGGAAGGGTATGACAACTGAAGACGAGATGGGATAAATCTATGTATTTTAAATGAAAATGAATGAATGAATGAATGATCGTTTTAAGGCCATTTTTCGGTTAGCCTTGTGGGCCCCATGACAATCATGGTTCCCAGTTTGAGGCAATGTTTTATGGCCGGATGCCCTTCCTGACGCCAACCCTTGGTCGCCTCTTACGATGCGCAGGGATACGGTGTACCTATTCTAAACCGGGGTACACACCGGGATCATTCATCCCAGCAAGCTGGTACTCAATTTGCCGACCTCGGAAGGATGACAGGCTGAGTCAACCCCCCTGGCATTAATTCAGCGATCGACCGGGATTCGAACCCAGGATCCTAGGATCCCAAGCCGGCACCCTGACCACTAAGCCAACACCAGGCTAGACACCATGACAGAGACTGTCAACACCAGGTGTCTGTCAACACCATGACAGAGAGAGCAATTTTCTTTGGAAGAATTCCCAGGATGAGTTGATGTCAGAGGCAGTGGAGATGGGAGACCAGTCCAGGTGATTGATGGCTGCTTGAAGATCATGCCAGTCAGCCTGAGTGAAATGCCAGACTCGTCGACGCAGAGAGATGTCCATTTTAACAACCACATGATCAGATAAACTGATTGGAGCAGAAGAAGAACAGCAGACATTTGCAGGGAAGTTAGTCATAACCAAGTTTCTAAGAGATGATGTACCGTTGACTGAGATCCGGGTCGGGAAATTGACAGATTGTGTCAGTCTGAATGAGTCGCAGAAGTCCTTTGCTGAGGTGTCATGGCTGGTGAGAGAGGTACCCACACCCAGCCAGCTGGCATGATGACAGTTGAAGTCCCCACATATGAGGAAGAGAGAGTTGGGATGAGTGGATAGAAGTTGGTCCATGTTGTCAGATAGCGAGACGTAAATGGAGTCATTGTTTTGTGGACGGTACAGAACACATATGAACAAAAGGTGGGAGATGAGGGTAAGCCGTAGCCAGAGGTACCCCTGGGGGTGGGGTGGAGAGAGGGCAGTGGATGGAGAGTGAGGAAGAGAGTTTTTTATAAAGATAGCAACCAGGACGAGTCTCAGGTCTATCATACCGGAGGAGGGAATAACCAGGAAGAGAAATTAAGGAATCAGAGACATGTGGACAAAACATTTGAACGACGTAGGACGAATCAGAAGTGCAGCGCCAGTCCAAATTATGGTGGACAAATCCAAGCCGTTGCCGTGGAAATGCCAATATCCATTGCGACCAGAGGCCATGGCCGGTATAGCACCAGTGATTCAATCCTTGTTGGACCAAGGGGCCATAGTTCCCACTGTCAGTGTATGTAATTTGCCCGTACTGCCTGTACAGAAACCTGGCAGACAGACATGGCGATTTGATCAAGATCTGTGAGCAATAAACAACTGTGTCGTCCCTGCATACCCAGTGGTTCCGAATGCAGTTACTGCACTCTCCAGCATCCCATGTGACATGAGATGCTATTCAGTGGTGGACCTCTGCTCTGCGTTTTTCTCTATACCTCTACATGAGGATTCCCACTATCTCTTTGCATTTACATACAATGGTCTGCATTATACGTGGGCAGTCTTCCACAAGGGTATACAGATAGCCCTACCCTGTTCTCACGTGCTCTACATGATGACTTGAGTGATGTCGAATTTCCAAGAGGCTCAGTAATGGTATAGTATGTTGATGACCTCTTGATATGCTCTCTCTCAAGGGATTCATGCGAACAAGACTATTGTGGTGCTGAAGGCATTAGCAGACAAAGGACACAAAGCATCAAAGGACAAACTGCAGTTTTGCAAAGAAGAGGTGAGATACCTAGGACACACCCTGAGGGAAAATACAAGACTTCTTTGCCCAGAATGAGTGACAGCTATACGGATGCTTCCAAAACCGACGACTATTAAGCAGATGAAATATTTTCTGGGTAGCGCGCCCTCTGCTGAACATTAGCTTGCCAGGTAGACAAATCCTTTGGAATAGACGCCAGAAGTGGATCAGGCTTTCACGGAACTGAAAATTGCTCTAGCAACTGCGCCAGCTCTAGGATTGCCCAACTATGATAAAGCGTGTTTCCTTTACTCACACGAGACAAAGGGATTTGCTCAGGCTGTGTTGACACAGCCGCATGGGGGAAAAATGCGACCAGTGGCTCACTATAGCACCAGGTTGGACCCCGTAGCACGAGGGTTTCCGCAATGCTTACGGGCGGTGGCTGCAGTTTCATCCACAGAAGAGGCCACAGCTATGGTTGTCTTGGGACGGCCATTAATCCTCCGCATTGCACACGCAGTCGCAGCAGTTCTCCTGAGAGCAGGAACACAACACCGTTCAGCGTCGGGGGCAGCAACTTACGAGTTAGTCCTACTCGCGCCGTCAAACCTCATTATCCAGCATTGTCCGGCATTTAATCCGGCATCTTTGTTGCCGACGGCCAGAGATGGCGACCCCCATGACTGTGCTGAAATCGTTGCGCATGCACTAATACAGCGCATTGATTTGAAGGACATCCCACTGCCAAACGTGGATTTGGTACTGTTCATAGACAGATTGTCATCACGGGCAATTGACGGCTCATTAATGACGGCATATGCAGTGTGTACTGATTCCAAGACGTTGGAAAGTGGAAAATTGGCAAGTAATTATTCTGCACAACAAGCAGAGATCATTGCTTTGACAAGAGCTTGTTGCTTAGCAGAAAACCAGGAAGTGACTATTTTCACAGACCCCAGATACACGTACCGTGTTGTGCATGACTTTGGTGCGCTCTGGAGGGAGAGACTCCTCGGGAGACCGAATAAAGAACGGAGATTTGATAGCTAACCTTTTGGATGCCATCCTTCTGCCATCTGCCATCGCGGTGATTAAGTGTGGTGCCCATACAAGGGGAACAGATGACATTTCACAGGGAAAAGCAAGAGCAGATGAAGCAGCAAAGATTGCAGCTAATTCCGACCAAGTCAAAGTAATGGTACAGGCCGTTGTGACAACTCCTCAAAGCAGCCCAACACTAGAGGATGTGAGTGCAATACAAGCAGTCGTTGACAACCGGGAAAAGGATACCTGGGTCAACGCGGGGTGCACATATGATGTTGAGTCCAAATTGTGGGTTTCTCGTGATGGACGTGTGGTGGCTCCACGTGAATCGTTACCGTGGCTAGCTCGTCTGGCTACTTGTCATGTTGTTCTACTTGTCATGTTTGTCAACAGTATAATCTGGGGAAAGGCGAAATAACTGAGCGAGCAGCTCACCCTCCACCATTCGAGCAGTCCGTGCATGTACAATTGGATTTCATCCAAATGAAGAAATGCTGTAGATATGAATTAGTTCTGGTGATTGTTGACATGTTCACGAAATGGGTTGAGGCTTACCCCTGTCGACATGCAGATGCAAAAGCAGTCGTGAAAATCTTGATGCGAGATTTCATTTGTCGGTTCGGGCTCCCTTGCAAAATCTCTTCCGATCAGGGAACACATTTCACAGCAAAAATTGTCCAGGAACTGTGTAAGGCCATGCAGATAAAGCAACATTTTCATTGTCCGTATCATCCCCAGTCGGCAGGGGCGATAGAGAGACAAAATGGAGTGGTGAAGAACAAATGGGCCAAAAATTGTGTACAGACCAATCTCAAATGGCCAGACGCCATCCCATTAGCACAAATGGCAATGAGGGCAACCCCAAAGAGAAGAACGGGACTATCTCCACACAAAATCTTGATGGAGAGACCAATGTGGGTACCATTCCGTAACAATCCCCCCGAACGATCAAGGAAATGGACATACACCACATGGATGAAATGATGTATGCCTTCTGTATTGCAATGACAAAAATGGTGGAGGTGTTCCATTCCCAGGTGAAGGATGCTTTACCAGAACCTGTGGAGAACAAGTGTCATTCTTTGCAACTGAGGCACCAGTGATTGTGGACGGTACAGACACATTAATAACTTTAAGCAGAAAAAGTGCTTTGCAACTGAGGTGGTCGGGACCACACCAAGTGCTGCTTACCACACATATGGCCTTGAAATGCCAGTGCAAAACAACCTGGATCCACGCTGCTCACTGCAAGAGAGCGAACGAGAGCGGAAATGGAGGTCCAGGCAACGACTAACCTACCTATACACATTTTCACGGTTGACGCTAGTTTTTGCTTGTGCCATTGTTGTTTCATTCGTGGTGATTGCTGTGGAGATGAAAAAGATGCTGCTAAACACCGCACTTCTTTCCAAGACGTAGCTTGCTTACACCCTACAATTTTTCCTCCAGCACAGCAACACAGCTTTTCATATTTCGAGAACATCATTTCTGATTTCAAATTTGGCTTGTTGACACAACATTCTCTCAGTTCTATGTTAATGTTAATTGGTACCATTTCTGGGAATGATGGAACTTTTAGAATGTTTTAAATAAATACAATGCCATTAATGGTAAAATCTGTCGCTTTTTTGTGTTAAAGATAATTATCAATCTTTATGACACATTGCGTTCGGCCAAACATCACCAAATACCAATGTACTGTAACTGTGTATTATAAGGAAACTAGCAGAAGTACCCGGCGTTGCCGGGCGGGGGAAGGGGGGGGAGGGGAGGGGGAGAGGGAGGATGGAAGGGGGGGAAGGGGAGGGGAGGGGGGAAGAGGAGGGGAAGGGAGGGGGGAAGGTGAGGAGGAGGAGGGAGAGGGGTGGGAAAGGGGGGAAGGGGAGGGGGAGGGGGAATGGGAGGTGGAGGGGAAGGGGGCAGAGGGGCGAAAGGGGGGAAGGAGGGGGAAAGGGGAGGGGAGGGGAAGGCAGGAGAGGAAGGGGAGTGGCTCACGTTTCTGAGTGAATGTGGCTCACGTTTCTGAGTGAATGTGGCTCACGTTTCTGAGTGAATGTGGCTCACGTTTCTGAGTGAATGTGGCTCACGTTTCTGAATTAAGTGTGATGCTGATCAGGAAGAAGAAGAAGCCGTACTACCAAATTCGTACACTTCCGGAATTGTTTGATTTATTTGTATTCAAATGTCTGGTAATTGTTTTGTATTTATTTATGCGAATGTGTACTTGTATATAACTGTCATTCATTTAAAAAGGCTTCGGCACTATCGAGCAAATTTTTTTTTAACTCCAAAGAAACGAACTTTTTTTTTTCAATTTTTTTTTTTTTTTTTTTTTTGCCTAGAACACTCCCAGGCACTCACTGATGAACCTCTGAAATTTGACGAAGATCCGTCCAGCCATCTCTGAATAAAACGTGGACACACACAGACAACTCGCATATATATATATATATATATATATATATATATATATATATATATATATATATATATATATATATATATATATATATATATATATATATATATATATATATATATATATGTATATATATATATATATATATATAAATATATATATATTGTTACGGAATCCAACGTCGGCCTTCTTCCCCTTAAGAAGGGGGGATTAATCCCCTTGTTTATGACTGACCGACGTGGTCCCGGGGGTATGACGCCATGCCCGGTCGGCGCTGGGTAGGGTAGTAGGCCCAAACGTCCTATGACCTAATTACCAGCGCTTCCCGGCACGCGAGGAAATACTCCCCCATTCATGGCCGCAGCGTAATAGGTGTTTGCGCCGAGCGAAGCGAACTGCGGCGTGAGCCGTTTATCCAAGACTAAACCCGATTCATGTGCGTCGGCCGAATCGCGCCACGTACCCTCAATATGGAAACTTCTAAAGTGACCGAAAGAGCATGAAGAAGAAGAAGACAAAGTAGGGAATAACAGGATTTATTACTATTTACACACAACTAAGCAGAAAGGAAAGGAAATGCGATTGACAAGGCAATGGAAGGAGCAGGAGACATAGTGCAATGATTAACTTAACTATACAGTCTTACTTATAAACCCCAAGACAACATGAAAGACGGACGAACAATCAGACTTACACGAATGGGGAATTGCAGAGTGGATTGGCTGGAGGGATCAGAAGGTTCAGGTGGGACCACAAAGCCTGGAAGGTTGAGCAGGGCGCACAGCAAGCAGGTCCTCTTCGGGCTAGGAGCGAGCAGGGCGGCGGCAGCACACGTATCTCGTCTTTCCTCGACACGCCTCGGGCTCTTTTGTCATCTGCTCCGGTCCTCTCTCAATCGTCTGACGCGTCTCTCTCCCTCCAATCCTCCTTTTGGCACCACCTTCTTTGTATCTCTGGCTGTATCTCTGGCTGTATCTCTCTTGCGCGATCGTCGCACGCTTCTCTCATCCCTTCAGCGCGGGTGTCACACGCCCTCGTCGGTTTCGGTACCGCCTTCCCCCGTGCTCTGTTTCATGACCTTATATGGCAATGCCACGGGCTTGTTCCCTTATTTGGGAATGGGGCTGAACAGCCCCGCCCTTCGTGGCACGCCCTGGGCTTGCCTCTTCCCGGCGACCCCGCCCCTCATGTTCAAACAGAGCACGGAGCACATATTCACCATAGCAGCGAATTGACAGGGCGCGCACCGCACCCCACGCTTGTGAAACTGCTTTACCCAGAGATGGAGAGTTTGGCTGGGAAATGTAATTATTGAAGGGGAGCTATTCTTATTTGATTCGGTGCAATGGAGTGTCAACTAATGGAAGACACAGCCTTTAACTAACATAGAATAAGGGAATAACTATTTGGAGGTTCTAAAATTGGCTCGGTGTATGCGGTGAATTAACTAAGGGGACGACCATTGATCTTGGTTCTTAAAGGAGGTATTTACAACAATCATGACACTTACACAGGGTGATATTTTACAACACTTCTCAAATCCACAATATATATATATATATATATATATATATATATATATATATATATATATATATATATATATATATATATATATATATATATATACATATACATATATATATATATACATATACATATACATATATATATATACATATATATATATATACATATATATATATATACATATATATATATATACATATATATATATATACATATATATATATATATACATATATATATATACATATATATATATACATATATATATATACATATATATATATATATATATATATATATATATATATATATCGGAATTTAAATTTAATTCAAAAATTGATCCAGACGTCAATTCTCTTTCAAACATTCAAACTGACAGAGGTAGTCATTTATCACAGCATCTGTAGAATTTTCACCCTTTTACTCAACTCCGTTTCGCTGTTATTTGGTTGAGCAAAAAGTCAACTGAGCTTTATAGATATTTAGATAAGTTACAATGACCTACTATCGCAGAATTCACAATTAATTCTGGTCCAAAAGCAAAGAGCAGCAGAATGAAACAGCTTTCCTTCAATGCAGCAGAATTTTTTTGTGGGCTTCCCCAAATCTGTGCCTCGACACAATCCTGTCTGAGCTCTGCGGGCAGTTCCTTCGACCTCATGGCTTGGTTTTTGCTCTGATATGCATTGTCAGCTGTGAGACCTTATAGTCAGGTTCACTATGTCAATAAATTATATTTCGTTCAAAATCATGGTAGATTAGCAAACCTATACATTTTTGGAAAGGTTATAGCATAAGGAAACTAAAAATCATTGTTTACATTTGGAGAGATACGTGTATGGCGGCCATTTTGGATTTTCAAAATGGCCACTGTAAAATACATATTTTGTTCTATTTCTGCCTCTAATTACCCTAAAAACTTTTTTAAATATACTAAACCTATATTTTCAGGGACAAGGAATCCAATGAAAGTATCAAATTAGTGCTATGGGGAATGGTAAGATACGAATCAAAGGTTTTGAATTGCAAAATACTGTCTTTATATTCACGATAAGTTGCATAATCAAATACATGTTATCATTTTGTACAGGCAGTTAATAACATCAAAATGTGTCACAATAATTCATATCACCAAACATACACAGGCAGTCAGCAAAATCATATATACATATGCAGTCAGTATAACTTCACATCTACACAGGCAGTCAATGACAAAATATACACAGGCAGTCAATGGCATCAAACATACACGATTACAGAATATGCCATTTTTAGTTCGTCATCACTGTCCTGTGTGTCGTATCCGACAATATAGTCCGCATCGTTTTCACAGTCCATTCCACACAAGCAAAGGTCGGTCAAATTGATTGACAAATCGAATTGGTCGAATGGTCGATCGAATCGAATTCGATGAATCGAATCGAATCGATCGAATTGGTCGAATGGTCGATCGAAACGATTGGTCGAATGGTCGAATTGGTCGAATGGAATTGGTCGATTGGTCGAATTGGTCGAATCGAATTGGTCGGAATTGGCAAATGTAAACATTGATTTTCAGATTTTCCATGTAATAACGTTTCCAAAAATGTATAGGTTTGCTAATCTACCATGATTTTGAACGAAAAAACATAGTGAACCTGACTATTATATAGACAGGTGTGTGCCTTTCCAAATCATGTCCAATCAATTGAATTTACCACAGGTGGACTCCAATCAAAGTGTAGAAACATCTCAAAGATGATCAAGAGAAATGGGAGGCACCTGAGCTAAATTTCAAGTGTCATAGCAAAGGGTATGAATACTTATGTCAATGTGATATTTCAGTTTTTTCTTTTTAATAAATTTGCAAAACTTTCTAAAATCCTGTTTTCTCTTTGTCATTATGGGGTATTGAATGTAGATTGATGAGGGAAAAAATGAATTAACACGATTTCAGCAAAAGGCTGCAACATAACAAAATGTGAAAAAAGTGAAGGGGTCTGAATACTTTCTGAATGCACTGTATGTGGGTAGACTTTGTTCTCCCTGGGGACTCACAACCATGACAATATACTCATTAGTTTAATAACAATGAATGTGTGACTTACGTGATCCATGCAATGACAGAGGTCCGAGATCTGGGAAGAAAGCATGGATAATATGTGAGCAGCATGACGAAGAGCCTCCTCCAAACCATAACCCATATCAGATCCTATGCCACTTTGGACAGGAAAGCAAAGCTGCAAATTTTCTGGTTGGTGGAAGGTAATGTAAGCATTTAAATTTTATTAGGCATTTACTGTGGAGGTGTTATTTAAAGGAATACAATTACCTCAAATTACATTGAATAGAACAGAATGGACCAAGGACCATGTTGAAGGAGGCCTACATCCTACAATGTACTAAATAGGCTGGTTAAGAGAATATATAAAAGGAAATTTGAACATGAAGGATTTCTACTATTCTTCAACATTTGCAAACAATGATTTAATAACAAACAACTATAACACAACCCTCATTCCAGTGTTGTCAGTAATTGCAAGATCAAATATAGCCATTATGAAACAGCTTTCCTTCTCCTCTGTTGAAACTTTCATCCATATATGTCGTCAATTGTAACATGTTAATACGAATCAAATTACCAAGATTCAGGTACACCATTATTTGGGCAGGAGACAAAAGAGACAGTAGGCTACATGTGAAAAGTTGCTCCATGTGCCAAAGAGAACAAAGCAGTATCTGTTTGTCTGTTCCCAAACGTGGTTATAAACAGTTAGTGCATGAGCTGAAACAGTTTGCGGCAAAACATCTCAGCTGGTAAACTACTTGCTTATGATCAAGTTTAAAAAAGGAGACAAAACATGTTTTAATTCCTTGCCACCAACCTCTGTTTGATATGATAAAGGAGGACAGAAGAGGTGGTTACTGAAAAAGCTGCAATATATAACAGTAGCATGAGAAAAGAAAGACAACAGCAAACAATCTGCAGCTTGACTCCAGGAGTTGTTTGTCAGAGTAAAGACATCAATTTTCCAGGTTTAATGAAAGTTTGATCAATGTATGAAATCAGAGATTGTGTTAAGGTTTGACATACCAATTCCAGGAGACACAATGCGGTCGTAATGGTAAGGATTGACGCACACGTTGTCGGCCTTGAGCTCAAAGGCATACTGGCAAAATTTGGCAGGCTTTAACTCGTTCTTGTGCAGATCGGGCCAGCGCCAGATGCGTGCATAGATGACATGCGGAAAACCTTTTCGACCAGCCACCTAGGTGCACATAAAGGTTAATGATGTGTGTGTGTGTGAGTGTGTGTGTGTGTGTGTGTGTGTGTGTGTGTGTGTGTGTGTGTGTTTTTGGTTGATCCTTTCTGCTTCATTATCACTGAGTATTGACATCCAATATACGGTGCATTCAGAAAGTATTCAGACCCCTTCACTTTTTTCACATTTTGTTATGTTGCAGCCTTATGCTGAAATCGTTTAAATTCATTTTTTCCCTCATCAATCTCCACTCAATACCCCATAATGACAAAGAAAAAACAGGATTTTGGAAAGTTTTGCAAATTTATTAAAAAGAAAAAACTGAAATATCACATTGACATAGGTATTCATACCCTTTGCT
The DNA here is from genome assembly GCF_964187855.1 of Myxine glutinosa. Lineage (NCBI taxonomy): Eukaryota > Metazoa > Chordata > Myxini > Myxiniformes > Myxinidae > Myxine > Myxine glutinosa. The sequence continues at coordinate 70,240,491 of NC_136267.1, forward strand.
ATGACACTTGAAATTTAGCTCAGGTGCCTCCTATTTCTCTTGATCGTCTTTCAGATGTTTCTACACCTTGAATAGAGTCCACCTGTGGTAAATTCAATTGATTGGACATTATTTGGAAAGGCACACACCTGTCTATAGAAGGTCTCACAGCTGACAATGCATATCAGAGCAAAAACCAAGCCATGAGGTCGAAGGAACTACCTGCAGAGCTCAGAGACAGGATTGTGTCAAGGCACAGATCTGGGGAAGCCTACAAAAAAAATTCTGCTGCATTTAAGGTTCCCAAGAGCACAGTGGCCTCCATAATTCTTATATGGAAGAAGTTTGGAACAACCAGGACTCTTCCTAGAGCTGGCCGCCCGGCCAAACTGAGCAATTGGGGGAGAAGGGCCTTGGTAAGAGAGGTGACCAAGAACCTGATGGTCACTCTGGCTGAGCTCCAGAGATTCTGTGTGGAGATGAGAGAAACTTCCAGAATGACAACCATCACTGCAACACTCCACCGATCTGGGCTTTATGGCAGAGTGGCCAGACGGAAGCCAAACAGTTCAATCTTGGTTTCATCAGACCACAGAATCTAGTTTCTCACAGTCTGAGAGTCCTTTAGGTGCTTTTTTGCAAACTCCAAGTGGGCTTTCATGTGTCATTCACTGAGGAGAGCGAAACTGACACTTAAACCATCCTAGTGACTATGAAAAATGAAATCAGATGGTGAATTAAAGTCGAGATAATGCTGTGAGGGACACACAATGGGTGTGGCAAAAAGATGGGACATATTTGAAATAAATATATCATTTAATTATTGAAGTTATTTATTCAAATTTCAAATAATTCAAATTTTTCAATTAATCTTTTCAAAGGAGACAAATTATCTTTTCAATTCTCGCCAGTCAGCATATAGACCAGGCCATAGCACCGAGACCGCTCTCCTAAGAATAACCAATGATCTTCTGACCTCTCTTGACTCTGGTAAGGTTTCCGTTCTTGCTCTTTTGGACTTGTCTGCCGCCTTTGACACGATTGACCATAGTGTCTTAATTCGTCGTCTTGAAATCACATTTGGTATCACTGGTACTCCCCTTTCTTGGCTGATGTCCTATCTTACTGATAGAGTGCAAACAGTTGTCGTCAATGGCCAGAAATCAGCCCCTTCTCCGCTTTCCTTTGGCGTTCCCCAGGGCTCAGTCCTGGGACCTATCCTCTTTCTTTTGTACACTCAGCCTCTATTTGATCTTGTTGCCAGACATTCAGTTGATCACCAAGCCTTTGCGGACGACAATCAGCTGTACAAAGGAAGCACGATTCAACAAATCGTGCCCACTGTTGAAGTGTTAGAAGGCTGTATTGCCGACGTGAAGGTGTGGATGACCCAAAACAAACTTCAGCTGAACGATGCTAAAACAGAGTCTATGATTGTAAGATCGCACAGATGTCCTCTACAATGTTCACTTCCTACCACTATTCATGTTGGTGAAACCGATGTAAACTTTGTTTCGTCGGCCAAGAACCTTGGTGTGGTTTTCGACTGTAACATGATATTTTCCAAGCAAGTACTTCAAACTTGCAAATCAGCATACTTTCAGCTGCGAAAGATCGCATCCATTCGCCACTTTCTTACTCCTCAGGCTGCTCGAACTCTGGTCTGTGCCCTTGTCCTCTCTAGGCTAGACTATTGTAATTCTTTGTATGCTGGCTGCCCTCAGTTTCTCTTGGATAAGTTACAAAAGGTTCAAAACTCTGCTGCTCATCTTGTCTCTAAGGCGAAGAAGTCTGACCATGTTACTCCACTTCTTGAATCTTTACACTGGCTGCCTGTCTCTGCTCGTGTGCAATACAAAATTTGCACACTATGTTATAAATCATTGTGTGGAACGGGACCTCACTATCTCTCCGATTTGCTCACTCTCTATGAACCTCGGCGACAGCTTCGTTCAAGCTACGACTCTATGACCTCAGAGGCTCAGAGCCGCCGCGCACCAGCACCAAGTCGTTTGGCGAGAAATCCTTTTCCTTTGCTGCACCTCTGCTCTGGAATGACTTGCCTTCCTCTGTTCGACATGTTGACTCTCTTCCTGCCTTTACAACCTCCCTCAAAACCTATCTGTTTCACAAGTCTTTCAAAGTCTAAGTCCTGTTTTCCCTTTGGTTTGAGGTGGGACAGAGATCGAGAGTATGTCTGTGTACATGTGCGGGGGAGGGAGGGGAGGAGGAGGGGGGAGTACACATCTGTGGGTTTTGAATGGGGAGGGAGAGGAATAGGGCAAGAGTGAAGGTGTGTCTGTATGTTTGTGTATGTGTGTGCGGTGTGTGTGCGTTCACATGATAATGTAAAGCGCCCGAGGGTCGTTTACTCTGCTTGATGGGGCTATATAAGACTCCTTTATTATTATTATTATTATTATTATTCAACTGCATACAGCTGTAAGGGACAGACATTAGCATTTCTTCAGAATATACTAAGTCTTGAAAATGTCAGTTAAATGGCCCCCTTGGTGGATGACACATTCTGCTGTTCTTGTACCTATACCCATAGGCATAGTGATTGGGAGGGCGGGCAGGGGATGAGGGGAATAGGCGGAAGGGGCCACCGCCCCGATGGCGAACGTAGATGGGGTACAAAAACACATTTTCATGCTCCATTTGGTTGTATATAAGTTACGTAATAATAATTACAAATTACGAGATGTAACTTTCAGAACCACGATTTACATTTTAAACTCTGTGGTACGTGTCATTTCAATGTTTATGAACTCTTTCCATCCAGTTTAATATTTTTAGTCATTATTAATCACCTCCGCACAGTAAATAAATCCGTATTAGTAATTATGGGGCTGGCGGCTGCATAAGTCTCTTATCTTATTGAATTGTCTTGTGACTCTTCGAACAGACGAGGTTATGCATTCCATAATATGGAGATCGCCCATAGGCTGAAGGGATGGAGCGGTTATAATTCTTGGATAGTTATTTTGTAATTGCATTTTGATCAGATACAGATGTCTCTCGCATACAAGCCCAATTAGTGATGGCAGCGATCACGTGTCAAGTTAGTTCATTAACTTCCTTGTCCTCCTCTCATTTCCTTTTGATGTCTTGGATTTTAAATCCCTGCTTTCCTCCAATTTTATCCTATTTATGCGGCCATCTGAAGATAATTGTAATGAGTGCTGTTTCTTAATTTGTTTTCTCTCTTTCATGAGAAGGGTTTCCTTCAGCCAGGCCTGTGTGTGTAAACAAGATACACCAGGATGAATGACATATGGTGAGTACGGGTTTGAGGGAAAAAAGTGAAGAAGGCTCTAGTGTTTGAAGGGTCTGAATCTGGACTGGACAGAACGATAAACGTGCTGAGAGACCTCAGTGAGTGTGTTTGGCTAACAGGAAGGCCTAGAGGTTCGCAAACTTGCCAATAGGATATTCTAAATTTCATTTTAAATGACTTCCGGGACTCTGCTTCTGAACCCGCTGGGGAAGCTTAGACTTGTTTCATATAGCACCCCAATACAAATTCCTGACTATACTTACTATGCCAGTACTTGTGGAGTGCTAGTATTGACATTTGGCCCCGAGCGCCCCAAACCCTAACGACACCACTGCCAATACCCCTCATAACCTTCACAAGTATAGGGGAATGGCCTGAATTTCACTTGTAATGTTTTTTTTTCAGTTCACTGAGTGTATGTGGCCTGTCCCTGTACACTCTGTTTTCTGTTGTTTTTTTAAATCTCCAGTTCATTTGATACAAATCAAAAGAAAAAACATAATTGCCTTCCATTATCATAGAATTATTCCACACTGAAATCTTCCCCATCCTTTTGCCACACCCTGTATATATATTATAAGTCAACAATTACTGACAATGAAGCAGAAAGGAATGGCTTGTTAATGGTTCTCCACACAACATAAGGCGCATACAGTCACGTGAAAAAGTAAGTACACCCAATGTAAAGTTTTGACTTTTTCAACATATTTCAACATACAGCTATTTTATCTTCATTTCAACAATATTGATAGATAACGGTGATATAATACAACAAATATCATGAAACATTTACATTTTGTAGTCCATTGTATAATTTAAATAAACATAAATGCAAATTTCGCATGTGGAAAAAGTAAGTACACCCCTACATTTATCACTACTTCAAATACCTAAAATTAGAATCAGGTGCACCAGCTCAGGTGCAAATGATTAGAACATCGTTAGAGAGGATCTTGAAGGAACCTGTCTTATTTAAACCTCAGACATTTAGTTTGGTTTGCTCTTTGTTGTTGAAGTGTGTGGCGTCACCATGCCGAGATCAAAAGAGCTCTCTGAGGCCTTTAGAAAGAAGGTTATAGATGCCTACGAGTCTTGGAAAGGATATAAAAAGATCTCCAAACAATTTGAAATCAATCATTCGACTGTCCGGAAGATCATCTACAAGTGGAGAAGATTACAAACAACTGCCAACTTGTTCAGGCAAGGCCGCCCCAGCAAGGTCCGCCCGAGAGCAGACCGCAAGATACTGAAAGAAGTCTCTAAGAACCCCAGAATGTCATCACGGGACCTACAGGTATCTCTTGCCACTGTTGATGTCAAAGTGCACGAGTCTACCATTATAAAGAGGCTGCACAAATTTGATCTACATGGGAGGTGTGCCAGGAGGAAACTTTTCTGTACAGAAAGAACATCAGGGCAAGACTAAAGTTTGCCAATGTACACATGGGCAAAGACCAGCACTTCTGGAACAATGTGCTCTGGACAGATGAGTCAAAGGTAGAGCTATTTGGCCACAGTACCAGAAGACATGTTTGGCAAAAACCAAAGACAGCATTTGACCACAAGAACCTGATACCAACTGTAAAGCATGGTGGTGGAAATATTATGGTTTGGGGCAGCTTTACTGCATCAGGGCCTGGGCAGCTCACCATCATATAATCCACTATGAATTCTTCATTGTACCAGAGGGTGCTTGAGGATAATATGAGGCCATCTCTCGGAGAGTTGAAGCTCAACAGAAGGTGGGCCTTGCAACATGACAATGACCCTAAAAATACCAGTAAATCCACCAAGGAATGGCTGAAAAGAAAGAAATGGAGGGTTCTGGAATGGCCAAGTCAAAGCCTGGATCTAAATCCCCTCGAGATGTTGTGGGGGGATTTTAAACGAGCTGTGCATGCAAGAAACCCCTCAAACATCGCACAGCTGAAAGAATTCTGCATGGAGGAGTGGGCAAAAATTTCTCCCAGTCGATGTCAGAGACTGGTAGACAGTCATAAGAAACGCCTACTTTAGGTTGTTTCTGCCAAAGGGGGCAATACCACCTATTAGAGCCAAGGGTGTACTTACTTTTTCCACATGCGAAATTTGCATTTATGTTTATTTAAATTATACAATGGACTACAAAATGTAAATGTTTCATGATATTTGTTGTATTTTATCACCTTTATCTATCAATATTGTTGAAATGAAGATCAAATAGCTGTATGTTGATATATGTTGAAAAGGTCAAAACTTTACATGGGGTGTACTTACTTTTTCACATGACTGTAACCTATGGCGATAAACAGGAGAACGACAGCTAAACAAATAGGCAGGAAATGGAATGGAACATAAAAAGACAGGCTGATGAGGGGCCATACACACAAAGATAGGAGCAGATTGAAGCCAAAGGAAGGAAGGGAAGGATCATTCATGGGGCAAACAGGAGATGGAGATCAAAAATTGTCATTATTGCAAATGTACCAGAAATAAATATGTGGTCCCCAATAACAATTACTGTAGCCTATAATGAAAGGAAAAGCAATTTGGCAATATATTGATAGCATAAAGTCAGAGGCAAAGATGTGGAAACATGGTGATTCATAAGCACTAAAATAATCAAAAATAAATTCCCACAGTGGGAAATAAACAGCCCGTTTATCGCTAAACAAGCTGCCTGCTATCAAAATCACAAGCCCACTGCTGTCGATCCTGGCAATGAAAGCACAAACAAGTATGTACAACACTCCCCAGTGACAAACATAATGTGTTGGGGCTAGGTCATCTTGACATTTAAACTATGCGCAAGTTACAATTCTACAGAAGCAAATTTCAACTCAAAAAGCAATTGTCAACCTCTCAATGTACCGCATGTGGTGAAAATGTAAGTTGAACCCAGGTGTGACGCTCACTTAAACCACTGGGCGGTGTCTATAAGACCTCGGGACGTCCGCGACTCGAGGCCACTCCTGCGACTTTATACAATGACATGTAGAATTGAATGGTACGTACCCACTTATATTCTAGGCTTGCTTGCATTGACTGATATATCCAATCTTTCTCATATGATGCCTTGATCCTGACATATATGTTGCATGGTGTATTTTACAGGATGATGTTATGATCTAATTGAAATTAAACCTATCTATGGGACGAGTTGTGGATTTGGTTGATTTTCACAACACTTAATTTCAATTATGATCTTCGGAAATGGCGGGACACGAGTCTTGCGATGGCCGGATGAACGCAGATCACAGACGAGCGTTCCCGACATTCTCCGCGCTCCTGCGAGGCCCACCTCGGAGAAGACTGACCGGCGGAGGACCCGTCGAGCTAGCTCCAGCTACGGAGCTCCGACTACTCTCGCCGCCGGTCTGCCTCAAAAGGACCGGATGCGATGGGGACCTCGCAAGCCTTTTGCGGGACCGCGTCGTCAAAACGCAAACTGCTCTCCTGAGGCCCGAACGCCGGAGCAGGCATGACGGACTCCGGCAAGGCGCCTGCTGAAGGAGGCCACTGGGAAATGTCCTGGGCCGCAACCCCGTCGGAACGACGGACCCGCTTGGCGCCGAAGGTACGAGTCTAGCCTCGGTTGCTCAAAACGCTAACGGCTCCGTCCGAGAGAATCATCCTAGATTTGCGTGCCTCGGCCCGAGATGAGATTCCCACGCGAGTGATCACGACTCCCATGTCGGCCATGCCTCCACACAGCCGGCACACTCCGACCACTCGCTACTCGGTGGAATCGCCTCCTCCGCATGGGCCGGACACTCCGACCACTCGCTGCTCGGTGGAATCGCCTCCTCCGCGCGGGCCGGCACACTCCGACCACTCGCTGCTCGGTGGAATCGCCTCCTCCGCGCGGATCGCGCACTGCTCGTCGGGATCACGCCGTGCCTCACACGGCCGGCTCACCCTGACCACTCGCTTCTCGGTGGAACCACCTCCTCCACACGAATCGCGCACTGCTCGTCGGAATCACGCCGTGCCTCACACGGCCGGCTCACCCTGACCACTCGCTTCTCGGTGGAACCACCTCCTCCGTGCGAATCGCGCACTGCTCGTCGGAATCACGCCGTGCTTCACACGGCCGGCTCACTCCGGCTGCTCGGGCACTGCGCCCTTCGCGGGCACCACTCTGCGAGGCCGGCGATTCTGATCGCGGCTCGTCGAAATCCCACCTACGCGCGAATCGCGCGCTGCCCCATCGCGGGCACAACCCGATCAATCGCTGCACGGTGGAATCACCTCCTACGCGCAAATCGCGCACTGCGCCCTTTGCGGGCACCACTCTGCGAGGCCGGCGATTCTGCTCGCGGCTCGTCGAAATCCCACCTACATGTGGCTACTCAACGAGGCCGGCGAACTCTGCTGCCCGGAATCGCCTCAATGGAGGCTCGCTTGGCACCATGTGAGGACTCGTCGCAGCATGGATGAGTTTCTAAGGACGTCGAGCGGGACCTTCATAGCCTTTCACGACACTCGGGCTTATGCTTATGATAGATGATCGTATACCATGTGTATTCTATATGACTAACTATGTCTAAAACTCCGGACAAAACACGGCCCGAAAGCTAAACAAACGAGACGCTACTTCAGGGCGTGATATGTATTCGATCCTTTGACCCGAAAGCTAAACAAACGAGACGCTACTTCAGGGCGTGATATGTATTCGATCCTTTGACCTGAAAGCTAACAAACGAGATGCTACTTCAGGGCGTGATATGTATTCGATCCTCTGACCCGAAAGCTAACAAACGAAACGCTACTTCAGGGCGTGATATGTATTCGATCCTTTGACCCGACAGCTAAACAAACGAGACGCTACTTCAGGTCGTGCAGTCTATCGCTGCCAAGCATGCTCGCCCTCTCGACTCGCCCTCTCGACTCGGCGTGCTCACCCTCTCGACTCGGCGTGCTCGCCCTCTCGACTCGGCGAAGCCGCACTGGTTCAACGGGCCGAGCTCAACTTTCGGTTTCCCTCGTACGCGGTGCGCCCTAGATAATACTTTTCGCTCGTCGGCCGGGTTCGTATTCCGTACACCGATCTCGAGCCCGCTCGAATGCTGCTGCCCAATGGACGCGAGACTTTAGATTTCGGAGTGCTACTTTACTCCGTCTGGGGATACCGCTCAGCTGGAACTCGCCGTCAAACCCGCCCGCACGCGCCCGAACCAATTGATGACGTCATCGACTAAATCACGCGTTTGCTTTACAGCACCATTTAACTGTTTCCCGCGCTTGCGTCATCAGAGTTCGTCTACCTGGGTACCTCTACAGATAGCAGAAATACTCAATCTGACCGCCCCTGCCCGAAAGTGCGTGTCATAACGTGGCGGCCTTCGAGGGCGACTAGCCAACATCGCGGACTTATGCGGTTAATCGATAAGGCACGGGGCATTTGGGGGTGCACGGTGACCCCATGACACGGTGACATTGAGCGTTGCGCCCGACTCCCTCGTCTCCTGAGCAAGCCACATGGGCACCGGCCCGCCGGATCGCCCTTGACTCTGGGCTTGTTGCTTCTAGGACAGGTCTCCTGGCTCGCCTCCACACATTTCGAGACTGCGAGACGCCTCGCCCGGCCGCTGCCTGATTGCGTTCCCTCTGACCCAGACTGTAAAGGTCGCTCGACTTCGGTGCGCGATGCGCGGCTGTTATCTCACACTTCACGACGGGGGGGGATGGATGAGTGAGGGGGTGAGATGATGGTCCAACCATCCGGGCCATCCTCTTGGATGTCGATCCATCCATCCGGGCCATCCTCTTGGATGTCGATCCATCCATCCGGGCCATCCTCTTGGATGTCGATCTATCCATCCGGGCCATCCTCTTGGATGTCGATCCATCCATCCGGGCCATTCTCTTGGATGTCGATCCATCCGGGACGTTTTCCATTTCTCGATCTCGACGTTTTCTCTCCGGGACAATCCCTCCGGGACGGTAGCCGGTATAGCCGATCTTCTCCGATCCTCTGCGCGCTGTGCTGCAGGTCGGGAGATTCTGCGCGCTTCGCTGGGAAGGCGCATTTCGGTCGTTTTGTGCGTCGTCGTAACTGCCATGCCGGTCGTTCGGGCAGCCTACGGAGGGCACTCGTGGCAAACGTTTTGCTTGAAACTGGGAGAATCGCTCATGCTCCAGGGATTCACTCTTGGCAAACGTTTTGCTTGAAACTATTTGCCGGAGCTTGTAATTCGTACGCGCTGCCGTCAGAGGCAAACGTTTTGCTTGCAACTGGGAGAATCGCTCATGCTCCAGGGATTCACTCGTGGCAAACGTTTTGCTTGAACCTATTTGCCGGAGTTTGTAATTCGTACGCGCTGCCGTCAGAGAGCGCTCGAGTCTCGTGATTTCAAAACAGGGGGACTCCGGGGTATCGCGTAACTCTCGTTATGGCTCTCGTCGGTTCTCTCCCTCGGCAATTCCATGACATGGATCTAATGTGGATCGACCATGTACCCTTGGGAGCCAAGGCAGGTACAGACTTACTGTAATGGACTTACACTGTCATGGCCTCCTGTCATGTAATCTTACTTACTGTTGCAGCTTACTGTAAAGAGGCTTACTGATTTACACATCTTCCACATCGACACATCTTCCTGTAATGTGTTGCCTTGCGACGAATAGACATGGCTTACTGGTTTACACATCTTCCACATCGACACATCTGCCTGAAATGCGTTGCATTGCGACGAATGGACATTCGCTCTTCGACAAGGTACACCTTATGTAATGAGTTGCATATCGCAAAGGTACACCTTATCCAGCACATAGGCCTGTGAGACTAGACTATTGTGACCCACAGGCTCATCGTCTGCCAGTATCGGACATGTTTGCTAACCAGGCTATGAGTGCGCCTAGAGAACATCTGCCGACCCTCCCTTCGCCTGATACACCCCTGCCTGAAGCGGTGAGGGCACTGAGGTGCCCCTCCGACACCTGCCTCCAGCGGCTACTCCGAAGCAGGGGACTCCGGATTTGGGGACGACGTACCCGGTAGTTTCCGAACCTGTGCTGGCAGGGTAATTCGCCACACTGACCTCTACGGATGGACTGACTGACCTGTACTACCGATAATGGATTTGTTTCGTATAGCGCTTTCCAGGAAGCCCTAAAGACGCTTTGACAGTGTGCGAAACATAACACAATGGCGCAAAGACAAGAATCAATAGGGATATTTCTTTGACACCCTAATAATGATATAATGACTTCCTCTACCTATTAATGCTGACGCGCGCTCGCTTCCTGCCTAGTGGCAGCATAGTTCTAACGGCGGGGAGAATGTGGTGAAAATGTAAGTTGAACCCAGGTGTGACGCTCACTTAAACCACTGGGCGGTGTCTATAAGACCTCGGGACGTCCGCGACTCGAGGCCACTCCTGCGACTTTATACAATGACATGTAGAATTGAATGGTACGTACCCACTTATATTCTAGGCTTGCTTGCATTGACTGATATATCCAATCTTTCTCATATGATGCCTTGATCCTGACATATATGTTGCATGGTGTATTTTACAGGATGATGTTACGATCTAATTGAAATTAAACCTATCTATGGGACGAGTTGTGGATTTGGTTGATTTTCACAACACCGCACATCCTGATTTCAACCAGAAATTATGTTGTAAGATTTCCTGCAACAATAGAGAGGGATTAAACAAACCACTTTGTGAATACAGTGACCACATAAGCCATACTGTGTAATACAAGCAAGGGAAGGCTCATGCAGAATATTGTATTGTATAAAAGTTTCTGTATTGTAAAAAAGTCTCCCAATAAAGGGAGTGGGAGACAAGAGGGGGGGGAGAGAGGGAAGCACACAAGTACAACAACAGGGACATCGGGAGATCTATGGGAGGGAGAGGGCTTGGGGGGACAGGGCATGGGAAGGGGGGAAGGGGTGGGAGATGTATAAAACACATGGACACTACTAGGACATCCAGGAAAGAAGTTGGTATTTCAAAAAAGTGGATCTGGGGTGAATTAATGGGGGTAGAAAAGATCTAGGTTTTGGATGGGGGAAGATAAGAGATGGTGGTGAACAGCTGTTTTGAAGACCTGGAGGGAAGAGTGGGATTGAAGAGAGTGAGGGAGTTTGTTCCAGAGGCGGGAGAAAAGAGGAATGAAAGAGTGAAGGTTAGCAGAGAGTCTTGATTTTGGCAATTTCATCAGAAGAGGGTTGCTGGCAGATCTTGACCTGCAGGAATATTTGGGGGATAGAGCACAGATAGAGCTGGGGGAGCTAGGCCAGAAAGGAGTCGGTGGAAGACAGAAATTCCAAATATTCTTGCCCAAACAAGACTTGCCCAAACAAAAAGCACAAGAATATTGCCCACTTTTTGTTGCAGTTTTAATTATTTTTTTTTGGAAAAGTGAAACATTTTAAGGACCTTCTAAAATGCTTTCTGAAAAACTAAAATCGTTTGAATCACCCTGTTTATCAAAACTGTAAAATACCAGTCTTCTTCATTCGTAAGCAGCACAAGGCTGTGGGGTACAATCATTGGCAGGGGATCATCACAGGAAGGATGTTGCATTGTAAAGTGCTCCATCCCTCGGATGGATAATAAGCTAGCACAATAACACAGATGGACAGCCACATGGACAACCTAAAAACATAAGACCTTCGGCTGGAGAAGCATGAAAATGTTCTCCAGCAAAAATATTTTCAGTATTTTCAGTTCCTTACGCAATGCATTTAAAATTGTGAGGAATCAAAATTAGGTAACGGTTTTGAATTTTGCTGTCTCAAGTGAGGTTCCAAACCCTTATGATGGTCACCCTTATGATGGTTACATTAAAATCTTTTCACACAAGTGAATGTTTGCCAGCAAACCCTATAGTTGTGTGTATAGTTAAAATGACTTTGACAACGTCGTAATCCACTTAGAGGCTAAGAGGCTGGCAAGGTCACTTGACTGAATGACTTCACCAACAGAATCGTTTGAAGAGCTTTGGGGTTTCCAAGGACATGAAGTCTTTGATGGTTACTTTGAATTAGATTTGCTTGAGCTGCTGGAAAATAGCTGTGTTTCTCATATAGGATCTCCCGGCAGATTAAAATGGGTGACGGTGTCATGAAGAAGAGCTTGAAAAACTGTTATATAACACATGGTGTACATACATATTCATGCATAAATAAGATCTCGCTCTTTAAATTAAAGAGATTTTTTTATGACCACTCGCTGGAATAGCAGTGAGAACTGAAGAAAGAAAAGCAACAAATAATTTAATAGCTCTATATATGAAAGCATGCAAAGAATAGTTAATATAACTAATGTTACGGGTTCGTCACTTCCGTCGTTGTGGTTTTCATCCATTGTAAGCATTTTTGGTTCCATGTACTATTATTGTTATCGTTTAAGTGAAATGGAGATAACTGTTTTCAAAAGGTAAAAATTAGTGTTTTAAAAGAAACCGGAAACCGGATCGGGAGAAACCGGAAGAAGAAGAGGAGGAAGAAAAAGGCGGAGCAAGTGAGGTCGGGAAGAAAAGCCGAGCTGCTTTGAGGTCTCGAGGAGACGCTGGCGAATGGGGGTCACGAGCGAACTTTGGGTTTCCTGGGAAGGGATTCCTGTGACAGAGTGGTTATCGCTGTGACAGATAAACCTGCGTGTCGGGTTTTGCTGTTGATTCCGAAGACAATCGTTGGAGAGCAGGTACGCCTCCAGTACGGGCCCGCCGGCCTTTTCGCCTCGCTCCCGCCATTTCGCATCGCTCCAGCCTTTTCACCTCGCTCCAGCCATTTCACCACACCCAGTCATTAGCCTGGTTTGCGAGTGTAACGTGGATTACGATTGGGAATTTGTGGTTCTCCGTTTGGGAGCCACTGAACGATCGTTTGGGAGCCGCCAATCCGCACCTTTAAAACCAATTCCAGCTTTTGAAGAGACATTCAGCCGAGTCATTATTGACTGTGTCGGCCCTTTACCTAAAACTAAGGCTGGACATCAGTATTTGTTGACCATCATGTGCGCTTCCACGAGGTTCCCAGAAGCAGTGCCTCTTAGAAAAATTACTGCGGCAGTTATTGCGAAGGCCTTGATTAAATTTTTCACTTTGGTTGGCCTACCTAAGGTCATCCAGTCTGATCAGGGTTCCAATTTAATGTCAACGCTTTTTCAGCAAGTGGTACACCTGTTGGGAGTGGAGCAAGTAAGATCAAGTATTTACCATCCCGAGAGCCAAGGGGCCTTGGAAAGGTTTCACCAGACATTGAAGAATATTATGATCAGAACGTATTGTTTTGAATGTGACAAGGATTGGGATGAGGGAATACCCTTATTGTTGTTTGCTACGAGGGAATCTGTTCAGGAGTCATTGGGGTTCAGTCCTTTTGAACTTGTGTTTGGACACGCAGTGCGAGGACCATTGAAATTGGTGAAAGAACAGTGGCTACAGGAGGAGTCGCAGTCGACAGTGGTAGAGTATGTTTCAACAGTTAGGCACAGATTGGCAAAGGCTTGTGAAGTTGCGAGAGAAAACTTGAAAGTGACACAGGATAAAATGAAAGTGAGGCATGACAAGAAATCTCAAATAAGAAATTTCAGTCCTGAGGACCGAGTGTTAGTGTTGCTTCCTGTTCCAGGACAGCCACTACAGGCTAGGTATTTTGGTCCCTTTGGAATCGAAAGGAGGGTTAATGAAACAGATTTCGTGGTGACAACTCCCGACCGACGGAAAAAGCAGCAGCTGTGTCATGTCAACCGACTGAAGAAATATTATGAGAGGAAGCCTGTGAAAAAAATGGTTCCTCTCTCACCTGTCTCACCTGTCGTGCCTGTAGTCGGGGTACAAGAGAATCCAGAGGTTGAGGCTGGTGTGAAGTTTGATAACATTGATGACCAGGCTTGTCCCAGACTGACGAACACGGAGGTGTTCAGTAATTTAGATGAGAAATTAGGTCATTTGATGAGGGAACACCAAGGACAACTCCCCAGCCTAATTTTTGAGTTTGCACATTTGTTCACAGATGTACCTGGTCGTACTGACTTGGTATATCATGATATTGAGGTGGGGGAAGCCACTCCTGTGAAGAAACACCCCTATTGGATGAACCCTGTGAAGATGGAGTATCTTCGGAAGGAGGTTCAGTATATGTTGGAGAATGACATCATCGAACCTAGCAGCAGTGAATGGAGCTCACCATGTGTGTTGGTTCCAAAATCCGATGGCAGTTTTGGCTGTTGTACGGATTTAAAACGGGTTAATGTAGATACCAAGACCGACTCATATCCCATCCCGAGGATTGATGACTGTATTGATAGAATAGGCCCAGCTAAATTTGTAACTAAATTTGACTTGCTGAAAGGGTATTGGCAGATTCCTCTTACTGATAGAGCCAAGGAAATCTCGGCTTTAGTCACACCAAATGGGTTGTATCAGTACAAGGTTCTTCCCTTTGGATTGAAAAACGGGCCTGCTACATTTCAACGGCTGATTAATAAGCTTATTGCAGACCTTGAGGGGGTGGAGGCTTATCTGGATGACATCATCGTCCACACCATGACCATGGAAGATCATCTTAAACAAATTCATGCAATTTTCAAGAAACTGACCGAGGCAGGGTTGACCATCAACTTATCTAAGAGTGAGTTTGTAAAAGCACAGGTGGTTTTCCTAGGCCATGTAGTAGGTCAGGGTCAGGTGCAACCGGTGACAGCCAATATAGAAGCCATTGATCGCTTCCAAGTTCCAAAAGGGAAAATAAGAGCTTATGAGATTCTTGGGTATGGCTGGTTGGTACCGGTGGTTCTGCAGGAATTTTTCTGATGTGGTAGCCCCTTTAACGAATTTGCTGAGGAAAGAGACCAAGTTTGTTTGGGATGACAAATGTCAGGCTGCCTTTGCCCACGTCAAAGCGATATTAATGAGCTCTCCTGTCCTAGCAGCCCTGGATTTTCAAGAACCATTCAAGTTGGCCATTGATGCAAGTGATGTGGGGGCTGGGGCAGTTCTATTACAGGAAGATGGTGATGGTGTGGATCACCCGGTGTGCTACTATTCGAAAAAGTTTAACAAACAACAGGCAAATTATGCCATTGTGGAAAAAGAGACCCTTGCTCTCCTGCTAGCGCTTCACAATTATGAGGTGTATCTGGGAACTACTACCTTTCCTATAAAAGTCTTCACTGATCACAACCCCTTAACCTTCATTCAAAAAATGAAAAATAAAAATCAGAGGTTGATGAGATGGAGTTTGGCTTTGCAGGAGTTCAACTTGGAAATTGAGCATGTAAAGGGCAGGGACAAGTCGTTTGCTGAAGCTTTATCCAGAGTAAACCAACTTTGAAAATTCCTGTAGGTTGTTTGGAAGTTTTGTTGCTTTCTTCTGGGGAATATTAATTATTGTTGCTCACGCGAGTTGATCATTTGGGTGTGAGTTTTCCTTTTGTTTGTTAAAAAGGGTTTTTGCATGAAAAGAAAGTTTTCACTATGTTCCAACTTTCTTTCTTGAGGGTGGGGAGTGTTACGGATTCGTCACTTCCGTCGTTGTGGTTTTCATCCACTGTAAGCATTTTTGGTTCCATGTACTATTATTGTTATCGTTGAAGTGAAATGGAGATAACTGTTTTCAAAAGGTTTTTAAAAAGTGTTTTAAAAGAAACCGGAAACCGGATCGGGAGAAACCGGAAGAAGAAGAGGAGGAGGGAAAAAAAGGCGGAGCAAGTGAGGTCGGGAAGAAAAGCCGAGCTGCTTTGAGGTCTCGAGGAGACGCTGGCGAACAGGGGTCACGAGCGAACTTTGGGTTTCCTGGGAAAGGGATTCCTGTGACAGAGTGGTTATCGCTGTGACAGATAAACCTGCGTGTCGGGTTTTGCGGTTGAATCCGAAGAGAATCGTTGGAGAGCAGGTACGCCTCCAGTACGGGCCCGCCCGCCTTTTCGCCTCGCTCCCGCCATTTCGCATCGCTCCAGCCTTTTCACCTCGCTCCAGCCATTTCACCGCACCCAGCCGTTAGCCTGGTTTGCGAGTGTAACGTGGATTATGATTGGGAATTTGTGGTTCTCTGTTTGGGAGCCGCTGAACGATCATACCCGAAGGTGTGATTTCCCAGTCGCCTTTTGGGTGCACCTTTGCGCCTCTTTGGCAGCGTTGACTGTCAGCCGACTTGGATTCTGGTCCCGATTCAACATTTTTCTTGCGATCACCGGAGCGTGGATCGACTTTGGCTTGGTGCCGGGACAGTGACTTTGGGAATGTTCTTTTCGCTCACTTGGAGCACAGTGAGTTATTGAATAAGAAACTGATGGTACCATCATAGGAATTATATGGTATTTTTGTGGTGCAATTGAAACATATTGTACTTGTGCTGTTATACTTGTGACCTTAATACAATACTTGTTTTTGGTAACAATTGGTTGGTGTGGTTTCACCATTGGTTATTGACACACATTATAAGGTTATAACACATCTTTCTGCCGTGACTCCTTTCGGGGCTCGGAGGTACACCGTGACCGGGGTTTGGGGAGGAGCACGTAACACTAATCGATATTGATTTTTTTTAAACATTACTCTAGCAGTGTTACAAAACTTCATGAACCCCAAAATAAATTAGTTGAACCTAAATCACTGAAATTACAGTATACAGTCACGTGAAAAAGTAAGTACCCTGTGAAGTTTTGTAAAGTTTTGTTTGTAAAGTTTGTAAAGTAAACCCCATGTAAAGTTTTGCCTTTTTCAACATATTTCAACATACAGCTATTTGATCTTCATTTCAACAATATTGATAGATAAAGGTGATATAATATAACAAATATCATGAAACATTTACATTTTGCAGTCCATTGTATAATTTAAATAAACATAAGTGCAAATTTAAAATGTGGAAAAAGTAAGTACACCCCTACATTTATCACTACTTCAAATACCTAAAATTAGAATCAGGTGCACCAGCTCAGGTGCAAATGATGAGAACGTTGTCAGAGAGGATCTTGGAGGAACCTGTCTTATTTAAACCTCAGACATTTCGTTTGGTTTGCTCTTTGTTGTTGAAGTGTGCAGCGTCACCATGCCGAGATCAAAATAGCTCTCTGATGCCTTCAGAAAGAAGGTTATAGATGCCTACGAGTCTGGGAAGGGATTTAAAAAGATCTCCAAACAATTTGAAATCAATCATTTGACTGTCTGGAAGATCATCTACAAGTGGAGAAGATTCCAAACAACTGCCAACTTGTTCAGGCCAGGTCGCCCCAGCAAGTTCAGCCCGAGAGCAGACCGCAAGATGCTGAAAGAAATCTCTAAGAACCCCAGAATGTCATCACGGGACCTACAGGTAGCACTAGCCACTGTTGATGTCAAAGTGCACGAGTCTACCATTTGAAAGAGGCTGCACAAGTTTGATCTACATGGGAGGTGTGCCAGGAGGAAACCTTTGCTGTCCAGAAAGAACATCAGGGCAAGACTAAAGTTTGCCAATGAACACCTCGGCAAAGACCAGCACTTCTGGAACAATGTGCTCTGGACAGATGAGTCAAAGGTAGAGCTATTTGGCCACAGTACCAGAAGACATGTTTGGTGAAAACCAAAGACAGCATTTGACCACAAGAACCTGATACCAACTGCAAAGCATGGTGGTGGAAATATTATGGTTTGGGGCAGCTTTGCTGCATCAGGGCCTGGGCAGCTCACCATCATATAATCCACTATTAATTCCTCATTGTACCAAAGGGTGCTTGAGGATAATGTGAGGCCATCTGTCGGAAAGTTGAAGCTCAACCTAAGGTGGACCTTGCAAGTTGCAACATGACAATGACCCTAAACATACCAGTAAATCCACCAAGGAATGGATGAAAAGAAAGAAATGGAGGGTTCTGGAATGGCCAAGTCAAAGCCCGGATCTAAATCCCTTCGAGATTTTGTGGGTGGATTTGAAACGAGCTGTGCATGCAAGAAACCCCTCAAACATCGCGCAGCTGAAAGAATTCTGCATGGAGGAGTGGGCAAAAAATTTTCCCAGTCGATGTCAGAGACTGGGAGACAGTTATAAGAAATGCCTTCTTGAGGTTGTTTCTGCCAAAGGGGGCAATACCATCTATTAGAGCCAAGGGTGTACTTACTTTTTCCACAGAAGGAAATGGCATCTCTGTTAATTTTTTGTTGAATAAATTATTGCAAAGTCAATTCTTCGTTGTTTTTTGTTCAATTAGATCACCTTTATCTATAGATACTGTAAATGAAGATCAAATATTGATATGTCCACATATGTTAAAAAGATAAAAAACATTTCATGGGGTGTACTTACTTTTTCCACACGCTAAATTTGCATTTATATTTATTTAAATTATACAATGGACTACAAAATGTAAATGTTTCATGATATTTGTTATATTATATCACCTTTATCTGTCAATATTGTTGAAATGAAGATCAAATAGCTTTATGTTGAAATATGTTGAAAAAGTCAAAACTTTACATGGGGTGTACTTACTTTTTCACGTGACTGTACGTCCCAATGACTGCATTTTTTATTTTAATAAATAAGCCGCAATATCTTTGCTGTTAGGATTAGGAAATATGATGATTTTGGAATTTGACACTACTCTATATGTCTATCTATATAATAATATGCTGGTTCATCCATCCATTTGTGTGTAACATTCCATTCCATTAAAGACGTTCAAAAATGCTGGTTCTATGTAAAGCCAAGGACATCTTTGGAGCAGTCAAGTCAAGTGAAGTCATTGTAGGACAGGAGGACATGTGCCCCGTGTAGTCCTCCTATATTTGGTGGAACAGCAGCTGGTCTAGAATCATAATAAAATACGCAATTTGGTGTCTGGCTGCCGGTCTGTCTGACGATTTTGTCGATTGTTTGTTTTTCTTGAGAATAATTGTTTGTTTGTTTTTGAATTATGGAAAAATAAATTTTAACTTCAACTATTGCCAATGAGAGTCAAGCAAAGATGTTTAAGGCATAAAAGAAGCTATATTTTGATGATTATGCCTGATAAATTGGTGGATTTGGATGGAGCTCAATGTGGATGGAGCTCAATCAGATAAATAAAGCACATTTTAAGAATTCAAAGTAAAAGCCAGGAAAGCAAAAGAAATCTGAGTCAGTCAGCTAACAGCAATGTTCTGCCGTTGTTCCGATCATGTGCATCCATGAACATCCTTGTCTTGGACAGCTGCGAGCTTGGTGGCTTTCTCATTTAACATGGGACCGCAACTTGGGTGCTTAGTCTAGCTTACGCTTAAACCACAGATAAAAGGCCTCTCCAACTTCAGGCTCTTTCCACTTTCAATCTTACTTTCAACTGGGGTTGCTATTTCCAGCAAAATAGTCAGAATCTTTTCTCTGTATAAATAATATGTGGTTAACAAATGACCTGTTGATTTCAAACTGGACTGCTATATCAGACTGCTTTACACCATCTTGCTCGCATGCACGAATAATATGCACTTTGAACACCAAACAAATGAATGGCTTAAGCTAGTGAGATGTTCTCACATCAGAAAACCATAAATTGCTCGTAGCAAACCCAATCCGGCCATCACAACCATGTGACCGCATGATGTGGCAATTGTCAATTAACATAATTACCTCTGCCACCGAAGGTGGATGGAGGTTATGTTTTCACCCCTGTCTATCTGTCTGTTTGTTTGTGAAAAAGTTGTGGACGGATTCAGACAAAATTTGGCAGAGAGGTAGCATATGTGACAAGGACAAAATTATTAGATTTTGTTGAAGATCCGGATCCGGATATGGCTGGTAGAATATTTCTAAGTGAATCTTCACCCTTGGGAGATGGGGTCAAAGACAATATTTAGCAGCATATCTCAAACGGTTGTGGATGGAATTGGACAAAACTTGGTGGAGAGGTTTGGAGTGTGAAAAGGAAGAATTGGTCCAATTTTGGTGAAGATTCGAATCCGGATTCGGATCAGATAATTTTTTAAAATAATTTTTTACCATTGAGTGACAGGTCTAAAACCGATACATAGCACGATATCTCAAAATGTTATGGACGGATTTGGATGATACTTGGTGGATCGATTGGGTGTGTGACATGGACGAATAGATTCGATTTTAGTGAAGATCTGAATATGTATTCGGATATGAGAATTATTTAATTTTCTAAGTGATTATTCACCATTGAGAGATCTGTCAAAAAGCGATATATAACATATTTTTTTAAAGTTATGGACGAGTTATGACTAAACCTGGTGGACGAGCTGGTTAGGTGACAAGCACAAGCTGATTAGATTTGGGTTCAGGTCCAAATCCAGATCCGACCTATTAGTGGAAGACAAAACATAAACTGTTCAGCCTGGCGGAAGTATGCGCTCTGCCGAGTGCAGTTCTAGTTTGTTTTGTTGTTCATAAGTGAAAAAATGCATTAGCAAAACACAATAACAAAGAAAGGTTATTAGTAAGTGACAGTTAATATTATCGGCGATGCCAATAGGAGGTATGAAGTGTATTTAATTTCACTGCTTTAAATGTTATGGTTACATTTATATGCCTCAACATTTTTTGATATTACTAATTCATATATCCCTGCATTAGCCAAATATAAATGTTGACAGCATAACTGAAAAGCTGTGAAACATAATGAAAAATATTGTAACACAAATGCGATTTGGTTTTTTTCGCAAGTCTCAATTGATTTTCTTTCTCTTCAAACGACATTTGAAGTTCAGTGAATCGATGCTTTTGCTTTGCCAGAAGAGCTAAATAAAATGTACCAACTTCCAGCTGTGTTCCATGAAAAATATCTGCTTCCCTCTGGGATATGACTAGCTGGAACTATTTAAATAAAATATCTGAGCCCAAAAAACAATTCCTCAAAACTTTGAACAATTATTCATGGCATGTACTCATATATTTATAAAGAAAACAGATCTACTTTCTATCAAAACTTGGCCTTCTCTCTCACTGTTAGTAGGAAATAAATAATATGAATACGCATTGCGTAGAGTGAGGGCTTCGTCGACAATGGTCAGTCGATCGAGTACACAGCCCTCGCAAACATCTGTAGGCCTAGGCCTAGCTATGCTAGGTTGTTTGATCTTGGGCTTAGAATTAAAATTCAAATTAATTTTATTGAATGGATAGATTGGGATAGAATGCAGGACTTACCTGCTGTAGGCTATATAGTCTAGACTTCTAGTCGATTGGACCAGGTACGTAGGTCCGACTGGCAGGTACGTACTGAAATCGGTGTACCTGGCTTAAATGAAGTCAGTGTAGCTGGCGGAAAACTGATGTCGGTGTAGATGGTGGAAAACTGAAATCGGTGTACCTGGCTTAAATGAAGTCGGTGTAGCTGGCGGAAAACTGAAGTCGGTGTAGCTGGCGGAAAACTGAAATCGGTGTAGATGGCGGAAAACTGAAGTCGGTGTACCTGGCTTAAATGAAGTCGGTGTAGCTGGCGTAAATGATGAGCGGTTTCGAATTCAAAATCCGTTCTGTACAGTACTGTATTGTAATTTATTGATTTTAATCACCAGGTGAAAATAATTTATTGGTCGCGCCAGACCAAAGCAAGATCACGTGAGCAAGATGGCGGATCATGGAAGGGACAAGATGGCGGATCATGGAAGGGACATTTGAAATGACAACATGAAATTTTGTTCCCAAGGGAATGGGGAAAAAAAATTTACATTTTTTTTTGTGAAATTTGAAATGAAAATGAAATTTTGAATGGATTTACATATACATGCAATTGCCATAGAGGTTCGCTTACGAAGCTCTCTATAAAACTGCATTGATTTGAAATTTTAAGGCAATTTAATTGTTATAACTTAACAAAAAAAAATTGAGGTTTTTTGGGTCCACCTGCATTAACCGATAGCAAATCAATTGCACTAATGAAAGTGCCACTTAACAGACGATGCTTTGAAGCTGTTTATAACCAACCCTACATGTACAAAGGTCATCACAAAATTATTTTCAACCCACTTGTAACTTTTAAAGAAAAATGTCATGATGAAAAAAGAAATATGTATACTCTCACATTATTTACCGATATGTATGGTTCGTGGGAAGTTTCTAACACTATTTGTTTTGTTTCATGAGATAAAATAATGACGCCATAATAATAATGGTCAGGGAAGAAACCTTCAGTAAAGAAGAAGCTCTGAGATTGGAGGTTTTGTCTAACCCGCTATACTTACTGGATTTAAGTCGATATGAAGAGGATGGATATTATGTAATGTGACATAAATCATGTTTTTCAATTACATGAAATCTACTAGCAGAAGTACCCGGCATTGCCGGGCGGGGGAGGGGAGGGGGAGGGGGAAGGGGAGGGGAGGGGAAGGGGGAAGGGGAGGGGAGGGGGACGGGGGGGGAGGGGAGGAGAGGGGGGGAGGGGAGGGGGAGGGGAGGGGGGAAAGGGAGGAGGAGGGGAGGGAGGGGAGGGGGGAGGGGTGAGGGGAGGGGAGGGGGGAGGGGAGTGGGGGAGGGGATGGGAGGAGGGGAGGGAGGAGGGGGAAGGGGAAGGAGGGGAGGGGAGTGGGGAAGGGGAAGGGGTGTGGGGGAAAGGGAAGGGGTAGGGGGGAAAGGGAGGGGTAGGGGGAAAGGGAGGGGGAGGGGAAAGGGAAGGGGTAGGGGGGAAGAGGGAAGGGGTAGGAGGGAAAGGGAGGGGGAGGGGAGGGGAGGGGTAGGGGGAGGGGGGAGGGAGGGGGAACGGGGGGGAGGGGGTGGGGGGGTGGGGGAAGGGGAGGGGGAAGGGGGTAGGGGGGAAGGGAGGGGTAGGGGGGAGGGGAGGGAGGGGGGAAGAGAGGGAGGGAAGGGGGAGGCGGGAGGGAATGGTGTACTGGGGTCCTTCAGACTTGTGCCTGTCTCTTGCATTTTCGTTTCTTTTCGTGCTTCTGTGTGCTTTGTCGTGGCAAAACTCATTATCATGCCTGCTCTTACCCACTAACGCTAACCTAGGAACTACCATGGCCGTGTAGCTGGGAAATACCAGTTTGTCGTTTGAAATCCAGTTTGAAATACAGTTTGTCTCATCTTCTGTCTCTCGCTGTCTGGCCCTCGCCAGACGTTGTTGATTGGCGTTTAGACGTGCCGTTCTCTCATCTTCTGTCTCTTGCTGTCTGAATCTAGAGACACGTTCTTGATTGGCTTGTCGATGGTGAAAAGTATCTTCATCGGTTTCATGGAGTCTCCGATCAGCGATTTTCCTTGCTCGGGAGGTTGAACGCGACAAATTTCTTTTCTTCGGTGCCATTGCCTTTATCACAGTCAGTCTTCGTCAAGATTGCAATTCTGCGTCGTGTCGTGGGCGTGGCCAACATGGCCTCATGCTCCCAGGTGATTGGCTAACTCGAGCTCGAGTGAGCCATAATGCGCTACGTTATGGCAAAAAATATGGATCTAAAGATGAAAGAAAAAAAACCTATGTGGTGTGAATGGCAATGTTCCTCGCTGAAATGTGAAAAAACGCAATCGCTTTTCGCTCTGAATTACGTGCGAAGGCGTAACTGTGAGATTATGGCGGCAAGGTTGGAACATCACATGATCGCTCTGGGCGAATCAGCGCGCTGCTCTGCCACTGGCTCAGATTCTGTGTATACTATTCCTCGCTGAAATGCGCTGAGGTAAAAATATGGTAAAAAAAATATAATGAAATAATTTTTTTTAGGTCGGCCATGTTATTCCCAGGCTCAATGGCCATGTCTATGCCAAATATCAAGCACGTGAGCCTCTCCGTTTAGGTGTCTATCGGTAACATTACACACACACACACACACAAACTGTGTTTTATATATATAGATTATTGTAAGTGGGTTGGCAAAACGTTTGTGATGACCCTCGGAAATGCTTGATTGTGGCACAATGTCGTCAGTTTTTATTATCCCTTACAGTGCCAACATTGGCACAGACAGTTACATTCAAATTCAATCAACATCGGCATATCGCAAATTTGAAATGTATAACTTAGAAAGGACTTAATCCTGCTTAATGATATCTGCAGTGAAAATTGGGGACTGATATTTTCACTGAAAGGTGGATTATTGAAATGTACCTTCCGTCCTGAGAAAGAAAATAATAAAGCAGGTTAATTGGAAGAGAGCTTTTCTTGGAGATTATAATTTTTATATCCAAAGATTTGCCATACAAGAGGAGACTAGGTGATTTTATTTTTGTATAGGTCAAGGATCATGGAAGAGATAGAACACTGAACAGAACAGGATGAAACATAACAAAAGCATCAGTAGAGAGAGGAGGGACATCAACAGCAGGGTTGAATGGCCTAATAGAGGAAGACATGGACAAATAATGTGAGTGGGAAAATGAGGAGTGGAGGAGGATGCAAGGGGTGGACAAGATGGATAAAGAAGCAAATTCCCAGGAAGTAACAATGAGAAATTTGGAAGGAGGTGAGTTGGGGTGGGGAGAGAAGTTAACAGGGGTAGAAAATATAATTGTTTTGGATTGGGATGATCTGAGATGGCGCTGAACAGTTGTCTTGGAGAGACTAATGAGATGGAATAAAATGTGGTTGTTGGTTCCATAGACCAGGAACAAAGAGGAACAAATGAGTGGAGGTGAGCAGTGATTCTGGATTTTGGGAGTTTCACCTGAAGGGGGTTTATGGTGGACCACCTGCACCCTGCAGACATCCAAAGGAGACGAAGCATGGAAAGAGAAGATGGTGCAAGACCAGAAAGGAAGCAGTAGAACACAGAGAAAACCGACCTGTCTGCTACAGGAAAGTGATAGAAGGCCCATAGACTCAGCTTGAAGGCCTTGGTTTTCATGGTATCAAGCTGAGCAAGGTGTGAAAGCAGGGGTGCCAGCCCAGAGGGGAGAGCAGTACCCCCATCAAACTGTGAATGAATGCCTCAAATGTACATAGGAGTTCAAGTGTGCCAAGGAAGGACTTTATACGACGCAGGATGCCCAGTGGTAACTGGCATTGGAAGCCAACTTTGAAATGCAGTTTGCCCAATAAAGATCATGGCTGAGAGTGAGACCCAGGAGTTTGAATAATTAAACCCCCTCAAGAGGATTGTGAAGAAAGTAGATGAGAGGGTTTGCCATAGGTCCTTTCAGAGAGAGAAAGAGTGAATTAAAGACATGAAGTTGTCCAGAATTAAAGACATATTCCAAGTATTTGACCAGCTTGTGATTTTGTCAAGGTCTGATGAGAGGGAAGAGGCTGCAGCCTTCCTGTCTGAACGATGAGGGATTTAGCTGCGGAGGGTAGTGTCATCAGCAAATATATAAAGAGGATTTTCCAGAGAGTCCGAGAGATCGTTGACGAAAAATAGGAATATCACGGGGCCCAGCATACTGCCTTATGGCACTCCAGCCTTGACATGGAGAGGAGATGAAAGGATTCTGTTGAAAGCCACACGTTGGCTACAAAAGTAGAGGAAGTCAGTAACCCATGTGTGGAGTTGGCCTTGGATGCCATAGGCAGAATTTGGAGAGCAAGGCAGGTTGCCAGGCTGTATTGTCAGCTTGAGATATGTCTAAAGAGATGTCACTGATCTCTTGTCTGACATTGAGGGCCTCTTTGCATTGTTGGGAGAGTATGAGTTGTGTCCAGTGACCCGGACCAGTGACCTGGTCTGAAACCAAATTGGTGAGGCCATCTTTTAAAACGATCATTCATTCATTCATTCATTCATTCATTGGAGGAAAGGAATGATTTCATATCAACTGTGGTGATGGATTACATGACCTTGATGATGATTGGAAGTAAGCTGATAGGTCTATAGTTATGAGGATCCGTTTTTGCACCTTTTATGTAATGCAGTGATGTCTAATATTCAAGCAGAGAAAAGATGACCTAAGGTAAATGATAGGGTGAAAAGAGCAGAAAGAGGAAGCGCAAGAGCAGCATAGCAGGTTTTTCGGAAAAGTTAGCTGAAGCCATCAGGCTCAGTTGCAGAATCAGAGTCGAAGGTTGCCAGAAACTTCTCCACTTTCTCAGATGCAAAAGACACAGAGTCCATGAGTAGTTGTGTGTGACTGGATATGGTGGGGAGAGAAAGCGAGTGGTTGGAGACAAGATTTGGAAGCAAACACAGAATTGAGGCATTTGGCCTCCTCACGAGTGGAGTCGGCTGGGGTGCCATTTGAAGAGAGAGAAGTGATGGAGGGGGAGCAAACCTCTTAGACAGACATAATAATTGGCATTACCAGGTTTTAGGGGAGGCAGACAGGTTTTGAAAGCTCAATCTTGAAGTGGAACAAATGTATTTTTCTGGCTCTCTTGAGAGTGAACTTGTTGCAGGCTGGGTGGAATGATCTGAGATTGCCTTCGGTCAGATTTGCCTTCCGGAAAGAGAAGGCAATTTGTTTCAAAGAAACTGCTTTACCACAGGATTCAGTGTACCATGGGTGGAAGGAAAGGTATGACATCTGAAGATGAGATGGGATGCATCTGTGCATAAGAGAGAAAGCAGGTTTCTGTGGAAGAATTCCCAGGCTGAGTTAATATCAGGGGTGGTAGATATAGGAGACAAGTCCTGAAGTGAGATTGCTGCTTGCAGTCCCTGCCAATCTGCCAGAGTGAACTGCCAGCCTCGCCAACACTGCAGCAGCTCTTTGGAATTGCCAGATATGTTGCCTTTTACAAGCACATGATCAGATTAACCAATTAGAGAAGAGGAAGAACAGGAGACATTTGCAGGAAAGTTTTTCATCACCAAGTCCAGAAAGGTGGATTTGTCATTGGGAGAAATCCCAGTTGGAAAGTATCCATTTTGAGTCAGTACCATGGAGTCATAGAGGTCCTTTGCTTAAGCGCCATGGCTGGTGAAAGAGGTACCAACACCCAGCCAATTTGCATGGTGACAATTGAAATCCCCTAATATTAGTAAGGGAAACATATGAAAATCTGTTAACTAAATTGTTACCAAAAAATTTCTTCACCAATATGTTTGTAAAGGTGTGTAATAACATGTGTTAAAATGTTGAAGGTCAACTCCCGTGGGAAACCCAGAAAAAAAGCTGTTGAATTCGGGTACCGAAAAATTATTTTCGAGAATTTTTATTTTTTTTAATCGGCCCTTAAGTAACTTATGAGGGGTCAAATAAGGGTTTTTCATGATTCTGAGTTGATTGTTAACATTTATATTTCACCACAGACACTCCTTTGTGGAAAAATAATTTCTAAATATATCTCATTTTCTACTTTGCAGGACATGGAGTCTAGCAATATGGATGAAGACGTTACTCCACCTGTGCTCAATTGCTTCATCTGTGCACGCTCGGATACACCAGCTGAAAGGCTCATACAGGCAACTCCAAAGGGATACTCAACTTTATTGAAACAAGCAGAAACTGTCGAAAATGTTACTGTTGTGGAACGTAGAAGGAGGCTCAAAAGGAAGGAAAACTGAGGTACCACCAGAAGTGTAAAAATGATCTGTACAACAACTTTGTTGCAACCACCAAGAAGTCAGCTCAAGCATCAAAGGCAGAGAAAGAGTCATCAAAGTTGAAGAGAAGACACACTACTTGTGAGTTCAGTTCATCAACTGGCTGCAGTTCTAGAAGATCACAGTCAGTTGACCTCCTGTATAAGGATGTATGCATTCTTTGCAACCAACCAGCCCAGCTCTACAAAAATAATCCAGCACAAGCTAGAAAGAAATACAGAGTGCCAGATAATTTGACTGCAGATACACTGAAGGCAAGCTTGCTGAAGACAGCATGGAGTCGCGGGGATGACTGGGGCACTGAAGTCACTGGACGCCTGGAAGGGATCAACGACTTGGTAGCAGAAGAAACACTGTACCATTTGCGATGCAAACTTATGTTTGCGAGAGGTGACAGTTTGTCCAAGACTGATGAGGAAGGAAAAAGGAAGAGAGGACAGAGGAGTATTGATGAGGAGCAAGAGGCAGTTTTTATTGAATTCTGCGAATGGTTAGACTCAGAATTAGAGCATGGGGTAATGAACATGGACCAAGTCCATGAAAAGCTGCAGGAGTTTGATCAGTCACCAGAGAAGAGCCTTTCTTATTCAAAGCATTGGCTAAAGATAAAACTTCTAGAGAAATACGAAGACACCTTGTATTTCACAACACAGGAAAGAAGGGCAGATGTACTCTGTCTCAAAGATGGCACCGACAATATTCTGCGAGAGCATCATGCTAATCTTGACCATGGAGATGAGAAGACTCAGATCATAAAGACGGCACTCAAGTTCATATCCAATGATATTGCCTTGATTGATTTAGGTCCAAAGTCATACCCCACCAGTCACCACACACAGTATGACTGACATCGATAGTCAGCTGACACTTGTTCCTGCAAGCCTTCAGATGTTCTTGAGACCGATTGTCAAGACAGACGAAAGAGTTGCCGTTTGGGGGCAGAATTTTATTAAGGCCTGTCGACCTCGGTCTGGAGTATTGCCACACCAAATGGGGCTTGCCATACAACTTGATCATAGATTTGGGTCAAAATGGATGCTCAACAAGTTCCACCGGCTGGGATACACTGAGTCTTACACGGAGACACAAAACTACAAATACTGCTTCCTTAATAGTAGGAGTGGAGATGATGTTCCAGATACTTCTGGCACTCTTGACACCATTGTGGAGGAAACCGATGAACAGATCAATGATGAGGTTGCGGTTGATGCTGCGCTTGAGGATCAATCAGTGATGACAGCCAAAGTGCCAGCCAGTGAAAGTGAATTGTCAAGTAATGATCAGGTGGTCTTTATGGAGGTTGGGGAAACAAACAATGCAGTCACTCAGTTTGTTGGAGACAATATAGATTTAAACATTGTCTCTATTCACGGAAACACTCCCTTTCACTCAATGGGTTGGATCGATGTCACCTCTCCGGCACCACCTTTGCCAGATCCACAGACAACAGCAGCTTTCCCCCGGGTGAAGTTGAAGGCACTCGACAAAGCTAAGATCCTGAGAGGAACTGAAGTAAAGATTATTCCATTTACGAACAGGAAACAGATAGGAACGAACGCGATCATGTTTCTCCCCCTCGCTGAGCTTTCCTCCTCCCTGGCTCATGATCAGCCACTCCTCTCTCCAGGTGACACACTCTGGGCAGCGGGGTGGGTGATCAAAGCCAACGATCCTGAGTTCCCACACTCCAACTGGAATGGCTGGATGAAGAGAATCCATGCTAATGATGCAAAGCAGAGCACTCAGATCGAGTTCCTCCCAGTTATTGAAGGAGACCCTAATCCCTAACGAGCTGTAATTGTCATGGAGATTGCAGCAACCGGCGATGCAGCTGCAAGAAGAATGGGGTCACGTGCATCTCGGCCTGTGGAGTCTGTAATGGCATTACATGCAGAAACTGCAGTCATGATGTTGTTGAGTCTGAAGAAGACATAGACAATGACTGTTGAAACTTCTGACATTGTGAATGAGAAATAACTCTTGAGTATTGTTTTTTTTTTTTGTTTTTTTTGTTTTTTTGTATACAAGATCGAGGCTCGTGAAAGAGCGAACATTAATCACACAGAAAGACAAACCGACACATAAAACATATAACATAGGGAGCGGTAGACAAGATGGGGAGAGAGGGGGAAGGACACAAACACAACATTTGAGAGCAGGGACCGAGAGACATGGAGACATCGAGAGATCTGAGAGAGGGCGAGGGCTTTGGGGGGGGGGGCGTGGGAAGGGGGCAGTGGGAGAGGTATAAAACATATGGACACTGCCAGGACTTCCAGGAAAGAAGTTGGAATTTCAAACAAGGTGGACCTGGGGTGAATTAGCGGGGGTAGAAAAGATCAAGGTTTTGGATGGGGGAAGATAAGAGATGGTGGTGAACAGCTGTTTTAAAGACCTGGAGGGAGGAGTGGGATTGAAGGGAGTGAGGGAGTTTGTTCCAGAGGCGGGAGAAAAGAGGAATGAAAGAGTGAAGGTGAGCGGAGAGCCGAGATTTCGGCAGTTTAACCATCAGAGGGTTGCTGGCAGATCTTGTGCGACCTGTAGGAATATTTGGGGGACAGAGCACAGAGAGAGCTGGGGGTGCAAGGCCGGAGAGGAGTCGGTAGAAGACAGAAAGACCACCTACCTGCCTGCGGTGAGTGAGTGAAAGGCCCTCAGAGATAGCTTCATCGCGGGAGATTCCAATAATTCTGAAAGCTTTGGTTTCAACAGCGTGAAGCCGAGCTAGGTGTGAGGCAGGAGCACCGGCCCATAGGGGAGAACAGTATTCCATTGAGCTGCGGATGAAAGCCTTGTATGTGGTGAGGAGTTCAGGTGTGCCGAGGAAGGACTTCGCACGACGGAGGATGCCCAGTCGGCGACTGGCTTTGGAGGCCAGCTTGGAAATGTGGTTTTCCCAAGAAAGATCATGGCAGATAGTGAGACCCAAAATCTTGAGCGACAGAACTTCTTGGAGAGGATTGTTGAGAAAGTAGATGGGAGGGTTGTCCAGTCGATCTTTTCGGAGAGACATAGTAAGAGTGTGAGATTTGTCAGGATTGAAAGACATGTTCCACTTGTTTGACCAGTCTGTGATTTTGTCCAGGTCTTCAGAGAGTGAGGAGGCAGCAGACTGCCGATCTGAGGGAAGAGGAATGGAGCGGCAGAGAGTGGAGTCATCAGCAAAGAGATAGAGAGGATTTTCGAGAGAGTCAGAGAGATCATTGATGAAGACCAGAAAAAGCACGGGGCCCAGAACACTGCCTTGGGGAACTCCAGCCTGAACAGGAAGAGGAGATGAGAGAAACCCATTCAGGGCCACACGTTGACGACGACTAGAGAGGAAGTCCGCCAGCCATGCGTGGAGATTTCCATGGATACCAAAGGAGGAGAGTTTGGTGAGCAGAGCAGGGTGCCAGACCGTGTCGAAGGCACGTGATATGTCGAGGGAGACAGCTCTAATTTCCTGTTTGGCATTGAGGACCTCCATCCATTGAGGACCTCCATATTATATATATATGTATGTGAAGTAAAAGCTACTTTGTGTGTAAATGTAAAAGTGAAAATATAAATGTTAACAATCAACTCAGAATCATGAAAAACCCTTATTTGACCCCTCATAAGTTACTTAAGGGCCGATTTAAAATTTAAAATAATTCTCGAAAATAATTTTTCGGTACCCGAATTCAACAGCTTTTTTCTGGGTTTCCCACGGGAGTTGAACTTCAACATTTTAACACATGTTATTACACACCTTTACAAACATATTGGTGAAGAAATTTTTTGGTAACAATTTAGTTAACAGATTTGTGAAATATCTCATAAAATGCCCTTACGATATGAGGAAGATAGAGTTCGGTTGAGTGGTTAAAACTTGGGCCATATTGTCTGAATGAGAGATGTAGATGAGTCATCACTGTTTGCAGGATGGTACAACACACAGACGAACAAGAGGTTGGAGGTGTAAGATCAGCACAAGGGCAGTGAGTAATTGAGTTATTGATGTAAAGTGCTACTCTGCCACCAGGGCAGGTTTAGACCTGTCAAATTGGAGGAGTCAATAGCCATGGAGAGAAATTAAGGCGTCAGGACGTCCAGTGGGAGGAAGAATTCTGTTTAACAGATGATGTCTAGTTTATCAGTTGAGGCTTGCATTGAGAGATCTGTCATTTTGGAGAGGAGACCTCGGATGTTTGAGGTCCACACATTTAGGGAAAGGAGAGGAGGCATTGGGAGGTTTCAGGATGGGGAGGGGCTTTGTGGGGGCAGGGTGAGGGGAAGCTTTGAGGGGCAAGGTGAGGACTAAGGTTTTAGTGGGTAGGGATCCAAACTTGTATATTTATTAAATACCTGCATGATGGAAATTCGAGAGTTTGGAAGAACTGGGAGGGGTGGGGGTGGGGTGACTAATACTTGTTCACATCACAGACAGGATTACAAGGCTATCTTTTCTACCCCCGTTAAAACACCCCAAATCCGCCTCTTTCAATCTCCAACTTCTTTCCCAAAATACCCAGTAGTGAAATTCCTAGTAGTGTTCATTTGCTTTATACCGTGTACTCCTCCCTCCTCCCCAGCCCTCCCCCTTCCACAGATCTACTGACGTCCTTGTTCTCGACTGTTGTTGTGCTTGTGTGCTTCCCTCTCCCTCCCCCCTTTTCTCCCACTCCCTACATTGTATGTTTTATGTGTCTGTGCATGTTTTCATGTTCAATGTGTTAGCTCTTACACAAGCCTCGATTCTGTATACAAAGAAAAAAAAAGTATACTGCAAATTCATTTTCAAAAATAAAGAAGAGGAAGAAGCATTTAGAGAGAGGGGGAGGAGTGCACAGTATAAAGCAAATGGACACTACTAGGAATGTCAGGAAAGAAGTTGGAGATTGAAAGAGGTGGATTTGGGGTGTTTCAACGGGGGTAGAAAAGATCAAGGTTTTGGATGGAGGAAGATAAGAGATGGTGCTGAACTGCTGTTTTAAAGACCTGGAGGAAGGAGTGGGATTGAAGAGAGTTTGTTCCAGAGGCAGGAGAAAAGAGGAATGAAAAAGTGAAGGTGAGGAGAGTCTTGATTTTCGCAGTTTCACCAGAAGAGGGCTGCTGGCAGATCTTGTGCGTCCTGCAGGAATATTTGGGGACCAAAGCACAGACAGAGTAGGGGGAGGGGAGTATATGTCTCCTACCGACACCAGTCGGTATGAGACAAAGACCACCAACCAGCCTGTGGTGAGCAAGTGATAGGCCCTCAGAATCAGCTTCATCGCGGGAGATACCAATGATTCTGAATGCTTTGGTTTCAACCGCGTGAAGCCGAGCTAGGTGTGAGGCAGGAGCACCAAACCAGAGGGGAGAGCAGTATTCTATTGAGCTGCAGATGAAAACTTTGTATGTGGTGAGGAGCTCAGAAGTGCCCAGAAAGGACTTTGCATGATGGAGGATGCCCAGACGGCGACTGGCTTTGGAGGCCAGCTTGAAAATGTGGTTTTCCCAGGAAAGATCATGGCAGATAGTGAGCCCCCAAAAGCTTGAGTGACAACTTCTTTGAGAGGATTGTTAAGAAAGTAGATGGGAGGGTTGTCCAGATGGTCTTTTCAGAGAGACAAAGTGAGAGTGTGAGATTTGTCAGGATTGAAAGACATGTTACACTTGTTTGACCAGTTTGTGATTTTTATCCGGGTCTGCAGATAGTGAAGAGGCTGCTGCCTGCCGATCTGAGGGTTGAGATATTGAGCGTTTCACCAGACCTTGTGTTTCTTCCTCATCACAGGAGATGCCAATAATGTTGAGTCCTTTAGATTTCACAGAATCCAGGAGAGACAGATATGATGCTCGGACACCACCACATAGGGGAAAGCAGTAATCTTTTGAACTTTGAGCATTTTGAACATTTTTGGGGAAACTACAGAGGATGCCAAGTCTGTGGCTTTTTTGGAGGCTAACTTTGCTCTGTGGTCAGGTGGTCAGTCCAGGAGAGGTAATGGCTGATGATAAGGCCTATAAGTTAGCGACGTCTTCCAGTGACTGACTATCTAGAAACAGATAGTTGGGTTTATTTGATGATCCTTCCGGAGCAATAAAGTATGATTGTGTGATTTGCCAGCATTGAAGGACATGTTCCACTTATTGGACCAGTATCAAATTAATTCACGTCAGTCCACCCAGAAAGAGATACTTCCGCATATACAAGTTTCTGGCTTTTGTTCACTATCGGAGTTGAGGAAATGCATTCATTATTCAATGGCTTTCTTCCACATGTTAATTTGTTTCCACCAAAAATTTGGCTAACTGTTGTCATACAGGCACAGGTTTGAAGGCAGAGAAAGATGCAAAATGAGTGACCATCCTGTTTGCACAACATGAACACATAAAATGCAAACGTTCGGGAACATTTCATCTCCTGTACTGCTGAGTTTTATATTCCTACATCTTTATAATATCAATAATTTTGGCTTGCCACATGATTTAAGCTCATACCTGGCTGTCAGGCCCGATTTCTGAGGTGTGCTTCCACAATCTCACAAAGTCATTGTGAAAGAAATTCAGGAATATACAGAGCAGCGGTCTTTATAAATTGCAACAGACCCATAAATTTCTCTCTACCACCATCTCCTTTCCTCATTTCCCATTATTAATTCTCACTCATTTTCTTCCTGTCATCTGAGCATACAGTATGAATGAAAAAGAAGGCTAAGTCCCAACATCATACTTCTTTCTGTTGAGTTGCAGGTAACATTCAGTGTACACAGCTCATGCAAAGATT
Organism: Myxine glutinosa; assembly: GCF_964187855.1. NCBI lineage: Eukaryota > Metazoa > Chordata > Myxini > Myxiniformes > Myxinidae > Myxine > Myxine glutinosa. The sequence continues at coordinate 70,274,819 of NC_136267.1, forward strand.
GCACAAAAGAGAAGGAAATAAGGATGAAATACCGTATTTTTAAAAAGCACAGCACAAAGTATTTATAGAAAATATTGTACCACTACCTGGGTCATTAGACCAAGAGGATATGGACACAAAAAAGGTGAATTTGTTTTTCTCCCCCTCCCTCCCCTCCTCTAGTTTCCAACAACACATACTTGAGGTTAAGTAGGTGAAGGTTAAGTTAAGAATACATACTTGATTCAGTTGACATCAAGCAATTATTTAGCTTTAATATTCTCAGATAATGCTCTACGAGTGTGGTAATATAACATACTGTGCCTCATAGAATAGGGAGGAAAGGGGAGTGGAGAAGAGAGAGGAGGTTGAAAATGCAGCCATATTTGCATACGTAATAAATAAATGATAATTTTGCATGAATGTAAAGGGCATAACACAAATTAAACAGACAAATCATTCATATGTGGTAAATAAAAAAATTTAAAATGGCATGTGTAGATTTTATATTTAAATGACGAAACAACTAAAAAATAATTAAGGTTGCCGACATGTCAAAGTTGAACAAAGATGCGGCAGATGCGGCAGATGTGGCAGATGCGTGACCCAGCAGATGTGTGACCCAGCGGAGTTCTGAACCAAGGGATTTCTGCAAAGAGCTGCTTCAACCAGCCGAGTGAAGCCCTGACGGGGCAGCGAGTGACCCTACCGGTGTGCGGTGTAAAGCTGAATACGAGGAGCTGCCGGCTCTTCGCTTCCCGCCCGGAGCGGACCCGTTTACTGTGCCCTGTGGCACAGTCCTTCCTTCGCATCCTTCCAGCCATTCATTCCTGCCCTCATTCATCCATTTGTGTACGTGAGTTTGTCTTGTTTGTTCTGTCTGGGGAATAAGTAAGACTGTATAGATAAGCTAGAAATTGCTCTGTGTCCTTCTGCTCCTTCCATTTCCCTGTAAATTACATTTCTTTTCTTCTCTGCTTTGGTTGTGTGTAAATAATTAATAAATCCCTGTGTTCTTTCTTTACCCCTTTTACTTCTTCACATTCGGTCGCTTTAGAGGTTTCCACATTGAACACCTGTGGCACGATTTGGCCAACGTTTAGAATCGGGTTTAGTTTTTGTTAATGGCTCGAGCCGCAGGCTGCTAAAAACCGCTCGGCAAAATAACATCTTGTCCGTGGTCTCGAGCGAAGTTGCCCACCTGCCTCGTGGAGGGAGCGGGGTAGCTTCAGGAGCGGAGACGGCCAGTGCAAATAGAAGGGGGATTAACCCCCCCCCCCCCCCCCCCCCCCCGCTAGGGGGAGTGCCGTACTCCGTTTAAGTAACAATTGTCGTTGTCGTTGACTACCTCATGGTGCGTAGGCGAGATAGGGGGCACCTCCGGGACACAAAGGTGATCCCGGGGGTGGAGGCTGTTTCACAGCACCACTTGGGTGTCTGCGACATAAGGGTGAAAGGTGCGAGGAGAGCTCGGCGGGTAAAGTACCAACCAAGAATGAAGGTGTGGAGGTTGAAAGAGGTGACAGTAAGGGAGGCATTAAAAGAGAGGCTGAGTAGGGTCGAGGATGATGTGGTTGAGCTTGAAAGTGGTTGGATGTCAATGAAAGCTAGTCTGTTGGGAGCCGTTGGTGAGGTATGTGGATGGACAAAAGGACCCCCAAGGCACTCGGAAACATGGTGGTGGGATGATGAAGTTGGAAAGAGGATTGACGAGAAGAGGAAGAAGTTCAAGGAGTGGCAGAAGGCGAAGGGTACGGGAGCAGAAACAGCAGAGCATGAAAGTTATAAGGCAGCCAGGAAGGCTGCAAAGAAAGAGGTAGCAAAGGCGCAGGAGGCATGCAGGAAAATGTTTGGAGAACGCTTGGATTCGGAAGAGGGTCAGAAAGCAGTATTCAGGATTGCAAAGCAGATAGCGAAAGAGAGGTGTGATGTGATGGGGGTGAGTTGCTTGAAGGATGAAGTGGGACAAATCGTTGTCGACCCAGATGGAATTAAAGGAAGATGGAAAAGATATATGGAAATGCTGTTGAATACAGAGAATGAATGGGATGGCAACATAGAGAGTAACCCAGTTTTAGGACCGGCAGAGAAGATAACTGAGAAGGAAGTTGAGGAAGCGATAAAAGCAATGAAGGGTAGAAAAGCGGGAGGGCCGACGGGAGTTGTGGGAGATATGTTGAAGGCAGCAGGAAGTTGGGGTGTGAAGAGAATGACAGAGATCTGTAATCTGGTGGTGAAAGAAGGCCGCATTCCAGTGGATTGGGAACTGAGTACCCTCGTCCCTCTATACAAGGGGAAAGGTGACCCTCTGGAGTGTGGCTCGTACCGAGCGATAAAGTTATTGGAGCATGGAATGAAGGTATTGGAAAGGGTGTTGGAGAGGAGGATAAGGAAGAAAGTGAAGATCGACGAAATGCAGTTTGGATTTATGCCAGGAAGAGGAACGACAGACGCGCTTTTCATTGTGAGGCAGTTGCAGGAGAAGTACATGGAGAAGAGGAAGAAGTTGTTTCTTGGGTTTGTTGATCTGGAGAAAGCATTCGATAGGGTTCCACGCAAAGTATTGACATGGGCATTGAGGAAGTTAGGAGTGGAGGAATGGTTGATCAGAGTGGTGATGGCAATGTACAAAAGAGCGCGCACAGCTGTAAGGACGAAGGACGGGAACAGTGGTGAGTTTGAGGTGAAGGTGGGAGTGCATCAGGGGTCGGTACTAAGTCCACTACTATTTGTAGCTGTGATGGAGGTGCTGGCTCAGAACGTAAAGGAGGGTTTACTGTGGGAGTTGTTGTATGCAGATGATCTGGTGTTGATTGCGGAAAGTATGGATGGTCTGAAGGAAAAGATAAACAAGTGGAAGGAATGTATGGAGACAAAAGGTCTGAAGGTGAATATCGGAAAGATGAAGGTGATGGCAAGTGGTAAAGCATGTGGTGAGGTGGAAAGAACTGGGAAGTGGCCCTGTGCTGTGTGCAGGAAGGGTGTCGGAGTGAACTCCATTCAATGTACAATGTGCGCTGAGTGGGTTCATCAAAAATGTAGTGGTCTGAGAGGGTCATTAACCAGTGTGGCAGCTACATTCAAATGTAAGGTGTGCACAGAGGGAGCTGCAGATGGAGGAAATGTTGAGTTGGATCTTGGAGACGGCGTGAAGCTGGAAGGTGTGAAAACATTTTGCTACCTCGGAGACATGCTGAATGGAGAAGGTGGATCAGACTCGGCAACGGTTGCTCGAGTGAGATGTGCATGGAAGAAGTTTCGGGAACTGAGTGGCGTGCTGATGATGAGGGGAGTCTCGTTGAAGCTGAAGGGAAAAGTGTATGCTGCATGTGTGAGAAGTGTTATAATTTATGGGAGCGAGACATGGGTAATGAACGTAGAGCAGCAACGAAGGTTGGAAAGGGTGGAAATGCGAATGGTTCGACAGATGTGCGGAGTATCGTTGAGAGAGAGGAAGACAAATGATGAATTGCGAAAGATGATGGGAATAGAGCCTGTGATTGATGCTGTGAAGAGGAACAGGTTGAGATGGTTTGGTCATGTATTGAGGAAGGATGAAAGTGACTGGTTGAGAAGAGTGATGGAAGTTAATGTAGAAGGAAGTAGAGGACGGGGAAGACCGAGAAAGACTTGGCTAAAGATGGTGGAAGAAGAAATGCGGGCAAGGGGGTTAACAAGGAGAGATGCAGAAAATAGGGAAAAATGGAGAAGATTGTCACGGGGACCGCAAGGCTAACCCCCGCTCTAGTAGGGAAAATGGCCTTTAAAATGCATGTTGTTGTTGTTGTTGACATGTCAAAGTTGTATAAATAAATTAATATTTCAAAGTGGAATATCGACAGTGGTGATGATAAAGTGAATATTTAATAAATAAACAATATATAATTAAATAATTCAAGTTGGTATGTAGGTACCAGTTTCAGGCTAACCCCCGCTCTAGCAGGGGAAATGGCCTTAAAATGCCTGTTATTGTGTTGTTGTTGGTATGTAGGTAACAGTGATGGTAAAGTGTATATAAATAAATAAATAAATAAATAATTAAAGGTGGTATTTCATTGTAAGAGATGGTAAAGTGTATGTAAGTAAATAAATGATCCACAGTTGTGTTGTTTGTGGAGATGGTATAGTGTATAAAAATAACTAATGGTTTCCCAAAGAATATACAAACAATCCTGGACAATTCTTTCCGATTCCAAAATATAATTTGGCGAGCCTCATGCCAGAACATTATTGCATAAATATGTTGAATATGAAAAAAATTAATCCAGTCATTTTCAAGTGGACGCTCTGGACAGATGCCCAGATTAACAGCCAAATGGTCAGATGGACGGATGATCTGACAGTACCCAGAATATGAGCCCCCAGCTAGGCTGACATCCAGTTGGGGGCTAGAAAAATAAACATCAAGTTGTTACAATTGTCAAAAACATTGAGATTATGTTGTCCCCAATAGCATCCATAGTAGAGGGCTAACTGGACACTGACCTGCAGCCTGCCGTCCAGAGTCCTTTGGATTGTCACACACTTGCCAGGGTGTGCACCATTGGTGCTAACCGCCATGATCAAGGCCTCCAACTCATCCTTTTTCTCCTTGAGCTTCTTAACAAGGCTCTCAATAGCTCGTTTGGAGAATGACTCGCTCTCCCCACCCTGACGATGGCACATGAGGCTGTGCACGATGCTCACACATGTGTCACTACCTGATGGTGTGCCCCCCAGCGCCATCCTAGGGGCCAGTGAAGACACAAATTGTCAACATTCTAATGAAATTGCATGCCTACTTGGATCCCCTAATAATTACATTTTCAGTATTATGGTAAGATAACTTCCAAGCTAGCCTGGATGAACAAAACAACTGGTTATGGCTGGGAAGATCCATATTCAAAATGAAAGCACAACCAATGAGCCAATGGTAGCAAAGGATTGAAGGCTGCTCAGCTACCATGTTTCAACCACAAAATGGCTTTCATCTGTGCAGGCAGGTATCATGTTCTTGTTATTAAATGACATCCCAGGTGAGAAAGGACAGATTTTATATACATACATACATACATATATATATATATATATATATATATAAGGTGTACCGGAAAGTAATGTCGTTTCCCCCCTCCAAAATTTGGCATTTTGATGCCACCTGAGCTTATTTCATGATGCTTTGAAATCAACCTTAATACATAGAGTCTTCACAAACTACTCCAAAGTGATAAGGCTAAAAAATGCAGATAAAATGTAAATAAGTTAGATTAACAGAGAGATCAGATGATTCTCAGTTGCATAAGTATTCAAACGCTTTCCCTAATTAACACGAAATCATTTCAAGAGCAAATTATTTGCTTGTAAGGTTACAAAATAACTGTAATAGGTTTCACTGTATGTAATCAGTGATTTAACTTTAAAAAATAATCTCGACCACTTATCTCAGGAGTTTTAAGGTGAAACAAGCGTTACGCCTAGGTCCCCCGTCGGTGAAGTGATGTGAGTTGACAAAGTGGAAGACGCAGAAAACATGCTATGATATGATATTTCGCTCACAAGGTTCAGACATACATGGAGGCGCCATCTTGGATTTTGACGTGGCCACCCAATTTTCAATAGCGTTCTTCAGTATGCCTAGATACACCCAAACACCAGATTAGAAGTTGGTACCTCGCGTATTTTTCAAGATATTCCGCTCACAAGGTTCAGACATACATGGCGGCGGCCATCTTGGATTTTGACGTGGCGACCCAATTTACAATAGCGTTCTTCCTTGTGCCGAGATACACCCACACACCAAATTAGAAGTTGGTACTTCACTTATTTTTCAAGATATTCATCTCACAAGGTTAAGACATACATGGCATCAGACATACATGGCGGCGGCCATCTTGGATTTTGACGTGGGTTGCACCCACACACCAAATTCGAATGCGGTCCTTCGCTTACGCACGCACGCCCGCACGCACACACGCAAACACGCACGCCCGCACGCACGCACGGACACACGGACGGAGGGGAAAGCCATAGTCCCCCTTTCGCTACGCTGTGCGACGGGGGACAATTAACTTGGTCAACCAACAAGGCAAACATGAAGACCATGGAGCTTTCCAAAGAAGTCAGACATGAAGTGGTGTAGAAGCACCGTTCAGGGGAGGGTTATAAGAAGATTTCAAAGTCACTCATTATCTGAGTATGGTGAAATCCATCATTAAGAAGTGGAAGATGTATCGTACCACACAGACTCTACCCAGATCAGGTCGCCCATCCTAACTCAGCAGCCGGCAAGCAGGAACCTGGTTCGGGATGTCACTGTAAATCCAATAATGACTGAAAAATATGCAAGACTCTATGTCCAAAATGGGCGTCAGTGTTCGTCAATCAACAATATCCTGTTTCCTTCAAAAACCTGACATCTATGGACAAGTGGGAAGAAAGAAGCCCTTACTGAAAAAGATGCATCTAAAAGCTAGTATGGAGTTTGCGAAAAAGCATCTTAATAATACTGCAGGCATGGGGAGAAAAGTTTTGTGGTCAGACGAGACAAAAATTGAATGTTTTGGTCTGAATAAAAAGCGTTATGTCTGGCACAAGCTTAACACCACACATCACCCAGTCAACACCACCCCTACAGTCAAGCATGGTCGTAGCAGCATCACGTTATGGATGTGCTTTTCATCAGCAGAGACTGGCAAGCTTGTCAGGATAGGAGGGACAACGGACGGTGCAAGGAACAGTAAATCCTTGATGAAAACCTGCTTGAGTCGGCCATGAATCTGAAACTGAGTAGGAGATTCATATTTCAGCAGGACAATGATCCGCAGCACAAAGCTAAAGCCACACTGGAGTGGCTGAATAAGAAGCAAATAAATGTTCATGAGTGGCCCAGTCAAAGTCCTGACTTAAACCCGTTTGAACATTTATGGCAAGATTTGAAGGCCATTAAGCGAGATGGACTGGATTGCATTCCAACTACAATCCTCGTCAAATTTAGTAGAACTAGAGCAATTTTCACGTGAAGAATGGGCAAAGATCTCACCATCTCACTGTGTAAAGCTGGTGGAAACATACCCAAAAAGACTCATAACAGTCATTGCTGTAAAAGGTGCTTCTACCAAGTACTGACCTAAGAGGCTGAACACTTTTGCAACCAGTGAATTTTGATTACCTCCGCCACCGAAGGTGGATGGAGGTTATATTTTCACTCCTGTCTGTCTGTCTGTCTGTTTGTTTGTCTGTGAACAAGATATCTCAAAAAGTTGTGGGTGGATTCGTACAAAACTTGGTGGAGAGATTCTGTATGTGAAAAGGAAGAATCGATAAATTTTGGTGAAGATCCAGAGCCAGATCCGGCTCATGGATTTTTAAAGTGATTCTTCACCATTGAGCGATAGGGCTAAACCGATACATACACGATATCTCAAAAAGTTATTGATGGATTTGGACGAAAATTGATGGACAGATTGGGTATGTGACAAGACTGAATAGTTTCGATTTTGGTGAAGATTTGAATATGGATTTGGATACGATAATTATTTAATTTTTCAAGTGTGTTCTGGGCCCTGTGCTTTTTCTGGTCTTCATCAATGATCTCCCTGACTCCCTTGAAAATCCTCTCTATCTCTCTGCTGATGACTCCACTCTCTGTCGCTCCATCCCTCATCCCTCAGATCGGCAGTCTGCAGCCTCCTCACTCTCTGAAGACCTGGACAAAATCACAGACTGGTCAAACAAGTGGAACATGTCTTTCAATCCTGACAAATCTCACACTCTTACTGTGTCTCTCCGAAAAGATCGACTGGACAACTCTCCCATCCACTTTCTGAAAAATCCTCTCCAAGAAGGTCTGTCACTCAAGCTTTTGGGTCTCACTATCTGCTGTAAGGACGAAGGACGGGAACAGTGGTGAGTTTGAGGTGAAGGTGGGAGTGCATCAGGGGTCGGTACTAAGTCCACTACTATTTGTAGCTGTGATGGAGGTGCTGGCTCAGACCGTAAAGGAGGGTTTACCGTGGGAGTTGTTGTATGCAGATGATCTGGTGTTGATTGCGGAAAGTATGGATGGACTGAAGGAAAAGATGAACAAGTGGAAGGAATGTATGGAGACAAAAGGTCTGAAGGTGAATATCGGAAAGACAAAGGTGATGGCAAGTGGTAAAGCATGTGGTGAGGTGGAAAGAACTGGGAAGTGGCCATGTGCTGTGTGTAGGAAGGGTGTCGGAGTGAACTCCATTCAATGTACAATGTGTGCTGAGTGGGTTCATCAAAAATGTAGTGGTCTGAGAGGGTCATTAACCAGTGCGGCAGCTACATTCAAATGTAAGGTGTGCACAGAGGGAGCTGCAGATGGAGGAAATGTTGAGTTGGATCTTGGAGACGGCGTGAAGCTGGAAGGTGTGAAAACATTTTGCTACCTCGGAGACATGCTGAATGGAGAAGGTGGATCAGACTCGGCAACGGTTGCTCGAGTGAGATGTGCATGGAAGAAGTTTCGGGAACTGAGTGCCGTGCTGATGAGGAGGAGAGTGTCGCTGAAGCTGAAGGGAAAGGTGTATGCTGCATGTGTGAGAAGTGTTATGATTTATGGGAGCGAGACATGGGTAATAAACGTAGAGCAGCAACGAAGGCTGGAAAAGGTGGAAATGCGAATGGTTCGATGGATGTGCGGAGTATCGTTGAGAGAGAGGAAGACAAATGATGAATTGCGAAAGATGATGGGAATATTGCCTGTGATTGATGCTGTGAAGAGGCACAGGTTGAGATGGTTTGGTCATGTATTGAGGAAGGATGAAAGTGACTGGTTGAGAAGAGTGATGGAAGTTAATGTAGAAGGAAGTAGAGGACGGGGAAGACCGAGAAAGACTTGGCTAAAGATGGTGGAAGAAGAAATGCGGGCAAGGGGGTTAACAAGGAGAGATGCAGAAAATAGGGCAAAATGGAGAAGATTGTCATGGGGACCGCAAGGCTAACCCCCGCTCTAGCAGGGAACATGGCCTTAAAATGCATGTTGTTGTTGTTGTTGTATCTGCCATGATCTTTCCTGGGAAAACCACATTTCAAATCTGGCCTCCAAAGCCAGTCGCCGACTGGGCATCCTCCGTCGTGCGAAGTTCTTCCTTGGCACACCTGAGCTCCTCACCACATACAAGGCTTTCATCCACAGCTCAATGGAATACTGCTCTCCCCTCTGGGCTGGTGCTCTTGCCTCACATCTAGCTCGTCTTCACGCTGTTGAAACCAAAGCTTTCAGAATCATTGGAATCTCCCGCGATGAAGCTAACTCCAAGGGCCTTTCACTCACTCACCGCAGGCAGGTTGGTGGTCTTTCTGTCTTCTACCAACTCCTCTCCGGCCTTGCTCCCCCAGCTCTATCTGTGCTCTGTTCCCCAAATATTCCTGCAGGTCGCACAAGATCTGCCAGCAACCCTCTTCTGATGAAATTGCCAAAATCAAGACTCTCTGCTCATCTTTACTCTTTCATTCCTCTTTTATCCCACCTCTGGAACAAACTCCCTCACTCTCTTCAATCCCACTCCTCCCTCCAGGTCTTTGAAACAGCTGTTCACCACCATCTCTTATCTTCCCCCATCCAAAACCTTGATCTTTTCTACCCCCGCTACACTTTTTGGAAATACCAACTTCTTTCCTGGAAGTCCTTGCACTGTCCTTGTGTTTTATACTTCTCCCACCCCCCCCCCCCCCCCTTCCTACGCCTCCTCCCCCCAAGCCCTCTCCCTCTCCACAGTTCTCCCGATGTCCCTGCTCTCAAATGTTGTGTTTGTGTGCTTCCCCTTCTCTCCCCATCTTGTCTACTGCTCCCCTTATTATATACTTTGTGTGTCTGTTTGATTTTTTTTTTGTGTGTGATAAATGTTAACTCTTTCACGAGCCTCGATTCTGTATACAAAGAAAAGCAAAAAAATGAAAAAAAGTGATTCTTCACCATTGAGAGATTTATTTTTATTTATTTTTTGGTATTCAAGATCAAGGCTAGTGTAAGAGCTAACATCAATCACAAAAAAACAAACGGACAAACAAAACATACAATACAGGGAGCAGGAGACAAGATGGGGGAGAGAGAGGTAAGCACACAAGTACAACGGCAGAGAACATCAGGACATGGGAGATCTGTGGGAGAGAAAGGGCTTAGGGGGAGGAGGCATGGGAAGGGGGGGGGGGTGGGAGAGGTATAAAACACATGGACACTGCTAGGACTTCCAGGAAATAAGTCGGTATTTCAAAAAATGGATCTTTGGTGAATTAACGGGGGTAGAAAAGATCAAGGTTTTGGATGGGGGAAGATAAGAGATGGTGGTGAAGAGCTGTTTTCATGACCTGGAGGGAGGCATGGGATTGAAGAGTGTGAGGGAGTTTGTTCCAGAGGCAGAAGTCAAGAGGAATGAAAGAGTGAAGGTGAGCAGAGAGTCCTGATTTTGGCAATTTCACCAGAAGAGGGTTGCTGGCAGATCTTGTGCAACCTGTAGGAATATTTGGGGGACAGAGCACAGATAGAGCTGGGGGAGCTAGGCTGGATAGGAGTCGGTAGAAGACAGAAAGACCACCTAGTTGCCTGCGGTGAGTGAGTGAAAGGCCCTCACAATCAGCTTCATCGCGGGAGATTCCAATTATTCTGAAAACTTTGGTTTCAACAACGTGAAGCCAAGCCAGGTGTGAGGCAGGAGCCCCAGCCCAGAGGGGAGAGCAGTATTCCATTGAGCTGCGGATGAAAGCCTTGTATGTGGTGAGGAGCTCGGTGTGCCAAGGAAGGACTTTGCACGATGGAGGCTTTGGAGGCCAGCTTGGAAATGTGGTTTTCCCAGGAAAGATCATGGCAGATTGTGAGACCCAAACTCTTGAGTGACATAACTTCTTGGAAAGGATTGTTCAGCAAGTAGATGGGAGGGTTTTCCAGTCGGTCTTTTCGGAGAGACATAGTAAGAGTGTGAGATTTGTCAGGATTGAAAGACATGTTCCACTTGTTTGACCAGTCTGTGATTTTGTCCAGGTCTGCAGAGTGTGAGGAGGCTGCAGACTGCCGATCTGAGGGATGAGGAATGGAGTGGCAGAGAGTGGAGTCATCAGCACCTTTTTTCCTCCGCACATCCATTGTTTGTCTCAAAGTCTCCCTCTATTTTGTCCTTCAACTCCACTGTTGTTGTTTCCCCTCTCTCTGCCGTTCCCTTTGGCATGTTGCGTCCTGATCCATATTCAGTGTTCTCGCTCTTCCATGAGCCTTGACTCTGTGTATGAAAATAACAAACAGAATAAGCATATTATAATATCTTTTTTTTCATAAAACATGTTTTATGAAACAAGTTTTCATAAAACACGTATCCGATACTTGTTTTATGAAAACCCCACGTCATTAGATCATGGATCGGGCGAAAAGCGAAAAGCGAAAAAAAGATCGGGCGAAAAACGATATGTAACATAATATTTAAAAAAGTCATGGACGAGTTATGACTAAACTTGGTCGACGAGTTGGTTCGGTGACAAGAACAAGCTGATTAGATTTTGGTTCAGGTCCGAATCGAGAACAGGCCTATCAGTGGATACAAAACATAAACGGTTCAGCCTGGTGTAGGTACGCGGTTTTTCGAGTGCCGTTCTAGTGTGTACATGTTTTTTGCAAGTATTCCTGACATGTAACCTTCAACTATAACAGTGTGTGGTTTGATCTCTTCAGTAATGAATAAAAAAGGTTCATTTGGAAAAATTGTTTCTACATTATTTGTAATTCATCTAAATGTGGCATTATTGGTAGGAGGTGAATACTTTTGCAGGCCACTGTATATATATTCAAACATATTAAAATGCCATAAGATCATATTAAAGCGCGGCGTTACGCGCGCTGCTTGCGAGCAAGGAGGAAGCGGACAAGCGGTAACTTATAAGCGTCTTTATTTCAGGAGCTCACTGTAACACTGGCGCGCTCCGGGCTGCGCGCCCGGTGTATATCATGAGGCCACGCCTACCCCTGGGGCGTGGCCACCGCCCACTTGGTGCGCGGAATGATGTCACCACGTCAGTGGGCTTTTGTGTCCGCCACACGTGCCCCCCCAGAATTCCCGCGCACCTGGAGGGCCAGTTTGCGGGGCAGACGAATGACCCGGCCGAAGCGCCCCCTGGCGATCGGCGGCGTCCGGGGTGCAGGGATGCCATGTGGGATGCCCCTGGCTGCCCCTGGGATGGGTGCAGGACCGGGGGGCGGCGTGGCGGCGGGGCTGGGCGGTGCCGGGGGTCCGCCCACAGGGGGGCGGCCCCGACGTGGGGGTCGGGCCACTGGCGGTGGATGGTCCACGTCGAGGTGAGCCGGCTTGAGGCGGTCTACCGAAACGCGGTCAGGAGTACCGCCGATGTCCAGGGTGAAGTGCTTCGCCCCGGTCTCCAGCACGCGGAAAGGCCCGTCGTACGGGGGCCGCAGTGGTGTCCGGTGGGCATCGTGGCGGACGAAGACGTACTCCGCCGTGCGAAGCTCCGGGGCGACGTGCGTCGGTGGGTGCCCGTGGCATGCCGTTGGCACCGGGGCGAACCTCTGGGCGGTCTCTTGCAGAGCGGAGCGCTGCTGTGCCGCGGACCATGGTGCCGTGGAGTCGGGGAGGAACTCGCCCGGCACCCGCAGCGGTTGCCCGAAGACCAACTCCGCCGCGGATGCGCGCAGGTCCTCCTTGGGCGCCGTCCGGAGGCCCAGCAGGACCCAGGGGAGCCTGTCGACCCAGCCGCCGTCGCGGAGGGTGGCCCGGAGCGCGGCCTTCAATGAGCGGTGAAATCGCTCACACAGGCCGTTAGCCTGGGGGTGGTAGGCCGTCGTTCGGTGCAGCCGGACCCCGAGCCCCTGCGCGACCGCCCCCCAGAGCTCCGAGTTGAACTGGGGGCCGCGGTCGGACGAGATGTCTGAGGGGGCGCCGAGCCGGGCGACCCAGGTGGCGATGAAAGCCTACGCGACATCGGCCGCCGTTGTCGACGCCAAGGGCACGGCCTCCGGCCACCGGGTGGTGCGGTCCACCATGGTGAGGACGTAGGTGAAACCCCGCGAGGGGGGCAGAGGTCCCACCAGGTCCACGTGGACGTGGTCAAACCGGCGTTCCGGCACCGTGAACGGAGCCAACGGGGCCTGGGTGTGCCGGTGCACCTTGGCGCGCTGGCACGCGAGGCACGTCCTGGCCCAGCCGCGGACGGCCTTCCGGAGGCCATGCCAGACGAACTTGTCGGCGATCAGCCTTTGGGAGGCCCTCGCGCCCGGGTGGGACAGGCCGTGGATGGCGTCAAACACCTGGCGCTGCCAGCCCGCGGGCACGATGGGGCGAGAACGCCCGAGGGAGACGTCGCACAAGAGGGCCGCGCCCGCGCCGTCGAACGCCACCTCGGTGACGCGGAGGCCCGTGACGGCGGTCCGCAAGGCCTGGACGTCGGGGTCAGCAACCTGGTCCGCTGCCATCCGGGCATAGTCGATGCCGAGGTGGACTGCGTGGGCGACGGCCCGGGAAAGGCAATCCGCCACCGGGTTGTCCTTCCCTGCGACGTGCTGGATGTCCGTCGTGTACTCGGACACGGCCGAGAGGTGACGCTGCTGCCGGGCCGACCACGGCTCGGTGACCTTGCCCATCGCGAAGATCAGCGGCTTGTGGTCGACAAAGGCAGTGAACGCACGGCCCTCGAGCAGATGGCGGAAGTGCCTGAACGCCAAGTGAAGCCCGAGCAACTCGCGGTCGAAGGTACTGTAACGGCGTTCGGGCGGGCGAAGCTGCCGGCTAAAGAACGCCAGCGGTTGCCAAGCTCCACGCACCCATTGCTCGTGCACCGCGCCCACCGCATAGTCCAAGGCATCGGTGATGAGGGCGATCGGTGCATCAGGCGCCGGGTGCGCGAGCATGGTGGCGTTAGCCAAGGCGAGCTTCGCGCCCGTGAACGCCGTGTCCATCTGCTCGGTCCAGGTAACGTCGCCTTTGCCCGGCTTACCTCGGAGAGCTTCGTGCAGGGGGCGCAGGAGCTGGGCGATACGGGGCAGGAACCGATGGTAAAAGTTCACCATGCCCAGGAACTCCTGCAGCCCTCTGATCGTGCGGGGGCGCGGAAACCCCTTCACCGCCTCCACCTTGGCCGGCAGGGGGACGGCTCCGTGCCTAGTGACACGGTGCCCCAGAAAATCGATTATGGTGGCGCCGAACCGGCACTTTGCGGGGTTCACAATCAGGCCATGCTGGCCCAGGCGTTCGAAGAGCATGCGGAGGTGGCGTAGGTGCTCTTCGCGGGACGCGCTGGCGACGAGGATATCGTCCAGGTAGACATAGACAAAATCCAAGTCACGCAGGACGCTGTCCCTCAGTCGCTGGAACGCCTGAGCCGCATTCTTCAGACCGAAGGGCATGCGCAGGAACTCGAAGAGTCCGAATGGCGTGATGACCGCCGTCTTCGGGACGTCCTCCGGCCTGACGGGGACCTGATGGTAGCCGCGTATGAGGTCCACCTTCGAGAAGAAGGACATGCCCGCCAAACGGGCGGAAAAGTCCTGAATGTGGGGGACGGGGTAGCGGTCGGGAGTCGTGGCGTCATTGAGACGGCGATAGTCCCCGCACAGTCGCCATCCCCCGCCGGGCTTCGGCACGATGTGCAGCGGCGACACCCAAGCGCTCTCTGAGCGCCGAACGATGCCGAGTCGCTCCAGGGTAGCGAACCCCGCTTTTGCCACCGCCAGCTTCGTCGGCTCGAGGCGGCGTGCCCGGGCATAGACCGGTGGCCCGACGGTGGGGATGTGATGGGCCACCCCGTGCTTGACGGCCCCCGCCGAGAAGGTGGGCCGCGTGAGGGCCGGGAAGCCGGCGAGGAGGCGGGTGAATGCGTCCGCTGCCGGAAGCGTACAGACCAACGTGGCCGGAACCGAACCGTTCGGCAAGCCGCTTGGCAAGCCGCTCGTTGAGCTGGGCAACGCACAAGCGAGCGAGCTGAACGTCTCGGCCTGGACAAGACGTCTGCGCTCGACGTCGACCAGGAGCCCATTAGCGCACAGGAAGTCCGCGCCAAGCAGTGCCATGGGCACGTCGGCGGTGACGAACGTCAATCGGAAAACCTGCCCTCCGAACCGCAGAGAGAGGCAGCGTTTTCCGTACGTACGGATGGGCGTCCCGTTCGCGGCAAGCAGCGCGGGGCCCCCACCCGCGGCGTGCTTGTCTGACGTGCCGGCGGGAACGACACTCACCTGCGCTCCCGTGTCGCACAGGTAACGGTGCCCGGAGAAGGTGTCCGTTATGAACAGCAGGCTGCTCGAACGGCCGGCGCTCATCGCCACTATTGAGCGCCGGCCCAGGCGTTTCCCGACCTGTTGAAGGAGCATGGCGGATGACACTGCCGAGCTTCGTGGCCGAACTTGGCGTGGAACCAGCACCAGGTGGTGGAGCTGGAGGAGCGCGGCTGGCTCCGCCAGGTCGGTGGAGTTGGCGGGTTTCCCCGCGGTGGCGGTTTTCGCCGCGGCGGTGGGCGGGGCGTGGCGGCGGTCACGAGGTGCGTATCAGCATGCTGCGTATGCTGTATAAGCTGATGCTGTGGATCAGCAGCATCAGCAGCAGCATCAGCAGCAGCATCAGCCACGAGGGCCGTGACGGCCACGCCGACTCTCGCCCGCGTGTCCGAAGCGGCGAAGTACTTGTCCGCCTCGGCCGCCAATGCTCGGGGTTCCGTTAGCCCGGTCCCGGCCAACGCGAGGTGAACCTGCGCTGGAAGTTGGCGACGGAAAAGCGCCCGGAATAGAGAACCGGGGGCTTCGTCGCCCAACAGTGACAGCATATGGTCCATTCGGACCGACGGGCGCGTGTCACCGAGCTCGGGGAGATCCAGGAGGCGGTCGGCCCGTGCGTCGTCCGTGAGGCCGAACGTGGCTAGGAGTAGCCGCTTGAGTGCCTCGTACTTGTGGCCGTCCGGTGGGTGGCGAAGGACGGACACAACTCGAGCGGCCGTGCCGGGCCCGAGGGAGGCGACGACGTGGCAATAGCGCGTGTCATCGCCGGTGAGGCGCCGAAGCTGAAATTGGGCTTCGGCCTGGACGAACCAGACTTCGGCCTGAGCCTCCCAAAATTCGGGAAGTTTGATGAAGTTGGCCATGGCAATGGTGTCGCGTGTGGAAGGATCGCTCCGGCAGATCCAACGTCAAGGGGGTCACCAGTAAAGCGCGGCGTTACGCGCGCTGCTTGCGAGCAAGGAGGAAGCGGACAAGCGGTAACTTATAAGCATCTTTATTTCAGGAGCTCACTGTAACACTGGCGCGCTCCGGGCTGCGCGCCCGGTGTATCTCATGAGGCCACGCCTACCCCTCGGGCGTGGCCACCGCCCACTTGGTGCGCGGAATGATGTCACCACGCCAGTGGGCTTTTGTGTCCGCCACAATATCACCTTAACATCACCCCTTAATGCACACAAAGCCTCGCAATGGTTACACAGCACCAGCATGACAGTTATAGTCAGATATGAATGCCTTGGGGATTAACCATAGGGATGCATACTTGTTCAGCGATCCTGCAGTTTCTACTCAAGACTGGAGGAAGAAGAGTATGAAAAAAAATCATCAAAACCATATGGAGGAGGAAAGAAGACAAAAAGTGTGACCTGCTACTTCAAGGAGTTATTGCAGGTCAACGTCAATGCCGTTATCAATTTTTCTTTTTAAAAAAAAAATTCGGACTAAAACGCAGCAGTTATGGATATTTCCTAAGTAGACTAATAATCTGAATGATTGTGTATCAAGCCAAAACACTCAGCCCAGGATTAAGCTTTGCTATCATCATCACTTATTGTTCAAAGTAATTACAAGATGTACTCTTCATAAAATGAAGCAACAACTTTATCCTAGTGAAAAAACGATGTATTCTCAAGTCAGAAATGTCTTTGCCATGTGTACAACAGGTTGAGGAAAGCAACGCATCAGGAAATTGGGCTCATGTGATGTTACAATTTATCATCATGTGAACTGAATCATCCTGGAAATCCACCTGCAAATCACGACTTCGACAGAATATACATATATGTCTGCACACGACCAATGTCAATACCGTTTATAAATGGACCGATCGTATGGTTGGTCATTTTAGGTCAGTGTCATTTGTAGAGCACTGGCAAGGTATCGTAAAACCGGCCCATTCATGGAGAGATATTGTTTAAGTCATCCGAGTGTCACATCCCCTTATGAGAATCGTTATATTGTCACCCTGATCAGAAGTAACCAGTTGCAACAACAAGACCTTTTCAGTATGACCTGCAGAAAGCAATCAGCCATCAAATTTCGGCCTTTTTGGAGCAGACTTCACACTTGTGGTTTGAGGTCGAGAAAACCACTGCTCAACATCCCCCTAACACAGCACAATCGACAGCAGTGCATGCAATTTGCAACAACATCACAATGGGAGTGTGAACCGATGGTGCCACATACTTATCACCGACGAGTGCAGATTCTGCTACAACTTCAATGATGGATGTGCTAGAGTCTGGGGAGTGATTTACTAATTGCGCAATTAGACAGCATTCTCGGTTTGTTCGGGGCAGCATGATGGTGTGGGCCAGCATTCATATTGTTTGAAGAACTGATACTGTTGCAACATTCAGTGTGGTGAGTTCTGTGAATGGTCTTAGACGCGGTGATGACATCATTATGCCTGCAGTAGTCCCTTGGCCAAATAGCAAGGTCCTAAGTTCGTCTTTATCAATAACAACGTCTAACCACACCATGTACATGATTTAATGCTGCACTTCAGATCTAGAACATCAGTTGCATGGACTGGCAGGCATGATCTCCAAACTAGAATTAAATTGAACATGCTGGGGACATCCTTTGTTTGCCATGCATATTTTCCATTATCTGCACACATCCCGTTGCGAGAGAGGGATTGTCTACTTCAGTCGATCACATGACTACAAGATTGTATTGTTGCCAATGTTAGTCACACACATTATTAAGGTCATTTCCGAAAATGTAAACTTGTTTGTGATCATTTGTAGATTTGCATCATTGCTGTTTTGCACACCAATTTTAGACAGTGGTGTTGTTTTTGCAAAACTAAACTTTGGCTTACCATACATTGACATAATATTTACCTCCACCACAGAAGGTGGAGGAAGGAGGTTATGTTTCCACCCCTATCTGTCTGTTTACCTGTCTGGTTGTTTGTATGTGAGCAGGAAATATCAGAAAAGATGTGGACGGATTCAGATGAAATTTGGTGGGTGGGTTGGGTGTGTGACAAGGAAGAAGTGGTTCGATTTTGGTGAAGATCCGGATCTGGATATGAGAATTAAAAAGAAGAATGGAATTATTCTTCGCCATTGAGAGATAAGGCCAAAAAACGTTTTATAGCATGATATTTGTCCAGATGCAGATCCAGCTTATCAGTGGCATACAAAACGTAAACTGTTCAGCCTGGCATAGGTATGCACTATACCGAGTGCCATTATAGTTGTTTATGAAATGTCCAGTTCAATGTGGGTCTCATAGGATGGTGCAGAGGTCACACACTTAATCTTGAGTTGTTGAGCCAATGTGTGATTCCCGACCCAATTACAAACTTGCGGAATGGTGCTTTGCAGGCAGGGTTTTGCATCACAAGGTTCACAGTCCCTCGGAGGGACATTAGGTAGTTGCTGAACATTAAATATCCCACTGTGTCGTTCAAGAACAAAAGGCTCGTTGGCATCGGAACACTTCAGAACAAATTACAATTCCTACTTAAATCATCTTCAGTTGAACATCATCTCTGGTCAGCAGGTTCGTGTAGGACCTGGACCAAAAATCCTGACAATCCTGACAAATCTCACACTCTTACTATGTCTCTGCGAAAATACCGACCTGAAAATCCTCACATCTACTTTCTCAACAATCCTCTCCAAGAAGTTCTGTCGATCAAGCTTTTGGGTCTCACTATTTGCCATGATCTTTCTTGGGAAAACCACATTTCCAAGCTGTCCTCCAAAGCCAGTCGCCGACTGGGCATCCTCCGTCGTGCAAAGTCCTTCCTTGGCACACCTGAGCTCCTCACCACATACAAGGCTTTCATCTGCAGCTCAATGGAATAGTGTTCCCCCCTCTGGGCCGGTGCTCCTGCCTCACACCTACTTCGGCTTCACGTTGTTGAAACCAAACCTTTCAGAATCATTGGAATCTCCTGTGATGAAGCTAACTCCGAGGGCCTTTCACTCACTCACCGCAGGCAGGTTAGTGGTCTTTCTGTCTTCTACCGACTCCTCACCGGCCTAGCTCCCCCAGCTCTCTCTGTGCTCTGTCCCCCAAATATTCCTACAGGTCGCACAAGATCTGCCAGCAACCCTCTTATGGTTAAGCTGCCAAAATCTAGGCTTTCTGCTCACCTTCACTCTTTCATTCCCCTTTTCTCCCGCCTCTGGAACAAACTCCCCCACTCCCTTCAATCCCACCCCTCCCTCCAGGTCTTTAAAACAGCTCTTCACCACCATCTCTTATCTTCCCCCATCCAAAACCTTGATCTTTTCTACCCCCGCTAATTCACCCCAGATATACTTTTTTTAAATACCAACTTCCTTCCTGGAAGTCCTTGCAGTGTCCATATGTTTTATACCTCTCCCACCTCCCCCCAAGCCCTCTCCCTCCCACAGTTCTCTCGATGTCCCTGCTCTCAAGTGTTGTGTTTGTGTCCTTCCCCCTCTCTCCCCATCTTGTCTACCGCTCCCCTTATTTTGTGTTTTAGGTGTCGGTTTGTGTCGGTTTGACTTTTTGTGTGATTAATGTTAGCTCTTTCACGAGCCTCGATCTTGTATACCAAAAAAAAGAAAAAAAACTTTTCTCACCTGATCCCATGACAAGGTAGGAATAATAATTAGTCGGAATGTAGTCATAGAAGACAAAACAATGTGGTGCTCCTCTTAAACTACAATATAAAAATGTCTTTGGAGTATTGGACATTCCATAAACACAATACACCTTCAAAACTCTTGTTGCTTGTTTTTTGAGGAGTGCTAAATAAACCTTTTTGGTAATCTCTGAATTGTCTAGCTTTAGCATATCCAACCACAGTATAAATTATTGGGGAAAATGCCAGGGGCAAAGAAAAGGCCCCTTTATACAAGGATATGTGCCATGTGGCAAAGTATAGAAAAGAAGGGACATTCCATATATCAGTTAAATACATTTACTTCTTCATGCAGCTGTATGAATCAAATTGGCGCCCCTTTATATGAACTTTTCTGGAGCATTACTTGGTTCCTCCGAATAACACAGTTAGTCCAGCATGCAAACAAGATTTTTTTGAATGTCCCTTATTTTCTATTGTTCGGAATTTTCTACAAGCTATGGAATGTCCCTTCTTTTCTGTACTTTGCCACATGGCGCATACCATATAAAGGGGACTTTTCTATGCCCCTGGTATTTTTCCCAAGAATGTCCCTTATTTTCTGTTTCAAACTTGGTTGACCAATGAACTTCTAGTAACAAATTAAGCATATGGTCTTCACAAGGTACTCAACACAACTTCCAGTACCCTCACCTTAATATTACACTTCCCTTTATACACAAATTTATTACCTTCCCTTTTCTTTTGTATTGTCCTCTCTTCCCTTTCCTAACCGCACTATGCTCCACCTCACCTGTATGCAATATTAAAGGTATATGGGCCAATGGGCCATTCTGTAAACTGATAATACATGACACTTGCAAGTCGTGCTGCGGACAGGACAGGTGAGTGTATGGAGACAATAAACATATTAAATGTGCGTTTTGACTCCAAACCGACACAGTCCACTCACTATGGACACTTCATAGTGGTGGATGGGGGGAGCAGTGGGAGAGGCTTACAGAGGTAAGAAAACGTCCCCATCCGACACTCTACATCAAACCCATTTTTCAATTAAAACAGAAACTAGCTATTATTGCCTTATGTAGTAAAATGAATAAATGCAAACTGTGAGGATCAGTTTACCAACCTGTTTCAGTTGTACACAGGTAAACGTTTTTTGTGAAAAAGGGAATGTTTTGCATGCTTTGGTAGGAAAAGCGGGCGCGCTGCTATCCGACCCCACTGACCCCCTATTCCAGACGCATGCTCTGTGCAAATGAATCCCCTTCCCAAACACCACCCCCATTACTTTAGTGCACTGCTTTTCCCCCAACCCCCACCCCCACCCAACGGTTGTATAGAATCCCACTCCGTGAGCACACAAGTGCCCCCCCACCGCTTCGTGTTTTAAGTGCCCCCCACCCCCTCCCCCCCCCCCCCCCCCATGATGGGAATACAGCCTGTCATGAATATAGAGCAGCAACGAAGGCTGGAAAGGGCGGAAATGCGAATGGTTCGGTGGATGTGCGGAGTATCGTTGAGAAAGAGGAAGACAAATGATGAATTGCGAAAGATGATGGGAATAGAGCCTGTGATTGATGCTGTTAAGAGGAACAGGTTGAGATGGTTTGGTCATGTGTTGAGGAAGGATGAAAGTGACTGGTTGAGAAGAGTGATGGAAATGAATGTAGAAGGAAGTAGAGGATGGGGAAGACCGAGAAAGACTTGGCTAAAGATGGTGGAAGAAGAAATGCGGGCAAGGGGGTTAACAAGGAGAGATACAGAAAATAGGGCAAAATGGAGAAGATTGTCATGGGGACCGCAAGGCTAACCCCCGCTCTAGCAGGGAAAATGGCCTTAAAATGCATGTTGTTGTTGTTGTTGGTGCTTTATGACGATGTGAGGGTGTGACTGCCGCCTCCTTCCAGTGTTTTAGCATGCTGTATTTCCACCTCCTCTCCCCCCCCCCCCCCCCCGCACCCCCCCCTTATGCCCCCACTCATGCTTGTGCAAAAACACAGGGAGAGGTGGAGACAGCAGGGCACGCTCTAGTTCTTAGCATGCTTCTAGTTCCAACTCTGCCGCTCCCATCCTAATGATATAACATGCTGCTAAGTGCCTTATCCTCTGCTATCATGGCAGTCCTTGGGAACAGCAGACACGCTGAACACCATTATCCCAGAAAATTCACTGGAATGAAGGGTCCATGCAGGGTTGGGCCACAAACCGCTGGGATGAAGAGTCCATGCAAGGTTGTGCTGCAAGCCCCTAGGATGAAGGGTTCATGCAGAGTTGCGCTGCAAGCCACTGGGATGAAGGGTCCATGTTGTGCCATGACTGGGATGAAAGGGTCCACACAGGATTGTGCCACGACTGGGATGAAGGGTCCATGCAGGATTGTGCCACGACTGGGATGAAGGGTCCAATCAAGGTTGTGCTGCAAGCCACTGGGATGAAGGGCCCATGCAGAGTTGTGCCGCAAGCCGCTGGGATGAAGGATCCATGCAGGGTTGCGCAGCAAGCCACTGATATGAAAGGTCCAAACAAGGTTGTGCCGCAAGCCACTGGGATGAAGGGTCCAAGCAAGGTTGTGCCGCAAGCCACTGAGATGAAGGGTCCATGCAGAGATGTACCGCAAGTCACTGGGATGAAGGGTCCATGCAGGGTTGCGCAGCAAGCCACTGATATGAAGGGTCCAAGCAAGGTTGTGCCGCAAGCCACTGGGATGAAGGGCCCAAGCGAGATTGTGCCGCAAACCACTGGGATGAAGGGTCCATGCAGAGTTGTGCCGCAAGCCACTGGGATGAAGGGTCCATGCAGGGATGTGCCACAAGCCGCTGGGATGAAGGGTCCATGCAGAGATGTGCCGCAAGCCACTGGGATGAAGGGTCCATGCAGGGTTGTGCAGCAAGCCACTGATATGAAGGGTCCATGCAGAGTTGTGCCGCAAACCACTGGGATGAAGGGTCCATGCAGGGATGTGCCACAAGCCGCTGGGATGAAGGGTCCATGCACAGTTGTGCTGCAAGCCACTGGGATGAAGGGTCCATGCAGGGTTGTGCAGAAAGCCACTGATATGAAGGGTCCATGCAGAGTTGTGCCGCAAGCCACTGGGATGAAGGGTCCATGCAGAGTTGTGCCACAAGCCACTGGGATGAAGGGTCCATGCAGAGTTGTGCCGAAAGCAGCTGGGATGAAGGGTCCATGCAAAGTTGTGCAGCAAGCCGCTGGGATGAAGGGTCCATGCAGGGGAGCGCAGCAAGCCGCTGGGATGAAGGGTCCATGCAGGGATGTGCAGCAAGCCGCTGGGATGAAGGATCCATGCAGGGTTGTGCAGCAAGCCGCTGGGATGAAGGGTCCATGCAGGGTCGCGCAGCAAGCCGCTGGGATGAAGGGTCCATGCAGGGGAGCGCAGCAAGCCGCTGGGATGAAGGGTCCATGCAGGGGAGCGCAGCAAGCCGCTGGGATGAAGGGTCCATGCAGGGGTGCGCAGCAAGCCGCTGGGATGAAGGGTCCATGCAGGCTGCGCAGCAAGCCGCTGGGATGAAGGGTCCGTGCAAGGTTGTGCAGCAAGCCGCTGGGATGAAGGGTCCATGCAGGGTGGCGCAGCAAGCCGCTGGGATGAAGGGTCCATGCAGGGATACACCGCACATCCCAATTCATGGAATTTTAAATAGTTAAAAATCAATGAAAAACCAAACCTCACTGAGGGTGGCTCTGAAACTACATTGTGTGACTAATAACAGGTAAGGTGGTTTCAGGTAAGGTAGTTTCAGCAATTTGTGCAGTGATAGGTTACCTGTTGCTCTTCGAGTGAGAACAACCTCCGCAGAGAGCACGTTTGATCATCCAACACCCAAATAAACATCGGACCGGACTCGCGGCGTTTCGAACCACGATCACGACTTACGCCTTGCAGGTACAAGTGCTGCCAATACTATGAAACACCGACTACAATAACAACACTTAACACTCATTAAACCTGTCCAATTCAAACGCGTTTCATTCTTACCTAGGAGATCGCAGGAGCCCCTCCTCTTCTTCCTCTTAGTCTTCTTCGTCGCAATGTCCAGTTCTCTGAACCTAATGAAGCGAATATTGTTAACGAGCCTGAGATTTCCCACTCCAAGCAGCGCACACTCCGCGCTCTCCGCCCGCGGTTTGCTCGCCCGGCGACGATTGGCTGAAGGCGTCTTGCTGAAGAAGAAGAGGAGGTGGAGAATGTATGTGAAGATGCAGATTGCGGGGTGGGGTGGGGTGAAGGGGTTGAGGAGTCGCGATGAAAGAAGAGAAAGGGAAGGGACAGAGGAACAGAGGACAGGCGAGGGGAAGGGTGTTCATTTAGGTTATTTTCGGGGTAAAAATGGGAAGGGACAGGGTCACAGGGTCGGGGTGGTGTAAAAAGAAGGGAAAACATAGATAAAATGGACGTCCTATGTTTGCCAGCATTAGTTTGTGGGACGTTAACAAGACCCCGCAGTGCGCAGTATCCTTCGCGAAGAGTAGGCGAGCTATCGCCGGCATCCTGAACAAATTAGAAATCCCTCCCGTCACCTCCAGGGGGCACTGCATCAGCGGCGGTGCAGTATCAGCCTTAGCCAATGATACTACCCCGCAGCCTTGTGCCGCAAAAGAAAGAAGAGGAAGAATTGGTGATGGCAAGAAAATATTAAGATGAGGTTTAGGAGAATGGGGGAGAGAGGGGCTGTAGTAAAGGGATGGTGGAGGGGCCGAGGGGGCTTCAAGAAACGGTCGCTCTGGGTGGGGGTTTAGTTTACCCAGAAGGCCAGTGATGGCGCCTGTAATCCGTCTGGCTGGAGGGGAAAGGTGGGAGATGGAAGGTTGGGGGATGGGGTGAGGATGGAAACGGACAAACCCTTTGGACTGGTGATGTGTAATGGCCTTGAGAAAATAAACAACATCATTTTGTTTCTGCGCCTTTCGAGTCGCTGCGAGTCTCGGAACGTTTTAACGAGGACGGAGAGAGTTCATAATTGACGTTGAACGGAGCAAACGGTAAAACAGAGCGAAACAGTCTTCAGTGATAACGTCTGTTCAAACTACCTTCATAATGCGTGAATGTTTAGCCTATACGTCTCAAAGTTTGCAAAGTACTCGGAAACGGTCGATCGGTAAAGTTCGTGTCCCAACTTAGCAATATTATTGTATTTCTCGTTTCAATAGAACTTTTGCGCAAATGGTTTTGAACTTTCGGGAAAACTCTACCTCCATTAACCCGTGCTTATTTCGGGCCAGAACTTAATGATCTCCCTTCGTAAACTCCTCGGAACGAAATATCACAAACTAAAAAAAAGTTACATTAAAGAATCCACAAATTTCGGTTATTATTCCGTAGCGATTGCAGGTAATCGGACCGGGCTTCATGACCTGTTGGTTGCATCATTGCGGCCGCTGAGACGCAGGACGGACACCTCCCTCCATATTCACCTGCGAATCGATTCGATTTCGGTGAAGCTCCTTCGGTGACGTGCTGATTGACGCAGCAGGTAAAATGATAAGAGCATGGACAAACAACGCTGGGAATGCAATGACAAACCACCTAGTGCAACTTTAACCAAGAAACTGCTTCAGCAGTACCAACGATCTGTGAAGAGTATTGCACATCAAATCAACATTAAACACAAAAAAACAAACGTACACAAGAAACATACAATGGAGGGAGCGGGAGACAAGATGGGGAGAGAGAAGGAAGCACACAAGCACAACAACAGTAGCGAACAGGGACATCGGAAGATCTGTGGAAGGGAGAGGGCTGGGGGCGTGGGGGGGCGGGGGGGGGAGGGGGGAATTACATGGTATTACAAATATACAAATGGAAACCATACAAATGAAAACCATATACAAATGGAAACCATATACAAATGGAAACCATACAAATGGAAACCATACAAATGGAGACCATACAAATGGAAACCATACAAATGGAAACCATACAAATGAAAACCATATACAAATGTAAACCATATACAAATGGAAACCATACAAATGGAAACCATACAAATGGAAACCATATACAAATGGAAACCATATACAAATGGAAACCATACAAATGGAGACCATACAAATGGAAACCATACAAATAAAAACCATATACAAATGGAGACCATACAAATGGAGACCATACAAATGGAAACCATACAAATAAAAACCATATACAAATGGAGACCATACAAATGGAAACCATAAAAATGGAAACCATATACAAATGGAAACCATATACAAATGGAAACCATACAAATGGAAACCATATGCAAATGGAAACCATATACAAATGGAGACCATACAAATGGAGACCATACAAATGGAAACCATACAAATGGAAACCATACAAATGAAAACCATATACAAATGGAGACCATACAAATGGAGACCATACAAATGGAGACCATACAAAGGGAAACCATATACAAATGGAAACCATATACAAATGGAAACCATACAAATGGAAACCATACAAATGGAGACCATACAAATGGAAACCATACAAATGGAAACCATACACAAATGGAAACCATATACAAATGGAAACCATACAAATGGAAACCATATACAAATGGAAACCATATACAAATGGAAACCATACAAATGGAGACCATACAAATGGAAACCATACAAATGGAAACCATACAAATGAAAACCATATACAAATGGAGACCATACAAATGGAGACCATACAAAGGGAGACCATATACAAATGGAGACCATACAAATGGAAACCATACAAATGGAAACCATATACAAATGGAAACCATACAAATGGAACCATACAAATGGAGACCATACAAATGGAAACCATACAAATGGAAACCATACACAAATGGAAACCATATACAAATGGAAACCATACAAATGGAAACCATATACAAATGGAAACCATATACAAATGGAAACCATATACAAATGGAAACCATACAAATGGAAACCATACAAATGGAAACCATACAAATGAAAACCATATACAAATGGAGACCATACAAATGGAGACCATACAAAGGGAGACCATATACAAATGGAGACCATACAAATGGAAACCATACAAATGGAAACCATATACAAATGGAAACCATACACAAATGGAAACCACATACAAATGGAAACCATACAAATGGAAACCATATACAAATGGAAACCATATGCAAATGGAAACCATATACAAATGGAAACCATATACAAATGGAAACCATATACAAATGGAAACCATACAAATGGAAACCATATACAAATGGAAACCATATGCAAATAGAAACCATACAAATGGAAACCATACAAATGGAAACCATACAAATGGAAACCATATGCAAATGGAAACCATATACAAATGGAAACCATATACAAATATAAACCATACAAATGGAAACCATATGCAAATGGAAACCATATACAAATGGAAACCATATACAAATGGAAACCATACAAATGGAAACCATATACAAATAGAAACCATACAAATGGAAACCATACAAATGGAAACTGCTGGGAATTTCTGGAAATAAGTTGGAGATTGAAAGAGGTGGATTTGGGATGAATTAACGGGGATAGAAAAGATCAAGGTTTTGGATGGGTGAAGACAAGAGATGGTGGTGAACAGCTATTTTAAAGACCTGGAGGGAGGAGTGGGATTGAGGAGAGTGAGGTAGTTTGTTCCAGAGGCGGGAGAAAAGAGGAATGAAAGAGTGAAGGTGAGCAGAGAGCCGAGATTTTGGCAGATTCACCAGAAGTTTTCCAATTTTATTGTGTAACAGCCTGAATTTAAAATGGATTAAATTAACATTTTTTGTCACTGTTGTTGTTTCGTTTGCAGCCTGTGTCTGCTGGTTGCATCATTTTTTGTCACTGATCTACATGCAATACCCCCATAATGTTAAAGTGGAATTTTATTTTCAAAATTTTTACAAAATAATTAGAAATGTAAAGCAGAAATATTGAATTTACATAAGAATTCAATCCCATGAGTCAATACTTTGTAGAAGCGCCTTTGGCAGCAATCACTGATTTGATTCTTCTCGTGTATGTCTGGATTTGGAGATTTTCTCCATTTCTTCCTTGCAGATTTCCTCAAATTCTGTCAAGTTGGATGGGGAGCTTCAGTGAACAGCAATCTTCAAGTCTTTCCACAGATTCTCAATGGGATTCAGGTCTGGGCTTTGGCTGGGCCACTCAAGGACTTTCACATTGTTGTTCTGAAGCAATTCCAGTGTTGCTTTGGCTGAATGCTTGGGATCATTATCCTGTTGGAACGTAAATCTTCGCCACAGTCTGAGGTCTTTTGCATTCTGAAGCAGATTCTCCTCCAGGATTTGCCTGTATTTGGCTCCATTCATTGTTCCCTCCATACTTACAATTCTCCCAGTCCCTGCCGATGAAAAGCACCCCGTAGCATGATGCTGCCACCACCATGCTTCAAGCGAGAGACTGTTGTCCCTCTGGCAGGTTTTCCCATCTCAGCCAAGGTACTCTGTAGTTCTGTCAAATTGGTCTTTGGGTTCTTGATCACCTCCCGAACCAAGGATCTTCTTGCCCGGTTGCTCAGTTTGGTCGGACAGCTAGGAAGAGTCTGGGTAGTTAAATATTCTTTCCAGATCTATGCCTCCTCACAATTCAATCTCGGAGTTCTACGGACATATCCTTGGACTTCATAGTAGAGATTCTGGCATGCACTGTCAACTGTGGGACATTATATAGAAGTGTTTTTCTTTCGAAATCACGTCCAATCAATTGAATTGGCCACAGAGGACTCCAATCAAATTGTAGAGACGTCTCAAGGATGATCAAAGGAAATTGGATGCACCTGAGCTCAATTTGGAGTGTTATAGCAAAGGGTTGAATATACTGTACTTATTGACTCAAGACATTTCAGTTTTTTATTTTCAATTATTTTATAAAAACATTATGAAAATAAAATTACACTTTGACATTATGGGATATTATGTGCAGATCAGTGACAAAAAATCTCAATTAAATCAATTTAAAATTCAGGCTATGACACAACAAAATGTGAAAAAGTCGTGGGGTGTGAATACTTCCTGAGGACACTGTAAATTAATCAATCATCTCATCCCGTTCTCCAACCTGAGCCGAACGCCGTGACGTCACTGGTGTTTCTCGCACGCAGGGCGATTCGTCAATGAGTGCGCCGTCTACTGGGAGGATGTTATGTCGGAGGAACATCTCCCAGGACTTGTTGGAAGTCTGCATCACCCCACGATCTATTTCGTGAAGAGTAGGTGAGTCATCCTGGCCACCCTGTTCAGATTACTAATTATTGTCATTTTCAGAGGACCATCATGCCTATCGTGATGGTAGTAGTAGTAGTAGTGCTTTTGTTGGAAAGGTTACAGAGATTTGCGTTCAGAGCTCATGCAAGCTCAGGCAAACATATGTTCCCAGTTTAATGTCGCTCAATTTCTCATCTCTGCAAGTCCATGGTTTGAACTACAGTAGACAAGGTAGAGCATTTTGAAGTGAAAGCACTACCAAGACAGATAAGGGGAAGGTAAAAGAACGCCAAAGAACACCAAAAAAGAACGCCAAAGAACACCAAAAAAAAGAATGCCAAATAACACATTTATACAAATAAGAGCAAAGTATCTTGTGGGGAGACCGTACAAAGTGCATCATTTATAGTCCAGGTTTCCTTAAACTTTTGAACAGTGTTACTATATTCTGCCGCCTTGTACTCCGAAATAATGCGTGAGCGTATTAAGCCCTTCAGACATACAGAACTGTGTTCCACCACATCTTTCTCAATTTTTGCCTTCCTGGTTTTATATATTGCCATTTTTGCACAGGCTAAAATAAAGTTAACAAGGAGATCTCGTGACTTGCTTAGTTTCTTTACCGGGTGCCCGATGATAAAAAGTGTTGGAGAGAAGTGAAGCCAGAAGCGCAAGAGAAGATTTTTCATCAGTAAGAACACTGGTTCAAGACGGTGGCATTGAAGGTATATGTGAAATATAGTTTCCCTTTCATCACAAAAGCAGCAATCCTCTGAGACGTTAGTGAAGTGCCGCATCATAGATCCAGAGCTCAGTGCACCATGTAGCAACCTCCAACTTAAGTCTGCCATCATTCTTGGCGTTGGGTAGAGATAGAGTGAATCCCAACGTGGATGAACAGTCGAAGGAAGTGGAAGAATCTCACGCCAGGGAGTATCCAGTCGGGTTGCAAGAGCTATATAATGGAGCGAGTGGATCACTAGCAGGTATATATTTTTCCTTGATAGCCCACAGAACGACATTTCCACTGTGCCAGGGGTCTTACTCATATTGTTTGCAAGTATTGGCTGAGAGAGCTCACAACATCGTGGTCGGATTTTAAAATCCACGGAGTTACCGATGGACATCTGTCCAGATCCATCACCCTCTTTGGGATTCCCTAGATATTCCAGACAATCGGGAGGCAAGGAGCTTTTGACCTCTTCAAGTATCCTGGAGGGGATCCTGATTGTCCTCAGGCCCATTTTCGCTGTGAGTTCCTTGGGTAAAAGCGTTCTCTTACCATCGTTCAGAAGGTCTCCCACTGTGGATATGCTCCTTCTTACTGAAAAGGAAGCCAGAGTTGGGCCCTGTAGAAGAGGGTTGAGAATGAGCGGTTCTTCTAACAGGTCCTTGCCTGGATAAGGAACTGTTCTTTGTATGTCGACTACATTCCAAGCCTTCAGCATTTCTTGATAAAAAAGAGGCAATGTAGCGCGAGACAGGCGCGTAGCGCGAGATGTACTGATGAAAAGATTCCTTTTGTACCCAAGATTGAGCACTTTGCTGAAGAAGTATGATGCCAGTGAGCACCATTGCGGTGCAGGGTTCACATGTAAGTAACGTTGTATGGTCTTCAGCCTGGATGCGTGGTAGTGGCTTCGAAGTCAGGGAAAAGACTGTCCACCTTCTGAAAAAGGCAAGCTCAGAATGCCCAGGGAAACCTAATGTTTACCATTCCAAAAGTAGTCCAGTAGCTTCCTCTGCATCTTAACCAGAAACTCCTCTGGAGTGCTTATGCAAGAGAGCCTGAATACTAACTTCGGAATTATAAACTGTTTAATAAGGAGTGTTTTTCCCCTCAGAGACAGGACTTTTAGTAGTCCACTCCAGTCTCTCAACTTTGCTTCGATCTTGTCCCCTAAAGTGTTCCAGTTAATGAGTGGTGAGGACCCATGGGAAGTGGATAAGTGCACCCCCAAATATTTGAGCTCATTGCGACTCCAGGTCAATTTCTGAAAAAGTGTTGGTAACTCCTTTACCTGCATTTGTCCAATTAGAAGCCCCGAGCTTTTCCTCCAATTGATTGTAGCAGACGTTGCTGCTGAATAGACCTGCTGACAATCATAAACTATTTGCATATCCCTTGCATTACTGGCAAACACGAGAACATCATCTGCATATGCAGAAAGTTTGAGGTTGACCCTGTTGTGTGGCACCACAATGCCAGTTAGCCTTCTTCTCATCAAACAAAGGAAGGGTTCGATACATAGGGAATATAATTGGCCGGACAGGGGACATCCTTGTCTTATTCCTCTCTCAAATGGAAAGGGCACGAGCAAGAAACCGTTGACTTTGACTAGGCATTCTGCCGACATGTACAACGTCTGAATCATGCCTACAAATCTCCTCCCCAACCCAAATGTTAGCAAGGTTTCAAACAGATACTCATGGTTCATCTGGTCAAAGGCTTTCTCCTGATCCAAAGAAAGAAATCCGACTTGAGTCCGAGTCATGTCCGCATACTGTATCAGGTCTCTGACAAGGGATATGTTGTCATGTATTGTCCTGCCTGGAATGGCATAAGATTGGTCCGGGCTGACTAATTTTGTCAGGACTGGTCCGAGACGGAGTGACAACATTTTAGCCATGACCTTATAATCCACACACAGCAGAGACACAGGGCGGTAATTCTTCAAGTCTCTCAAGTCACCCTCCTTGGGAATCAAGACCAGCATCGCTCGACGCCAAGAAAGGGGCATTATACCTGTATCACATGCTTCCTGAGCTACGCTTAGGTAATCAGGTCCAACCAAGTCCCATACTTTTGTATAGAATTCACATGATAAGCCATCCATGCCAGGGGCTTTATCTCTTGATAGGCTGTGCAGGGCGGTTTTCAATTCTTCCAGAGATAATGGAGTCTCCAGCTGCTCCCGGTCTTTTACAGAGGCTTCATGAAGACTACTCCACAAAGTGCCACCTGCACCTGCATCTGTGCTCTTACCCGAATACAGCTGAGCGTAAAAGGCTCTAATTCGTTTTTGAACACCCTCAGAGCCATTGAGCAAGAGACCATCTTCTGCGAGAACACTCGCTATAGTCCTGAATTGACCTTTGCGTTTTTCCACCCCTTTGAGATAATTCAGGACATATTCATCCTCAGAAATAAACTGCAAACGAGAGCGCACATACGCCCCTCGTGCCTTCACACGACTACATGCTTTAAGGGTGCTCTTTTTTTCTTGGTATGCCTGCAGTTCAGTAGAGGTAAGTGTGGCCAGGTGCTTCTCAAGGTGCAGCAGTTCCTCTTCCAATCTTTTGATCCCTAACCCAAGTGTTTTGCTCGATCCATACGAGTATTCCTGACACAGCAATTTCAATCGTACCTTGCCTACATCCCACCAGAATCCAAGTGAGCAAAAATCTCCTTTTTTTATTCCTCCAGGCTTGCCAAAAATTCAAAAAGATTGACAAAAAGGCTTCATCCTGACTTAAAGCATTGTTCAGGTGCCACAAGCCAGGGCCTCGCCTTGTTTCCGCCAGGGAAAACTTAATCCAGGCCAAGTTGTGATCTGTGAAATGGGCAACTTTTATGCCGGAGTCACTGACAATCTTACACCAACGGTGAGACACGTAAATTCTATCGAGCTGGGATTGTGATATATGACCACCTCTGATACTCGTATACGTGAATGTTCTGTCTGTGGGGTGTTGTATGTGCCAAGTATCCCTCAAGTTTAACAGTGTTATGGTTTGTTGTAATATTCTTACAGAGGGATTATGCGGCTCCTGACCTATTCGATCAAGGGAGGGGTTTAGAGTGCAATTAAAGTCTCCTCCAAGAATTACACACTCTTCACCAGGCAAGGTGAGCATGAATCTCTGCAACCGGTTGAAGAAAAACCCCCTTGCAACTCCTACACAAGGTGCATAAATGTTGACGAAATTGACAACAAATTCTTCAAACTTTGCTTTTATATGTAGCAACCGCCCCACACTGGCTTCCTTTACGACAAGTATTTCAGGTTTCCTCTTTGGTGAAAAGAGGGTAGCCACTCCACAAGATGTGTCCGTTAGGTGACTGAAAAAGGCCAAGCCTTCCCATTGGTTTTCCCATCGGGATGCAGCCCCTGGGGTCGTGTGGGTTTCCTGCAAAAAGGTTACTTCAGGTTTTTCCTTCACACAGAATGACAATACCTGGTGCACACGGAATGCATCCTTACAGCCATTGACATTCAATGATCCTATTCGTAAGTTTGATGTCATTATTGTATTGAGAGTTTTGTTTCTGTGAAATTCATCCTCCTAAACGAATTTATATTCAGGCCCGTAACTCAACAACTTTGCTAGAAACTTCCTGACTCGGGCTTGTTCGGCCGAGCCTGAAGTCCTTGTTTTATGTCCCTCTCTCCTTAGTGCATACAAGGAATGCACGAGCAAGTCATAATCTTTCCACCGTTTCAGCGCATTTTCCACTTTCTTCCTGCTATACAAGCTTTGTTCCAGGAACTCGAGTATCTCCTGGCTGGGAATGCAGGAATGGCATCCTGCAGGTAGGTCTGTCTCTAAACCAGTCAGTGACCCTTGATAGTCTTCCCCATCACCAATACTTTCCTCATCATCGCTGTCTGGAGGTTCAAGATCCTTCTCCTTTGGTGTACTTGTACAATGTGTCAAGTCTTCTGCCATGTCGTCTCTCAAGGCTGACTTGGCATAATCTTCTGGCGCAGAGGAACGCGCCTTTGGCTCTGATGCGGCGGACGTTGCTACACCTGTGGGAATGGATGCCTCCTCCTCAGTTGGTATAGGAGATCCAACCTTTTGGGGTCGTAAAATAGAGATGTGCTCAACTATTCCCCTTTCTGCGCCAACAGTGAGTGAAGTGACATCACCTGAGATGTCGGTCAGTGCCAGCAACTTTATTGATGCTTGTGTGTGTGGTTCCCTCTCTCTGTCTGTCCCACCGATGAATGCTACTTCAGAATCCTTTGAAACTTCGGTGTTAATCCTTCGGTTCAGAACTGCTCTTGTAGATGTTTCAATCCCTGGTTTATTTTGAAGCTTCGTTGCAGTTATTATTGGATGCATTTTCTCAGGAGCCAACATCACAGTATCGTTTGGCCCTGTCAAGTCAGATACCTCCAGGTTGTTTGTCTTTACCGTGCTGGGTTTACTACCTGACGGTCTCCCTTCCTGTTCATTCTTCAAACTGTCTTTGGGTGGATCTGAGAGAGAAGACTCTCCATATCCTGTCGTTTGATGAATAGTTTCCTCTTCTTCTTCTTCTTCCATTTCTTCAGATTGGGTTACCACTCTTTTCTCCTTCAGAATACTAGGCTTTACAAATCCCTTTGACACATTACTTCCCGTGTCAGCCTCAATTGTACCAGGGTGTTCCGTGGTCCCATCCTCTGCGGGTTCTGATTTCCTCTTCTGTGCTCTCTTTGCCTTCCCTGCTCCCACTGCCTGCCATTGATTTATGGCAGCGGAGGAGTTGGGATGAGAAGCTGGTATAGAACTTTCTTGAGGGTCCACTGCCCTCGAGCACAAAGGAGCAACCGCCTCTCTTAGGTTACCTTCAGTGACGCTGGGATCCTCTCGAGGCTGATCTGGACGTTGAGGAGCTGCAACCTCTTTAATGATAGTGGGGCAGTCTGCTCTCCTGTGATTCTTCGCTTTGCATACAAAACAACGGGGTTCATTTGTCATATCAAACACCCTGTAATTCTTTCCGTCAAAAGGAATAACAAACGACCCCTCACATTCAGCCTCCTTCCCCAATTCAATGGATACTTGTCTTTTAAAAGACCAGACATGTTGTAGATAGGGCTCATGACAGCCCAAAGACACAGGCTTGATGGGTGATCTCAACACTCCCAGTCGTTCCAGGAAAGGCACCACGACATTGTCAGGCACGTAAGGAGGTATATTAGATATAATTATCCTTGTACCAAGACTTGAGAGCGGCTCGACTTGTACAAAGAGTCCTCCCACACTAATCCCTTTCTCAATGGCTTTGTTTGCTGCAGCCTCTGAGTTAAGAAAGAACACAGCTTGTCCATACATTTTCGAGGCTGCAACTATCGTTGCTAGATCAACCACACCAGCGAGTGCGTTCACATAGGCCTCTATTTGGGTGATTTGTCCCAACTCCCAACTCGCATTTCACCCCGTGCTTCCTTGTAATAACGCCTTAAACGGGTGGGCAGGGCGGTTCCCACCTGCACCAGAGGTAGTAGCGGCCATCCTTGCCCATGTACCATCCAGAGGCATGATTACTATTAACGGTATATTTCCCGTCAAATGAAAATGAAAAAAAATAATATTATATCAATTAGCTCGTTCGCGAGCTTCTGCTTATTTCAGCACGACCGGACCGGTATGCTAAAGATTAACTCAAAAGGATAATCAAACGGGCGTTGAGCAAATAACTTATCGGCTTAATCGCCAAAACTATGCAAATTTAGCACAGAAAGTCAAGGGTGATTAAGCAAAAACAAGGCAGTCAAACAGTTTGTGATACGCCACAAATCGGGCGCGGCAAATCTAGTCCCACACGGGTGCGGCCGCACGCCGCGGCTAGGCCCGAACACAAAGGGACTAATAACTCAAACGGGACGTCAAAGTAAAGTAACAAAATGAACCAACTCGGTTCAAATAACCCAAATAAACCAAAAATACAAACGAAAACGGAAGAGGATGAGAAGGAAATGTCGAAAATAGCACAGCTCGAGGAGCAGCAAAATGGCGTGGCGTGGCGTGGTAGGAGGAGGAGGAGGAGGAGGAGGAGGAGGAGGAGGAGGAGGAGGAGGAAGAGGGGGAGGAGGAGGGGGAGGAGGGGGAGGAGGGGGAGGAGGGGGAGGAGGAGGAGGAGGGGGAGGAGGAGGAGGAGTAAGGGTGGTAGTATTAGTAGAGGTAGTAGTAGTAGTAGTAGGGGTGGTAGTAGTACTAGTAGTAGTTGTAGTAGTAGTAGGAGAAGTAAGGGTGGTAGTAGTAGTAGGGGTGGTAGTAGTACTTGTAGTAGTAGTGGTATTATTAGTGGTGGTAGTAGAGTAGTAACTGGTAGGGGTGGTAGTTGTAGTAGTAACTGGTAGTAGTAGTAGTAGTAGTAGTAGTAGTAGTAGTAGTAGTAGTAGTAGTAGTAGTAGTAGTAGTAGTGGAAGTAGTACTGGTAGTGGAAGTAGTAGTGGTCGTAGTAGTGGTGGGAGTAGTAGTTGTAGAAGTGGTAGTAGTGGTAGTACTATAGTAGTAGTAGTGGTAGTGGTGATAGTAGAAGTAGTAGTACTATAGTAGTAGTGGTGGTAGTGGTGGTAGTAGTACTATAGTAGTAGGGGTAGTAGTAGTCGTAGTAGTACTAATAGTAGTCGAAGTAGTGTTACTAGTAGTAGTAGTAGTAGTAGTAGTAGTAGTAGTAGTAGTAGTAGTAGTAGTAGTAGTAGTAGTAGTAGTAGTAGTGGAAGTAGTACTGGTAGTAGAAGTAGTAGTGGTGGGAGTAGTAGTTGTAGTGGTGGTGGTAGTAGTGGTAGTACTATAGTAGTAGTAGTGGTAGTGGTGGTAGTAGAAGTAGTAGTACTATAGTAGTAGTGGTGGTAGTAGTCGTAGTAGTACTAATAGTAGTCGAAGTAGTGTTACTAGGAGTAGTAGTAGTAGTAGTAGTAGTAGTAGTAGTAGGAGGAGGAGGAGGAGGAGGAGGAGTAAGGGTGGTAGTATTAGTAGAAGTAGTAGTAGTAGTGGTAGTAGTACTAGTAGTAGTTGTAGTAGTAGTAGGAGTAGTAAGGGTGGTAGTAGTAGTAGGGGTGGTAGTAGTACTTGCAGTAGTAGTGGTAGTAGTAATAGTATTGGTATATTATTAGTGGTGGTAGTAGAAGTAGTAACTGGTAGGGGTGGTAGTTGTAGTAGTAACTGGTAGTAGTAGTAGTAGTAGTAGTAGTGGAAGTAGTACTGGTAGTAGAAGTAGTAGTGGTCGTAGTAGTGGTGGGAGTAGTAGTTGTAGAAGTAGTAGTGGTGGTAGTAGTGGTAGTACTATAGTAGTAGTAGCGGTAGTGGTGATAGTAGAAGTAGTAGTACTATAGTAGTAGTGGTGGTAGTGGTGGTAGTAGTACTATAGTAGTAGGGGTAGTAGTAGTAGTCGTAGTAGTACTAATAGTAGTCGAAGTAGTGTTACTAGTAGTAGTAGTAGTAGTAGTAGTAGTAGTAGTAGTAGTAGTAGTAGTAGTGGAAGTAGTACTGGTAGTAGAAGTAGTAGTGGTCGTAGTAGTGGTGGGAGTAGTAGTTGTAGAAGTAGTGGTGGTGGTAGTAGTGGTAGTACTATAGTAGTAGTAGTGGTAGTGGTGGTAGTAGAAGTAGTAGTACTATAGTAGTAGTGGTGGTAGTAGTCGTAGTAGTACTAATAGTAGTCGAAGTAGTGTTACTAGGAGTAGTAGTAGTAGTAGTAGTAGTAGTAGTAGTAGTAGTAGTAGTAGTAGTAGTGGAAGTAGTACTGGTAGTGGAAGTAGTAGTGGTGGGAGTAGTAGTTGTAGAAGTAGTAGTGGTGGTAGTAGTGGTAGTACTATAGTAGTAGTAGTGGTAGTGGTGATAGTAGAAGTAGTAGTACTATAGTAGTAGTGGTGGTAGTGGTGGTAGTAGTACTA
This sequence comes from Myxine glutinosa, assembly GCF_964187855.1. NCBI lineage: Eukaryota > Metazoa > Chordata > Myxini > Myxiniformes > Myxinidae > Myxine > Myxine glutinosa. The sequence goes on from NC_136267.1 coordinate 70,312,409, forward strand.
TAGTAGTAGGGGTAGTAGTAGTCGTAGTAGTACTAATAGTAGTCGAAGTAGTGTTACTAGTAGTAGTAGTAGTAGTAGTAGGAATAGTAGTAGTAGTATATCATGTGCTCATTGTGTTTAAAGCTGTTCAAAAAGAAAATGGGTCGAGGGACGTTTCCCTACTATGACGTCACACATACCTCGAAAGTTTTCAATAAATACAATAAAGGAATTCACTTCAACGTAAAATGCATTCATTGTTCTTCTTGCTGATATCCCACGACGAGTAATTGGAATCGTGTAGGGATAGATTCTGCAGACTACGGACCGAACTTCTGCTAAAAGGTGTTACCTCCTTGGGATATCACCGGCACAATGAATATGCAAACTGTTCATACCTGCAGGACGATGTACCAGGCCTCGGTTTAACGAGGGTGGACGAATCCCCAGGCGTCTCGCCATGAAATCAGATCATTTGATCTCCAACAAAGGGCTGTTCATTTCATGGACCATAGGGTGCTCCAGAAACTCCATTCAAAGAGCACATCCAACACGGAATGTCCATCATAAGATGAAGAATAATAGATTATGTGAATGTGAGAAACCTTGATATCGGAGGGTTCGTGACGGTGGAGGAATGCGCATCTTTACCTGATACCTGGCTGCGCACCTTTACCTGATACCTGGCCCCACCCACACTCTCCGACCCGCCACTTTGCGAGCTGATCGGTTTCGGCTGCTGCGAGAGAAAGCAGATTGAAAAGATAAGATTTGAATTCGGATTAAGTGTCCCACGTAATAGTTGTACATTTACATGCGCAAAGCGCGTTCCTTCTGCTCCATTTGAATAGTAACTCGGCCCGCAGCGTCATCGATCTGCCTGCGCTGGGCGCGACGATAAAAGCGGTTAAAATGTGTGCGGTTTACACGAATAATGGAACCAAAGTGCTGTTTCTTGTGAGATGGACGTCGGATGGCTGTGGATGCAACGAGCAACTATGAATGAAGCTTTCGGTTCCGAATAATTAGATACAAATTTGAATGGAAAATCTTTTTCTTTAACCAGATATTATTTCTTTCTTCATGTTTGTAAGTAGAAAATTATCCATTCTTTTAACCCTTTCATATTTATCAATCGTTATGGGTAGATGTTAAACGAAGAAGAAGACCCCCTGGTGATTGTTAATATTATAACTAGAGCGGTACCTGGTAGGGCACATACCCACTGATAGGCTGGATCTGGATTTGGACGTGAAGCAAAAAAATTTTTACCTTGGGCATTGACAGCTGGTTCGTGAATGACTTGGGTGAAAAAAATATTGTGAATAGCAAACGATGAACCAATAAATTCCACATACCTGTGCCACCTTCAGTCGAACATCAGGCACAGACAACAGGTTCGTGAAGGACTTGGACAAAAAAAACGTACCCAGTCTGAACGTGGCTATATCTGGTCAATGGCGAAACTGCAAATGGCGAATCCGCGAATGTCACGGATGGAAACCCTTACGTCATTTCCTCAATCTGCTTTAAACTCAATATCTCTATATTTTTTATTCCAAACAGCATCATTACTCATTCAACAATCACAAATTAACACCATGGTATTAATATATCAAAATACTAGTACCGACTGCAAAGCCGCAATGAGCCGGCAAAGCCAAAGCCTCTTGCCACTATTTTACCCATCACTATGGTATCAGTAGGTTAGGTAGTTGGTAGTAGGTAGGTGTAGTAGGTACCGTACCTGGTAAGACTTGGTAAAAGAGAAGAGCAGACAGTCCTCCCCAATACCTGCATACCTCTTGCCACTATTTTACCCATCACCATGGCATCAGTAGGTTAGGTAGTTGGTAGTAGGTAGGTAGGTAGGTAGTTGGTAGTAGGTAGGTAGGTAGTTGGTAGTAGGTAGGTGTAGTAGGTACCGTACCTGGTAAGACTTGGTAAAAGAGAAGAGCAGACAGTCCTCCCCAATGGCAATACCTGCATACAATAAATGTCACAAGAAGCTTAAGGAAGTAACTATACGATGTGCTAGCTTAAGGCCTATTTTTAACTGGGCTTAACATACGTTTTCACAGTATGTGTGTCGTCTTCTAACTTCAGTCGCTGTCAGACGCCAGGGCTGGTTCTCTGACTCTCCGGGCACGGCGGCTTCGTCCACCAGAAGAAGTTAGCTTGCAGTGATTAATTCGGTGAATTCCGTCTCAACTTCGGATATTTCCGGCCGTGAAAAACTATCCGTATTTCTAAACTAAATATGTAAACCGCTTATACCATATTTCTGGCCGTGAAAAACTATCCCATATGGCCGCGAGATTTCTAAAAAATAATTCTTCGTCAATGTTAGAATATTTGACGCCGTTTTCACCGTCCGAAACGCGTAATAATATTTTTTCAAATGCTCGAATCTCATTGGTTCTGGTGTTTGATGACGATTTTCGTTGAAGATAACGAGGTTGGTCTTAACGTATTTTAATTACTAATTAGAGGTTTCATGAGATTGTGAATCAAAGAACGACGGGTGAAACAAACTCCTATTGAACTTTTTCGCAATTGTTTTATGCAAACTTCCGCATCCGGTCAATGGCTGTCTCCAGCACTCCATCCAGTGAGTGATTTCATTTTAGAAATATTTTTTCAAATGCTCGAATCTCATTGGGTCCGGTGTTTGATGACGCGTTTTGTTGAAGATAACCAGGCCCGTGCGGACCGATGTTGGTCTTAAATTATTTTATTAATACATCAGAGGTGCATAAGATTGTGAATCAAACGACTACGGGTGAAAGAAACTCCTAATGAACGTTTAAAATTTGTTATGCATACTTCCGCCTCCGCAAGATGGCTGCGTCCACTGTGCTTCGGATTCTCGAGCCAAGGCATAATCAGGTTTTCAACATAATACGTACTCGTTTATTGACAACACCGGCTTCGCCGGCTGTAATGTTAAATCACGATTGCATTGGAATATCAAACCAGCGAACCGTCATCTGTTCACTTCCGGATTCCAGAGCAAGGTCCGTGTCGATCGTATTTCAAAATCATAATTGTATTGAAGAATTTCTGAAACCTCCTACCGACCTTACGACACCCGCAGGGATCCCAAAACGTTCCACAGGAGGTTATTATATTTCCTTTTAGTAAAATATGCAACTGTAATGGTTACTAAACGCTGTCCACCTGTCATGTGATCAGATCCTCAGCTCTGATTGATGGACGTTTGTGGGGACATACATCCGGCCAGACAAACGCTGCTCTCAACCGCATTGCCCTACGAGCTGCGCTGGAAAAAATTCTCGGATCCGGATCCGAATCTTCACCAAAATCAAATCGATTCGTCCTTGTTACACACCCAACCTGTCCACCAAGTTTCGTCCGAATCCGTCCACAACTTTTTGAGATATCTTGTTCACACACAGACAGACAAACAGGGGTGAAAACATAACCTCCATCCAAATTTGGTGGCACAGGTAATAAAGAGTGACCGAAACCTATTACAACAACTACTACTACAACGACTACCACTACAACGACTACCACTACTACTTTCTTACTGGCCACAATTATTCCCACCTTCTTGTGGAATCGGCCAGGGAGAACGATTTTGGGCCAAGTCTTTCACGAACCGACTGGCTATGCATGGCACTCGATTGTAGGTGCAGGAATTTGGAATTTGTTCAGGGTGCTGGTGATTTTCGGCTATTCCTGGCGACAAGATCCAGCGGTACCTTTAACAACCACCAGCGAATACTCGCAGACTTGATGCGCAGTTTAACGTCCATCCGATGGAGGGTGCACACGTTGATGCGTGTGAGGAGACCAAACACCTGGATGACCGATTGCACCTGGACCAAGATTCAAATCCAGGACAGACAGCTCAGAGGTAAGTGTGCATACCTGAAAGCTATTCTGCCAGTCAAAGCGTAATCTACCAGGTGTCATCTGTTTGTGGCCCAACCTTACTTGTAGACATGGTGGGATTATGAGAATTATCAAATATAAAGATGTATCCTTGCTATTATTAATACGTCTTTCTTTATTCCATATTTCTGCTTGCAGATTTTCATGTGTGGACTCAAAGAAGGGATCCCCTAACTTCAGTCAAAATGGAGAAATTGGAGCTCCGTGCTGTGCTGCACAAGAAAGGCTTTCCTCCCAAGAAAATATATAAACGGATATGGCAGCGACATTAAGGGATGATGCTCCTTCATATTCCATGATGATGAACTGGTTATCTGAGGTCAAGCAATGCAGAACAAGCACCGAAGATGAACACAGATCGGATTGTCCTGTTGAGGTGGCAACACCAGAAATAGTGGACCAGGTACATGAAGTATTGATGAAAGATGAGCAACCATCAAGCACATAGCTGAGACATTGGGTATCCGTTTTATTTCAGTTAAATCCATTTCATTATCAAAGTGAACTGGTACAGTGAACTGGTACTCAATTAGCCGACCTCGGAAGGATGACAGGCTGAGTCAACCCCCCTGGCGTTAATTCAGCGATCGACCGGGATTCGAACCCAGGATCCTAGGATCCTAAGCCGGCACCCTTGCCGCTAGCCCAACACCAGGGTTTACACCACTTTACACCAGGCTTTACAGGCTTTACACCACTTAAACCCTTTTATTGTGATGTGATGGTGTGATAATGGTATCAGAGGAAGTGAAAGGTGAGGTAGGGGCGAGGCTAAGACCTTGTTCATAGCTAGATGTCATCAGGTACATTAACAAGAACCCTTCATAGCTATTTAGAACTCACCTCAAAAACAGTCTGCCCTTATTCAAACAATGTCAATTTAATCCTTTCGGAAAAAACCCTTTTGACAACAAAACACGTGATAATAGTGGGGGCTCGGGTTTCCCAGCCGGTGGAATAAAAGGCAATTAAAGTAATTTTTATCAAAAGTCAAATTATTCTCTTTGCATCGAGTAATTATAACAGCTGTGATTTGAAAATAGAAGTTTTATACTTCTCTAGATGGGAGAAAAAGTCCATTAAACTAGATTGCATAATTGCTTGAGATCAGACCAAGCAAAGGTACACGACTGACAAAGTTGTTGCTTCACCACCAACATTCAGCATTCAGAAGAAAACCAACATACACCACACAAAACAAAACACAGCATACACCCTTAGACCCTTTGTACCCATAGACCCTTTAAATATCCTTTAGACCCCTTCATACCCATTTAGACCCATTAACACACTTTAGACCCTTTAGGCCCCTTAATACCCATTTTAAACCTTTTGAGACCTATAGACCTTCTTCGACCCTTTTGACACTTTTCTGACCGATAGAGATTTTAAAACCCTTGAGAAAATTTGAAACTCTTTGGACACTTTAGACCCCATTTGCTCTTTCACCCTGAGATCCCATAGACCCATTTAGACCCCTTAGACCCAATTAGACCCTTTAAAACACTTTGGGCCCATTTAGGGTAAATTCCTTAAGACCCTTAAGACACGATAGACCCATTAGACCTTCACACCATTTAGATCCTTTACACCCCTCACACCCTTTTTAGACCCTTTTTCAGACCTTTTATATCCTTTAAGACCCTTAAGATGCTTTAGACCTCTTTAGACCCATTAGAAAATTGAAAGAAAACCATGAAAATAGTTTTGATAACTTTTTTTTCTGTGCACCATTCATGTCGTCTCACAAGTTGCAATGCCAAATTGAAACTGACATCCCAAAACAAAACTGTTATTGGAAAGTGAAACTGAAACTACTGATCTACAGATCATTAAATGGGAAACCAGAATGAAATGCTTTGAGAAACATCAAATGGAAATTGCCAAAAGCAAAGCTATGGGGAGTATAGAGTGGGAGCAGGTTGGGGCTGAAGAAACGACGTGGAGAGGGATTGGTGCCTGAAAGTGGTCTGTTGGCACGAAAATAACAACACTGGTGATCTTCAGTCAGGCAGTAGACTCAAAAAGTGAATAAAAGGTTTCCAAGCTGAACTTCCATAATTTCACCCACACTCCCAAGCTGTACTTTGGTGATACAACAAGCATGGCTTGGAAATCTTAGCTGGTGGAATGGAGCGAGGTTTCCGGGGTTACTATCTCCACCCACTACGATATCTACTCACTGAATATTTACACTGATTTCCTGTTTCTACCAATGTGCACTCCAATAAATTGCTCATTTGAGGTGAGATAATCTATCTATAATTCCAGCAATCTCTGTGTGTATGTCTGTGTGTCTGTGTGTCTGTGTGTCTGTGTGTCTGTGTGTTTGTCTGTGACCGCTGTTTCTCGACAACCACGGGTCCGATATACTTGAAACTTGCCAGGTATATTGCTGGGGACCCGAGGATGTGCCTTTTCAAGGTTTGTAATTAATCGGACAAGTACCTACCGAGCTATGTCCAAAAAACGCTTCAACCAATCAGAGAGCAGCGAGCTATCACGTGTGCCGAACCGTTAATGCAATGCAAGCGTTAATGCGTTAATGCAAGGCTTTTCTTTTTTTCCCTCTTCTCTTTCTACTTTTCCTTGCGATTAAATTGCAAACAGCCAAAATACGTTGGCGCTAATTGAATAATTGGCCATTAACACTAAAATAATCGTAACTGCGATATGCCAACTTCCGGACAGTGCAGCCTTCCCTGTTGTTGTTGTTTGCAGCAGCTGTTTGCAGCAAGGCAAGGCTTTTCTTTTTTTCCCTCTTCTCTTTCTACTTTGCCTTGCGATTAAATTGCAAACAGCCAAAATACGTTGGCGCTAATTGAATAATTGGGCATTATGTTTTACAACTAATAAAAACGAATTTGCGATTCATTCGCTTTCCTGCGCGTTTGTGTACGCGATGGCGATTTCTTTACCAAACTCCGGAAGCCGTTCGCTTTGGACCGAACCATTGCATGTAAATAGAGGGGGGGGATTGTCACCACTCGCAAGCCGTTCGCTTTGGACCAAACCATTTCATGTAAATAGGGGGGGGGATATAATTTTAGATATATATATAGTACGGGCATGCCCTAGTATATACAAACCCGTCTGAGACAGGTACCCTGATCATTGTATATAAGTTTACATGTTCCCTTCTTCCTCTTTGTGTCTGTTGATTTGCATGGTTTGTTCCAAACCACTCATCCTGTCAACATTACACCCCCCCCCCCCCCCCCAATATCTTCTATATATAAAGAAAAGAAAGTTATTGTTTGTTTGTTTGTTTGTTTATTTGTCTGCACACGCTAATCTCCTGAACGGTGAAAGATAGGAGGAAACCTCTGAAACAAAAAAATGTCGGGACGGGTCCCGAGAAGGTTATAGGCTAGGTGGTGAGGCCGGTCGAGGCCGCCTCGGGCGGGCTGGACCCATTTCGCAATTAAAAGCTGAGCTGAATTATAGTAGTCAATCTTCTACGGCCGTGAGTAAAAGCTGAATTACAGTCGTAAATTCATTCAAAAAGAACCAAAAGTGTCGGGACAGGCCCCGGGAAGGTTATAGGCTAGGTGGCGAGGCCGGTCGAGGCGACCTCGGTTGGGCTGGACCCCTTTCGCAATTAAAAGCCGAGCTGAATTATAGTAGTCTCTTCTACGGCCATGAGTAAAAGCTGAATTATAGTAGTAAATTCATTCAAAAAGAACCCGGGCAACGCCGGGTGCTTTCGGCTAGTCTATCTATCTTCTATATATATAGATAAAAGAAAGTTTTTGTTTGTTTGTTTGTCTGCACACGCTAATCTCCTGAACGGTGAAAGATAGGAGGAAACCTCTGAAACAAAAAATGTCGGGACGGGCCCCGGGAAGGTTATAGGCTAGGTGGCGAGGCCGGTCGAGGCCGCCTCGGCCAGGCTGGGCCCATTTCGCAATAGATCTTCTTCTTTAAAATTCTCTTGAAATACAACTTATGCACTTAATAGGAATATCTGACTGATTGCAACACATGCTTTCAAAATTCTCTCTCGTGGGGCCCGACAAAAGAAAGAACAAGGAATCGTTGAGCACTAACTGATACTGGGCTCGCGTCAGACCTATGTACAGAAGATTAAATTCATTCAAAAAGAACACTTGCAACGCCGGGTGCATTCAGCTAGTTCTTTATAAATAAACCTTTAAAATGGCAAGAAACCTGTTCAATCCATCTGTCTTCTGTGCATGTGCCGTCGATTCCGATTCATTTGGGTGACATTGGGGGTGCAAGTTAATTAAAGTGAATGCAGTGATTAGAGACTGTTCAGCCATTCCACGGGTCGAAAGATTCCAGCACAAATGACCCGTGTTAACAGAGGCTGTATGACATGACAATATTTACTATTAATCATTTTGGGAGGGGGGCAGCTACTGGAGCTGTGAAGGCTGTTATTAATATTTTGTTTGTTTGCCTCCGGGGCCACAAAATAAATTAAACTCGATTTTTATGTCTTTTGCTCAAAGTTGAAGTGTTCGTGTGTGTGTTAAACTAGATTTCTCGTATTCCTATATTTCCGCGAGTCAGATTTGCATTCAGGAACAGAACAGTTATGGTAACCATCTTGAAATTGCCACTCTTTTGTGGATTTTTTGTGGATTCTTTAGGTTGTGAAATTGCCACACTTTTATTTAAATGCTGAAAATTATATTTAAAAAATGACTTGAATCACAGATTTTGCACTAGCATTGGCAGGTTAAAAGTGCCTGGTGAGCAGAACAGATTCACTGTATTAGCCCAGGTGGCTAGGATTTCCATAAATTAACCCGTTGTTCTTCCAACCGAAGATATTTACAGTATATAATCGAGCCTCCCAACTAAATGAGGTAGCAAGGCACAGGTCGAGTCACATAACAGCAAATGCTGCACGATCTGTTAACAACAAGTATTGTCTGCCAGATGAACGCATTGTCTTTCCCTGCTAATCACCAGTTAAGAGGTGAGGTTGCAGTCAGGAAGGGTAAACTAAAGAAAAAGAGAACTCTGACCCTGAATGCAATATGATGATGACATTATGTGCATACTGTATATGATAATCTTTGACAACCCAGCAAAACAACCCCCAAAAAAGCAAGGTTTTGAAATAGTAAACAAAATAAGTATTTGTTGTTCAGGAAATCTTTAATATAATGAACAGACAATGATAATCACTCACACAATAAAAGAGGATGCAAAGCAATACAATGGACAAGTAATGTGGAGGTGAGGTTATAGATTTTCCTACTGAAAGTAAGTGTAACTCGGTCTCAAAAAGGCAATTAAAGTAATTTTTATCAAAAGTCAAATTATTCTCTTTGCATCGAGTAATTATAACAGCTGTGATTTGAAAATAGAAGTTTTATACTTCTCTAGTTGGGAGAAAAAGTCCATTAAACCAGATTGCATACTTGCTTGAGATCAGACCGAGCAAAGGTACACGACCGACAAAGTTGTTGCTTCACCAACAACATTCAGCATTCAGCAAGTAGGATGGACCTAACTTTCTTTGTGATTGCTTTTTTCAGCTCAAATATGCTTCTGGAGTTATCCTTGCACACTTTGTCTTTGAGATATCCCCAAAGATAAAATATATATATACAGTGCGCTCAGATCAGGGAAATGTGGAGACCACTCGACGCTGAAGCGTCAGCCAATCACTCTCTCACCGGAGTGGCTTGTCACCCACTCACAGAACTCATATGCAGTGTGAAGGGTTGCTCCATCCTGCTGAAACTATTGTTCTTATCAGATAAAGTTTCATGTCATCATGGAGAATCATTCTGAGACTTGACACTGTCAGTCCAAGTTCTTCACTGTGGTGACGAAGCAACTTTTTGGGCAGTTTCAGACCGACTGTTGGACCCTCTCAATGACCTCAGGACTTCTCAGCAAAGGGGATCCAGAATGAGTTGGTCTGGTTGGTGATTTTGAGTTTAAGATGTGCACAGTTCCTTGCTCTCGAAATTTCTTCTTGAATGTGAATACTCTCTTTGCATGGGGCGTCTCTGCAGTTAGATATTCTCTTGAACATCGTTTGAGTTTGGAAGGATTGTGTTTAGATGTAGGATTAAACAGAAAAAGCCTTTTTTTCATTTGTCATTTGCTACAGGATCTCAGCTGTCATCTGAAATAAGAGAGAAGAGAAAACCTCAAAAATAAATGAATGGTGAATACAACAGAAGGTTTTGGGGGGGGTTTTTTGACACACCCGGTTAAAGGATTATTTATGAAAGTAAATGCAGATGCGGCCTGGTAAGATAACCGAGAGAAAAAGCCTTGTTTTGAATCTCGACCCAGCTATAAACTGCCATCCAGGTGTTTCACAGGCAGGGTGATTCATCAATGGATCTTCAAAGCTAGACACTGATCTAAAGACAAATGAAGTCCATGTCAACAAGAAAAAGAAAAGTATAAAAATGGAATTGGTGCAGAAGAATGAAGCATGGAATTAATGTAGCATCACCTTTGAAGATAAACATCTCATTCTCAAAACATCATGACTACTAAACAGAATCGTGAAAAAAATGCTTGTAATTGGGAAGATCCATATTGCAAAATGCAGGCACCACCAACTAGTTTAGCCGCCCGGCAGGCAGGGTTCTGGTCTTATGTTTCGATCACAGAATAAGATTCATCAAAAATCAGTGATCAAAACATCGGACGTGAGCCTTGCTTGAGAGCAACTACAATAGTAGGTTGTGATACGTTTTGTTTTTGGAATAATAACAACATTATAACCAGATATCAGAGGTGCAATCTCCACCAGGATAGCGGACTTCGTGAGCTAAAGCTGGGCCTTCAGGCTCCTTGCCAAAGTCCACCAGGAAGTTGGGGTTCACGCTAAGCCCTCCACTTTTGGAGTCAACGTCGATCTGCAGCATTGTGGAGCCTTCCCTGAAAACATCAAAATGTTAAACATGGGGGGTAGAACATTGCTCCTCATGGAGGTCCCATAAAAGGCCTTTACCCATAAGAATTATGAAAAAACAATTATATATCAATTAATATCAATTTCCAGGCATTGTACACAATGGGATAGGAAAGTGTAAACTGTAAAGCCTTGTGTGATAAATACAAGTACCTTTCAAAATGGAAATTAACCTCTGAGCAAGAGCATAAAGTCAGGGATTCTTCCTTCAAACCAATAAATCTTAAGGATACATCCCAGAGGAAATGGATCTTGCCTGCTCACCAAGCAAAAAACCTGGAATTTAAATTTGTACAGGCTTGGTATGCTCTCATAATACAAGTAGGAGAAACTGGGGTACATTGGAACATCTCCTCCAGCAGCTATTCTTAACCAGTGATAACAAAAGGGCCAGCAGATACCCCTAAGGCTCTAATAGACCGCTAAAACCTCGGAGAACACGAAGACTCTGTGGACCCTTTTGACCCCGTTACAACCTTTATAACCATGAGACCGCTAAGACCCTTTAGATCATGTTAGACCTTTTAGAACCCCTAAGACCCTCAAGTACACTTGGACTCCTTTCTCTCCTTTACACCTTTCCGAATCTTTACTACTCCTTAAACCCCTTTGAACTTTGGACTCTTTTTCGACGTTTTAAGACCCTTTAGAGTTAGAAGATTTCGACCTTTTAGAGTTTAGACCCATTTAGACCTTTCGACCTTTCAACTTTTTCAGACCTTTCAATCTTTTGACCTTGACAACTTTACAACTAGACTATTTAGATCAATCAATGACCTTACATTTAGTACATCCTTTCATTTATTTGACACACACAAAAAACACACAACATACACCACACAAAACAAAGCAAACAAAACAGCACACACAAAAACACACACACCTTCATCGTTGCATTGTTATTGAAGTGTTTATGAAGAAAATTGTGTCTGTTTCCTAATATATTGCAACGGGCTCCACGTATCCAATTTTTTGAGGGTAGCAAACGTTTTATTCTAGAAAATAAAAATGCACAGGAAACTGGTTTATGAAACTTCATCTATTAATTATGGTATCCCCTCCTGCATGTACACATGTGCTATCAATGTTGCGCCTTGATGTGAGAGAGATAGAAATCTTTGGGAGGCATTTTGGGACACGTGCTCTGATATCTCCATAACTCATGTACTGTACTTAACACCACCCAGATGTTCTTTGAATGGTCCAAAGAGATGAACACAAGATGACAAGTCTGGATTGCATGGGGTTAATTTAGAACTTCTCGACCATTCTCTTCTGAGAGTGGTTTATGGTCACATTTACCGCCTGAGAGTGAACCGCTATCTTCGTTTCACCAACAGTGCTTTGACCAATAATTACATCACTTCTTGTATTACTTATTTTGTATACAAAATCATTGCAGAACATCTGTGTTAAATCTCATATATTTGTTATCCAGTGGAAGGTCCATGTCAACTTTGAACCACCCTCATTACCCTGCGTTCACGAAAGCGAAAAGCAGGCTTAGGCGATCGGTTGCGTACATGTGGCGTATATACGTGCATGCGTCTTCTGCAGTTTCAAAATTCATTTCCTCGGCAACCATTGGTTCGATTGACAGGAAATTTTTACCATAGAAGCGGCTCTGCCTGTAGCAAAAAATTTTATTCATAATTATGACGTCATAGGTAACGTGGTACGGACGCCATCTTCGAAAAAGGTTACACTTCTATATCTCCAAAACCGCTCAATGGAAAAACTTGAAACATGGCTCTTTGTCAAGTACTCCCCATGTGGAATAAGATATGTTAATGATGATATCAGTGCCTTCATTATGACGTCACAATTCGACAAGTACAACTCTTAGTGTAATCAGTTTGAAATTTCGCAACAATTTTTCGCTAGCGTGATCTAAGCAAAAATTATGTTAGAGAATATAAATTTGTGACATCATCGCTCACGTGGTCTGGCATCCATATTGGATCAAAGAAAAAAAAACCTTCAAAAACAGGTTGTTCATTAAGCCTGGTGTTGGCTTAACGGTTAAGGTGGCTGGCTTGAAATGTTAAGGTCCTGAGTTTGAGCCACTGTCCATTGTTTTAACATTGGAATGTTACGTACCATTGAATTAACACGAGCTGGGTGGACTCAGCCTGTCATCCTTCCGAGGTCGGCAAAATGAGTAGCAGCGGACTGGTAGTAGAGGGCATTGTATCAGCGGCAGCACCAGGAAATGATGCAACCAGCAGCCACAGGCTGCACACGAACCACCACCACTTTGTTCACTTGGAAACTTCTCAACTGCTTGGTAATCTCAGGTCTTAGAACATCTTATTAGTCCCCTACCGGTGTAAACCGGAGGGGACTATAGGTTTGCACTCCGTCCCTCCGTCTGTCCGTCCGTCACGCAAAGAACAGTTTTCCGGACTTTTTCTTTCTAAACTCTTAATGCTAATGATTTCAAACTTGGTACATGGTTTCCTCATGATAAGTTACAGATCAAGTTCCAACTTCACGACGTTTCGATCATTTTTGACAAAGTTATGGCACTTTGAACTTTGGGAATTTCCCCAACAGTTTTCCGGACGACAGACTGCCGGTAGGAGACATGTATTGCAGCGCAATCCTCAGAATGCTTGTTTATACTTGGATTTGACTCAATAGTCTTATGTGAAGTAGTACAATGGACTGTGAGAGAATGATGACTGTCCTAATGCTCATTATCAAGTCCTTGATAAAACACATGAATGATACTTCCCTTTGACCACCCTGCGCATGGCTGTAGTACATGATGTTGCTTACAAACTATTGGGATAAATCAGGACTGTATTCAGCTAGTGCATACACTCTTCCAAGAGCAACTTCTGACGTTATAATAAAGTGCAAGTGATGTGCACAAGTCCAAATCATGAAAATCTTGTGTTCAAAATTAAAATGGCCACAGATCATAATAATGTTTTCTTTAAAACCGTTTCCACCACCTGGCCACATTATTAGCTGTGGATCCTATTTGAGCTTCCTTTTTCTTCATTGACAGTGCAAATTGTTTTTGTTTAAGGTGAGAAAACAGCCAAGTATGCAAATTAGGTTGACCATGTGAGGTGACATGTGATCTGAAGATCCTATGAAGCTGTGGGATGCAGCCCAATTAAACAGAGACAATATGGCTAAAAGGTGCGTCTGCTATTTCTGCAATATTTCCCTCAGAGCAGCGGTCACTATGAAAATGGTAAATAAGCTTTACAAGAGTAAGCACATGTTTATATTTTTACCTCCGCCACCAAAGGTGGATGGAGGTTGTTTTCACCCCTGTCTGTCTGTTTGTTTGTCTGCCTGTGAACAAGATATCTCACAAAGTTGTGGACGGATTCAGACGAAATTTGGCAGAGAGGTAGTGTATGTGACATGAATGAAATGATTAGATTTTGGTGAAGATCTGGTTTCGGATCCGGCTAGTAAAAAAATTTAAAGTGATTCTTCACCATTGGGAGATAGGGCCAAACACGATATATAGTAATATATCTCAAAATGTTATGGACGGATTTGGACGAAATCTGGTGGAGAGGTTGTGTGTGTGTGACAAGGACTAATCAAATTCGACCTTGGTGAAGATCTGAATATGGATTCGGATAGGAGAGTTATTTAATTTTTAAGTGATTCTTCACCATTGGGAGATAGGGCTAAAACCGATACATAGCAGGATAACTCACAAAGTTATTGACGGATGTGGACGAAACTCGGTAGACCGGTTAGGTGTGTGACAAGAACGAATCAATTCGATTTTGGTGAACATCTGAATATGGATTCGGATATGAGAATTATTTAATTTCTCAGTGATTTTTTCCCATTAAGTGATCGGGCTAAAACCGATACGTAGCAGGATAACTCACAAAGTTATGGACGGATTCGGACGAAACTTGGTAGACCGGTTAGGTGTGTGACAAGAACGAATCAATTCGATTTTGGTGAAGATCTGAATATGGATTCGGATACGAGAATTATTTAATTTCTCAGTGATTTTTTCCCATTAAGTGATCGGGCTAAAACCGATACATAGCAAGATATCTCAAAAAGTTATGGATGGATTTAGACAAAACTTGGTGGACCAATTGTTTGTGTGACAAGGACGAATTGATTCGATTTTGCTGAAGATCTGACTGAATATGGATTCAGTTCTAATTATTTAATTTTTAGGTGATTCTTCACCATTGACGGATCGGGCGAAAAGCGATATATAACCTGATATTTAAAAAAAGTTAGAGATGACTTATGACTAAACTAGGTGAATGAGTTGGTTAAGTAACAAGACCAAGCTGACTCGATTTTGGTTCAGGTCCGAATCCAGATCCTGCCTATCAGTGGGATACAAAACAAACTGTTCAGCCTGACGGTGGTGTGCACTCTACGAGGGCCGTTCGAGTTATATTGAGGGTGTTAAGCCGCATACAAAAGCCAAATGGACTATGGAGCAACATATGACTATGAATCAGCAAACGATCATAAATGGGACAGAGATCACATGATTACATGCGATGCTGACCGTCATCCATATAAACTGGTATGCAGAGATGCTGATACTGCCACTCTAAATTTTCATTTTCCCCTGCCATGCGTGCGCATTTTCCCCTACGTTTCCCCTACGTTTCCCCTACGCCCATCCCTAAAAAAAAAAAAAATACTGCACCTACACTGAGTGTTCCCACAAGTTCAACACAAGAATTCCCTACAATAAGGCTGAAAATTCGCAATATTGGACCAAAATTCCCCCAAATCCATTTTACATTCATATACCGTAATGTGAAAATAAAAGTATTTTTATATTTTTTTCAGTTTTATTTTATTTTATTCTTTCATTACAAAAGTTGTAAAAAATACTTTTTGGCATAGAAAAAGTAAAGTTTTCTTTGGTATTTTGGCTAATAAATTGCTTATTCCTCCCCTACATATTGTCATTTTACCCCTTCTTTCCCCTACATATTGCCTCCCCTACAAAAACTCCCCTACATAGTCATTTTACCCCTTGTTTCCCCTACATATTGCCATTTTCCCCGTAGGTATCCCCTACCGGGTAACTACCGTAGGTATCCCCTACCGGGTATTACTACCCCCTACGTTAGGCTGAAATCCCTTGCCGTAGGGGATTTCCCCTACGAGTGGCAGCCTTGATGCTGAAGAAAGCACCCTTCTTTTTTCTTTTACGAGCATTGCACAGTATTGATTTATAGCATCATCTTCTCGTCCTGCTTCGACATCTGGTTCACAATTGCCTTTGGTATAAATTTCTTGCAACTGCTTATACTGCTCACCCTGCTGTCAAGTCAACCATACACTGCTTAATTGTAATTTAGCAGATCGCAACTTGTCTTTATTGCTTACACATTGTAGCTATACACTAAACCTTTTCAACGGCAATTGCAAATGTGTCATCATTTTGTTAACCACTGTAGAAAGAACAATGAGGCACAAATGCAAATTAGCACCAAGTACTTTTTCACAATAGACAAACATGTACAACAAATTGCTATGGATAGCATAAAAACATGCATTATGAACATTTCAAAATAAATACTCTTAGGCGCTCCAAATGTCTGTTAGAATGAAGAGACAACACAGGAGGAGAAAATGGAACTAGAAAGGCACTCTGACGTCTCCACGTCGACCGATATGCCTCCACCCACATTACTACATCTTTCTACTTGTACCAAGTTTGATTTGAATTCCTTGAGCTGTTCTCAAGTATCACATTTTTATCTGACATGACTTCTGATGCCAAATTCTAGTCTGTTAATCTTTGCATCATAGGATACATATATATTTGTACCAAGTTTGGTAAAAATTCCATCACTAGTTCACAAGCTAGCTCGGTAAAAGAATGTTTACCTAACGGGACCACTGACCTTTGACCTCTTGACCTCATAATCTAATCAGTTCATCTTTGCATCATTATACATACTTTTACCAAGTTTGACTTTGATCCCTTCAGCCACTCTGAAGTTATCACGGTAACAAAAGTCTATCATGGACGGACGGACAGATGCACGCACAGACGGACAGGCGGACAGTGGGATGGAAACCCCCAAAAATAATGCCTCCAGTGACTTTGGTGGCGTAGACATAAAAAAAAAAAAAGTTTGATGTGCATGTGCAGACAGCAGCTTCATAAATTAATGTAATTACCTCACTTGGAAATCTATTCATGTTAATACTTTTATCTATTCTATTCATTTTAAACATCATCACCTGTACATATAGATCGGAATACGTTAACAATGTTTTGACAAACTTTTCTGGTAAAAGGTAGAGATTCGTGGCATTGTCCCATTCTCAGAATATTGTCTTCGGCCCAAGCCTTCCACAATATAAAAAGGAAACTTAAAGCAAATCCACAGCATATTTAAATCATTCACATGCATCACGTGTGGTGCTGGGAAAGTCTCACTTGATCATGTCTGGATAAAACTGCTTATCCCAGGCACTGTAGAGAGATGATGTCGCATAGAGTCGCTTCCCATCGAGGCTCAGTTGAATCATTTGTGCACTCCCACAAATGCGTTTTCCCTAGGAAAAAGAATGAAGGTTGGTGTTTTTTTTACTGTCTCTTCTCCAATATTGCCCTTCTGCTCTCTCTTGGTCATCCGACCCTACCCAGCAACTCCAGGATGCATGCGCTCTTCCGGTGACCCATTCCTGGTTAAACTTCCAAAATCCAGGCTGACTGCACACCTCAACTCTTTTACTCCTTGCTTCTCCCATCTACGAAACTGCCTTCCACCGGCTGTTATTATCCTTTCTTCTCTCCAGGGCTTCAAGCAGCCAGTGCACAGCCACCTCATATCATCCCCTATCACATAATATTTATCAACCCCATTAACCCTTCCTGACCCAACACTTTTACCTGTTTGTTTCAATACTCTCTCTCTCACTTTTTCTCTCTCTCTTTTCCTGTTCATTTATTCCCTTGCTGGTTGTGCCCAATTGTTGCCCCACTACCCCACTGTCAATTTAAGTTTGCTCTTCTAAAGGACAAATGGAAGGATAATGAAACTATTACATAACTAAACTTTACTGGCACACACAAGAAAAGGGGGAGGGGTGTAGGGGGAAGGGGTAGGGGAAAAACAAGAAAAAAAGAAAGGCCAGGAAAGATGGATTTATTCACAGTCCTTAGGTGTCATCTATATTATATTCTCCATAGGTGATTCTGTCTGTCTGTCTGTCTGGGGGTGTGGCTTCCTCCATTGAGAGAGTAGCTCCATGCATTCTGGAAGAGGCTTCAAAAACAAATAACCACCATTTTGTTTACTAGCATAGCTTTGAGGCCTCTTTTGTTAGGCCCACGGTGTCTTGCTCTCTCTCACAGTTTTATTTCAACTCTAATTCGATTTATCATTTCATTTTTCACAGTCGCTTACATGGTTTTAGACTCAGTTGCAAAAAAAGGGAATAAAATTCGATGAAAGTTTCCGTTTATAGAACAGAATGCATTTTCGAAGGCCTGTAACATAAAGCCCATTCATTGAGTCTCCCTCACGGCTTATCTCGACTAATTCACCATCACAGTCGCTGGGATGGTTCAAGTCTCAGTTTCAGCTAAAGTTGAAAAAAATCGGCAAAATGTATTCCAACAGCCGTTTTGAATGTGTCGACTGTTATGTCGGCACGGGGAAGGAGAGAGGGGAATGAGACAGGAGAACGATAGAAGAGAATGAGAGAGGGGAAGGAGAGAGGGGAAGGAGAAGGAGAGAACGTTCCCAGGACTTCGTTATTTATATTATTACTTAGTAAAAATACAGCGACTGAATACTGAAGTTCGGGATCGAACCGAAGTCCAATTATATTTTTCCATATCCCTGGGGTGTATATACAGAGATTGTTTTAAGCGAGTCAACTCTTTTCCAAACATGGAATTAAACAATACAGTACTTCAAAAATGTACATAATAATGACAACTATGGAATACAATATTTATTAATAACGTTTGGTTTGAATCTATTTTTACTTTGTAAAGCGAAAAGTTATCGATATATTCAAGTTCAAAAATGAAGAAGAGTCATAGGATCTATGGGCCTACGATCAGCCTCTGTATGCTCTGTGTGCTCTGTATGCTCTGCATGATCGGATGTGCATTTTAAGACTCAATCAACACGTCTTCGATCATGAATTACTTTTTGAACTCAAGCAAAGGAAACGAGGTAATGCCTGTTTCGTTCGGAGCGATTATACACTGCCCAAAGAAAATGCGTTTCAATATTCAGGAATTTTCAGGAATATCTACAAGAACTAAAATCGTAAAATCTTTATTACTTTTTTTTTTTCGCAAGAGTTTCCGTGTGTGTGTGTGTCCCACTACCGTGTGTGTGTGTGTGTGTGTGTGTGTGTGTGTGTGTGTGTGTGTGTGTGTATATGTGTATTGTATATACTAGGGCATGCCCGTACTATATCTATATCTAAAATTATATCCCCCCCCTCTATTTACATGAAATGGTTTGGTCCAAAGCGAACGGCTTGCGAGTACGGTGACAATCCCCCCCCTCTATTTACATGAAATGGTTTGGTCCAAAGCGAACGGCTTGCGGAGTTTGGTAAAGAAATCGCCAAAGCATGCACAAACGCGCAGGAAAGCGAAAGAATCGCAAATTAGTTTTAATTAGTTTTAAAACATCGTTTAACGCCAACATAGCGGCAACATAGTTTGCCAACGTGAAATAAATGAATACGCTCTCAAATGTGCCGTCCGAGGCAGAGTCTGTTCGCCACGTTCGGCACACGTGATAGCTCGCTGCTCTCTGATTGGTTGAATCGTTTTTTGGACATAGCTCGGTAACTACTTCTCCGATTAATATGAAACCTTGAAAAGGCACATCCTCGGGTCCCCAGCAATATACCTAGCAAGTTTAAAGTATATCGGACCCGTGGTTGTCGAGAAACAGCGGTCACAGACATACAGACATACAAACATACAAACATACAAACATACAAACATACAAACATACACACAGAGATTACTGGAATTATAGATAGATGCATATATGTGCATATATATATATATATATATATATATGTATGTGTGTGTGTCTGTGAATAAGAGAGACAAAATTGTGAGGAACAGAAATGAAAAAACGAGATGTGTGTGTGTGTGTCTATGTGTGTGCATGTGTATATATGTATGTGTGGGTGTGCACGCACATGCATTCACATGTTATCAGAAGTAAATAAATTGTGTAGATTACATAATTTGTGGATCTGATAAATTGCCAGTAACCATTTTGTAAAACTGAATGTGCAGCAACGAAATGAAGATGTCCATATGTCACACAAGTCCATGCCCGTGGGATTCCCACGGGTGACCCCACTCATCTTACTATAATTCACCAAATGTCTGTCTGTCTGTCTGTTCCCAGGTACCGCAAAAACGGCTGAACCGATCGCAACAAAATTTTGGGTGGGTAATCCTGGGACCCCCTGGAGTAAAATGGATATATTGTTTTTCCAATTTTCCAGTTTTCCAAACACGATGGAATAATATTTACCGATATGAACAGTGATGTGGATTTTATTGAAATTCTAGAAATACTGTTTAGATTTTGATGATTTGCGTGTGATATGATTTAACGGATGTTTATATAAATCGTTTAAAATTAAAAAGCCTTCAATTTCTGATATTTTGCCTTTTCATTTGGGCCTCCCAATTGAAGCCCCGTTGCTAAGCCGGTACCGTTGCTAGTTACCATAATGAGCGGATTAACCATTCACATGCAAAGATGGATTCAGACAAGAGAACACTTTCGTAAATTGAATGATCCAATCCAGGGAGAGATCTCCATATTGCATAACTATATGACTTGTCGCAAAATTAGAGGTTACCTTGACAATTCGTGGGTCTGGCTGTTCAGAAAGCTCTTCATCTGCAACCACCACCACTGGTCCATCCTTTTGGATGCTCCCACCAATGAAGACCTAGACCAATGGTAGAGCAGTTCCAAAAAAACAATTAGCTGTAAGCTTTTCCAGGCAGATCAATCGCAGTTCAGAGCAACATCTTTCATTAGTAAGGTAGAAATGGATGGAGTGAATCCATCTGAAGAATGTGGATGTACTTGACCAAGAGACATTCACCGTATTCATTAAGTGAGCTTGTTGAATCAAAAATGCATCTCCACTGCTGATTTAATATCCCTGCTGATGTAGCAGGAGTTTATAATTTAGGCAGGATACTGGAACATAAATACGTACACCTGACTATAGGGCATTCACATCCACAATCAAATGCTAGCAGAGGGGACAGCCAGATTAACTTTCTAATGAAAGACATTGTGCATTCTGCCTCCAAAGCACCAGGATGACTGTTTTTAGCCGAAGCCTGTTCAGTCTGGAGTAAAACTCTTACAAAAGTAAAAAAAAATTTAGCAAACTCACTACCTCAGCTATCCTACATGGTGTACTGTTATGGTTCTTACCAAATTAAATTAGACAGTTAAGCCAGTGGCCAAATAATATAGGACAATTATCAAAAACTAAAGCTGATATCGTGAATTTAAAATTCTTAATGAAACGGAAACTGATTAATCAGAATAATAACAATTTATTTTTCCATGCAAGGATCTTGGCAATGATGGAGGAACAGGAACTCAACGACAAAGAACCGCTGCTTTACAGAAAACCGAAAGTTATTTGGGGGAGGAGGGGGCGGGGGGGGGGGGGTGGACACACAAAGGAATCATCATACTAAAATATGCAGTTTGGAGTCTGTCTGTCTGCCCGTGATACATTCGGTAGTTACTTCTACAATCTCAACCAAACTTATCAGGAGGACAAAGGGCACACTATGGAGGTTGTAGCGACTTAACTTGTCCCCCTCCCCGAGGGAGATTTCCGACTTGGGCGAACTCCGTGTTAAAGTGTACATATGTGTTAAGATAGCTAATCATGGAACTTTTCCAAGGCCACTTTTAATAACAAAAGTAATAACAACATTATTGATAATAGAATAATATTAATGTTATTACAAAATAAAATTAATACTAATCATATCACCCATCCCCAAGGGGTTTTTCCTTGTACAAACGTGGTGATAATGTGTATAAACAGCTTATTGTGCCGTTTTGGGGGGAGCAACAGCCTCCACCAGAAATAAATAATATTATGAACCACAAACACGTACAATTGCCTTTTGAAACAGTCACTATTGTTGTTTAACATAAAACTGAAATGGAGGAAAACCGGGGTGTGTTCAGTTACCAAGCAGCTAGCTAGCGCTTGCCAAGCCTGCCGTTCCTGATCAACGGTTTTGAATCGAGTGCTTGCTCAAATGTTTAAGGCACTTGGCGAGCTCTCCACAATAAACTTGGTAAATTAACACCCGCCCCTCCCCCTGCACCCCCGATGTTCTTGAGGCCCGAGCCTAGATCTACCGTAATCTATATACCACAGAGAGGATAATAACATGATCCTTCCTGCCGCTCCCCTACAGAGTGGATGTACTAGTAACACAATATGAGTAACAAATGGCTCAGAGAGAAACAGAAAATTATTAGGAGGAACGTTATTATTATTATTATTTTATCAGATCAGCTAGGTTTTACTCCGGTGAGTTTATGCGATTGAGCAGTGTCCATAGGTAAATCAGCCAGTCAGTGTGAGTAATTGAGTCTGTAAACACTTCAGTCATTATCGCTTGAACCAAACAAACAGTTTTGATGAAACTTGGCCACAACCTTCACATTTGATGCCTAACGAAGGTGTATTGACCACATGAAAATCTGTGGTCATTAACGAGTTGAAATGAGGCCTAAGACGCTTTAAAAAATTCTGCCCTAACCTCCAGGGGGCGATAAAAACACGACCTGTGAACATGTATCGCTGTAACCAGCATCGAGAGAGCTTGTGTTCAACCAATCATTGTTATTAAACACATTGCAAAGAGACTAACCTCAATAATAAACGAAAAACAGAGAAAAGAAAGAGAGTGGCAATCATATGTGTGGGAAAAATTGCACAACTCCCCCCAAAAACAATGTTTATTAACAATATTAAACCATCCTTTTCACCAGATTATGGGCAACGCATTGCTACAGTCATACAAGCACATGTAATTTTGTGCAGCTTGTGTGCTGAAAAGATAACTCTTTTACAGGTCAGATGGTCGAATGTCATGAGGAACGTTGTCAATTTTGTTTCTGTAGGTTCTTCATGATGCTTTCACTGCACCGCGATAACCAATAGCATCACAACAGTCTGCGTTCCCCACATCTGCTGTACTTCACACTCATAGGTCTATATACTTCAACATATTTTCAGCCTCTTTCACTGTGACATTCTTGTCCGATAGGACAACCACATTTATGACGAGACACCGTTACTTCTCCTTGTCCTTCCTAACGATGTCAGGTTTGTTGACTTTGTTGGTTCTGTCCGTGTGGAGCTGGAGCATCATGTCCCATACGATCGTCACTTCTTTTTAATCCGCAACACTAATCGTGGTTGATTCCGGTACCATCTCTCTGGCACAACAATGTTGTAATGTTTACAGATGTCCTAATGTATATATACTTGACAACTATATTGTATCGTTGTTAAGTCTCTCCTCCTGCCGGAAGAGAAGAGTTGTTTTTTACTTGGTTCTTTTTTTTCTTTCTTTCCAACAATTCTAATTGCACCTAATCTAATTGCAATTCCAACAATTCTAATTCTAATTAATTCTAATACCTTAATTTCTGAGCCAATCTTCTTCAAATTTAGCATGGAGGTACCTTGACCCTATCCAAACAGACTCCCCTTTTATGTTTTGATTCAGGATCTATGTATATTTCATTCCTATTGAAAAGGATTAAAGGAGAAACGCAAAAATAACACAATTTGTTTTGTAATTTGTATCACGTTTATTTGTATCTATATATCAGTCTTATCATGAAAAGAGAACTTGCATTTTTTTTTTGCTGACGTTCATCATTTGCCATCTTAGGAAGTTAGGCTTTCATTTTTTTTTTCATTTGATTACTCAAATAATCGAGCCTCAATGAAGGAATACCAAATATTATCATAAAAAGCAAGTTCAAACCAGGGCCTTGAAATAGTTTTAGTTGCAGAACATGACAAAATTACAACTATTCTTACGCATGAAAATTTTTCAAATTATTGAATGGTTTACAAAAATGAGTTCCAATTTGTTTTACCTTACAAAATAACTTTACACCACACAATTTCATTCCCCATTAGGACAAAGGCCTCCCTCTACTCATGCTGAGGGCCATTTGGTGTACTTTCCATGTATGTTTGTCAAGCGTGGGTTGACCAGAGCTTCACAACTCAACCAATCTTGCCTTAAACACATTGTCAAAACACAGGAGAAGAATATTTGAAGACCTTCAGTCGTGTAGTTGCTTTTCCTTAATTGGTAAAGGGATTGAGTGCACAATGCAGGTTTTAGTTGTGTTATGATGTAAAAGATCATTGTACTCGAGCATAAACACAGTATTAATCACCCAGAAGAAATATGAGGATTATGGAGAAACAAAAAGTGAATTTACAAAAACTGAGAATTACTACATATGATCATTATCAAGTTCTTTGCTTTAATTTATTACATGAATAAAATACAACGGAAGTGAATTTAAAATTTATGTGCAGGTAGCCATGTCTTGTCTGTGATTGACTGAAGTGCATCGGTGATGTCACCTGTCCCACAAGCTTGGGGTTGGAGGTATCGCTGATGTCGACGAATATCACCATGAAACCAGTTACTGAAGTACAGGAAGCGATCATCCAGAGAGATCAAAATGTCCGTAATGAGACCTGCAGGAAAAGCAGCAGCGTGTCTTGAAAATGTAATAGCGATTACTTCACATACAAATGACTGGAGTAAAATTATCAGTGATTTGCGGAAAGGTTTAGTTGTTGTTGATTGGTGGTGAGGTGTATTCGGACAAACCATCACTGCAACACTCCACCTATCTGGGCTTTATGGCAGAGTGGCCAGACGGAAGCCTCTCCTCAGTGAAAGACACATGAAAGCCACAGAATCTTGTTTCCCACAGTCCGAGAGTCCTTTAGGTGCTTTTTTGCAAACTCCAAGCGGGCGTCATTACAGAGGGACAGGCTTGTTTTAGCTCAGGATAATGACTGTA